>NC_135657.1:21955911-22270911 GCF_964188315.1 Podarcis muralis
TGGCTTGTTTCAAGAGAACATAGGTTAACCACAGTTTAGGGTTTGGAAGTAACAAGAAAGTAGAGGGAATAGGAAGCACATGAATGAAAGAATCACCTAGGTTCGTTCCCATAAAGATAACCATAGTCTAGTGGTTTTCAACCAGTGCACCATGGCTTCTGTCCCTCTTTCCTCTCCTCCCTCCTCTGATGCCTTCTTGCGTATCTGCCTCCCAAAGGCTTGAACTGCTGTTTGTTGCAGCAGCCGTGGCTACAAGCTCAGCAGGTGAATGATGCTCTGGGGCTGGTCAGGGGGTGCTTGTTGCCAGGAGCTGAGGTGGCCTCGGAGTAAGCAAACGGGCAAGGGAGTCCAGCCAACTGCTCTGCTAGCCCTTGCTGTTGGGAAAGGACAGACAAGTCCCAGGTCCCTGTAGGGCAGTGTAAGGTGGCACCTCTCTTTGGGGTGGGGGGCAGCTCAGAGACCAGGGGAGGCAGCAGCGGCTGCCCAGAGGACTCTCAAGGAGAAGAGGCTGAGGAAACACTCCGCAAGGGAAGGTGTTCGAAAAAGGGTGAGACACTGCCATCTCTGCAGGCAAGGGGTGACATAACTGGGCTCCAACAGGAGCAATTACAATAGTGGCATATGAGCTGTCCCCAGGAAGGCTGTGGCTATGGCCAGGCTCCTAATGCACTCTGGGGCTTTTGGAAGCACACACTAAAACTGAGGATGTGGTGGACCTCTGTGTCCTTCCCAACACGGCTAAAGCAGGCTTACTTAGATCAGATGGGTAACACAAGGGGAAGTCTCCAAATTTAAACTTGCTGCAACATGTTCCTCTTTCCCTCCCTTTTGAAGAGAGATCTCCAGTGATCAACTGACATTGCTATTCTGTCATAAGGTCCGCAACCAACCAATAGATGCCCAATGGTAGGGTGATTTGCAGCAATTGATGCATTCAAACTCATAATACTATAAGCAAAATACAATAAAGAACTTGCTTACCGGAGATTTGTAGTACAGCAATTCTCCTCCTTTGAGTACAAACCACCGTCGTTTCCAAGTCTTTACTTTACCACCCATTTTTAACAAATATCCTGATTTTTCCAATGGCTCCTATAATTTAAAAGGTATTTTTTAGTGTGTTGAAGGGTAATTATGATTTATTTTATTTCCCTTAGCTATACAACTAGCTGTAATGTAGAAGTGTAAAACTTGATTGATCTGCAAGTCTTACTGGTGTGAGTTAATAAGCCAAATGCATGGAAAAGCTTCATTGTCCATAAGAAAGAACCCATCAACACCTTGGTAATATAGCCTGCTAGCATAAGCACTGCCACATCTTCTCTCTACTCTTTACCACTCATCTCCTAATCTATCAGTTTCATCCTCCTCCCGCTTCTCCTCTTGATGACTCTTTATAACTTGTAAAAACTAAATTGTAAGTGCTTATCTTTTGCTTCAGAAAGTTAAATTTGAATTAAACACATATAAACCACATATATATGTTTTAACTGGAACAATTCATGTATTTCCAGTTCCTCATTGTGCACACATCTCTACCAAATCTCTAATTTGTGTTTTGTTTCCATTCCTCCCACATCTTACATCAGACTCCTAGGCATTTTGCAATCCTACAGATGTATTCTTTTGTCTCACAAACATCTGTGGGTGGGTGGGTGAAATCTCGAAAGTCCAGGAATTTTAAAATGGGCATAAATTGACAGTGTACTGCCGTTTTCAATTGTTTTTTGATTGCTCCTCTGTCCACTCTCTTTCTCTAAGTAGCCTATTATGTACACGTATAATGAGAGATTACGCAGGTTTAACCTCAGAGAAAATCGTAGGAAGAAAGTATTAAGAAGTGTGGCTATCACTTGTGCAGATATAGCCTAAGGAACCAAGGGCCCTGGAATAAAAGAGCCTGTACATTACTCACATTTTTCCCATTATCACTAGATGATGAGCAGGTTTTAGGCAATTTCTGTTCAGGTTCTGAATAATCTGTATCTGTTGAGTAGGCATCAGGAGGAATAGCATAGTCACCTTCTGAGGTCATTGAAGACAGAGAGACCCCTGGATGCAAAGCAGATAATAGTAATATATTTCCTGCTTGTCAAGGGTTGAACCAACAACCAAACAATCCTTGTTAGCCTGGAAGATGCAAACTATTAGAGCTTAATCAGTGTCAAATGTGAGTTGTACGAACATTACTGTTACTGTAACAGTTTTCCCTTTAGAAAGGTTGGAGATGTTTCAGAAACAGGAAAACTTCTTTAGTTCCCAGCTCTCTAAAAAAACAGGAACTGCAATAGTCATAGTCTATAATGCTTCTCTGGCTTACCACATCCAAGCTCTTGTTTGTCCTTTCCATAAATGCACTGACTTGGGAGATATCAGGAGAACCCCTAGAACACTTATACTGATTCAAAAATATTGTGTTCGTATGCCTTATGCCCACCTCGTTTCATAGCCCGTGGACTCCCTGGGCCACTTCTGCTTCGAGAGTCTGATTCAGATGTCCGAGAACTGGATCGGGAACTGTCTTCTTCTTCAGACCCAGAAGAGTCATCTAAGAAAGGGTTGTTGCTGATTTGTGTTGCTTTCTAATAATGAATATAAAATTAATGAAAGTAAAATCAAATTCAAATCAAATTCAATTTACAAAGGAAATTCAGAAGGTTGTGGAAATCAGTACAAAGGAGAAATGGGGCCCCAATTCCAAATTATTAAGGTATGCCGTAGAAGCAACCCAATACATTTTTGTGGTATGGGAATGTTTGGTGGGTTAGCTCTTTGTCTCTCCTCTTATGCTTCTACCTTCATGTACCAGAAGATAAAAGCCCTGCCCACAGCTAAGTGGAATATTGGAGATTGTTATCCAATATTTGGTACTTCGCATTCACTTTCTTTCCATCGGTATTTCTGGCTCTACTGTATTTTAAATGTTACTGTTATGTTCAGGTTTCACATCTGGTGCATGAAATAATAATTTACTGGAAAATTACTAGTCAATCATCGTACCCTGGGATTCTAACTGTAGGATCCCCACTACAACAATTCCAAAATAACTTTTCAAGCACTTTTTTTTTGCTCTGAAATGTATGAAATGTCATGTTTCTGAAATAGACCGCAAGAGTTCATCCCCTAAATACAACTTTTAAATCAAAATCTTACCCCTTTAAGAGTGGTATAGACTGGTGTAGTCACATTCTTGTATATTAGCGATGTGTAAAGTCCTGATGAGGAATATGAAGCTGAAGAGGTGGAACCTGAAATAAAAAATAATATATATACACAAACACACACACACACATATTCTGAAAACGCTGGATTACTTAGGGCAATTTTTCATTGAATAAAGTAATAGCCGAATAATCAGACTGTCAGATACAGATGTACAAGTTCTAAGAAGGTAAATGAACATGTGGACAAAATGCATTCTATGAAATTTATACATTTTTGATATGTTAATATTTTTAAATAGAACGAAGAAAAGGAGATAATTATAGCAAATTTTAAAAGCTAGTAAAAAGTAATGTAAATGGTCATGAATATAAGAAGCATGCTTGATCAGATATATAACTTAATATATATAATTAAAGAAGCAAAACATTTTCCAAAGACTGATTTGTACTCTTTTGAGACCTTTTATTTCCACAAATAGGCAAGCAAAGGATTTTTATCCTGTTTACTCTGAGGTAAGTCTCACTGAGTTGAAAAATATGTACCTGTTAAAGATTTCAATCCTCAAACAGCTTTGTCACACTTACTTTTATTGAAAGAGTCCATGTTGAAGGCCTCAGAAAAGCGTAAGCCTGACTTGGCTACAGCATAAATTCTGCTTTCCTGATATACAAACAGAGGTTTTTAGAATACATTTTATTAAGCCTTTCCATAACTTTAGGCTGTGTTCACATTACATCTATGACTCACTGCAACTAAATTCAAATGGGAGCAGAATTAAGTTTCTTTTCAATGTTAGGAAACATTTTAACAGCTGATGCCAAAAATTGATAATCTGTTATTTGCATATTTCTGCTCTAGTTCTCTATTTTTTTGCAGCTATTTCTTATAAAATATATTTCTTTCAGACATTGCTGCCTTTTTTAAATTAGCCGCATTTTATGATTTCGATGGTTCAGGCAGAGGTTCGGCTTTTTACAGAGTTACATAGATATTTCTTTTCCTGATAGTGTTTGTATGGTTTTGTCATGGCCTTTGGCTAATACAACAAAGCTTATTTTGATTATCAGCAACATGATTTGTTCTTTACTGAAATATTTGTCGTTTGATAACAATTTCTTCATATGGTAATATTTTAATGTTGTTTAATAATCATGGTTAAGCTTTAGGATGGTATCTAACTGATTTGTTCAATCTATGTAAAGATTTCCATTTACCCAAGGAAGCTTTCCCACCTCTCCTCTCTCCATATGTGTCTGATGCTGTCCCCACATCTTGGTCTGGAGGGCTGGAGAAACCCCCAGAATGGCACATGGGGGAGAAAGGTTCACTGAGCAAGCAGAAATCCTTGCACACATAGAATAAGTTGGATACTGCCCATAAGCTCTCTTTAGTAATCATTTATGTGTTTTCCACTATATATTGCTATCAAAATTCAATTAACCTATAATTTCCTAAGCACTTATAGTTCCTGAAGTCAACAGGATGTTTTTTTGTTTAAGTAAATGTGCTTAGGACAGAAGCTAAATGTGTTTAGAACAGTTGAGATTTTTTCCAGAGAAATGCATACTTTTAAGTACCTTCCACCAAACTGCATACATTAGTAACAACTACCTGTACTAATCTCTTCCTCAACTCTCCCTATCGCTTTCCCTATGTAAGTCACAGCAGACAGCAATATTCTAAGTATTAAAAAGTAACTGAAAGGTAAACACAGGAAATTATAAACTGTGCATGTCAGTGGCAGTAAATACATTTCTTTGCATTTCCTACACATGCACTCTGGCCATACTAGATGGTATGGAAAACAAAAACTTCCCACTCCCAGCACAACTTCCTGGATTCAAACTTTCCACCCCCAGCCCTTGATTAAATAATAATAAGTAGTAAGTTAAAGTTAAAGTGGAAAATCTAGTAAAGGCTCTTCAATCAACTCATCTAATAGTGCTGTCATATTTAACTTAATGTCTTCCTGTTCTACTCCATCCGCCCTCTCTCTTGTCCTGGTTAAATTATATAACCTGTTATGAAAAGGAAGGGAAATTATAAAGGGTTTTAAAATACTTTATTGTTAGTCCCACTGAAGTCGATGACAAATTTCATGAACTTGTATTGATCCTAGTCAAGCTTCTAATCTGTTCTCACATATTCTGAAGTATAAACCAAGATTATTATTTTTTATTTATTGCACTGAAAAATTAACACTTGTAACTATTTCATATGTGGTCAATTCTGACTGGAGAGATGACATGTGCTTTCAACGAAGCAACATATGCCCATGTTTAATGTTGATAGCAACATTTAGAGGATAATTCTCCCCCCCAAAAAATGGGAATGTGAACCATATCTGGTTAAATTAACAAGCTGGAATATTATGATTTCATTTACCCAAGAGGGGAATCGATGCAGAGGAGGAGTAGGTGGCTTGCTGCTTGTAGTTTTCCTTGCATCATTAGAGTCCAAGGTTTCTGCACACTGAATCTCACAGGAGTCATAGGTAAACAATTCTTCATTACAACTAATCTCCATCTTCTCCAGAACTTCTGTACTTTCCCCATCCACTTGATCTATGTCTGTTTCCTGAGGCTTAAAAGGACGTATCATGCTTATAGCATTTCTGTTTCTGCCAAACATTTTGTCCGAACATAGAGGAGGCTGGCTGAAATGTTTTTTTGCCAATGCTGCACTTAAAGTAAAGATGCTAGGAGTCCTCAGTTTTGGAGGCGGCAGATTAGATGGAGAATCAAGTTGTCTGCCAGACACAGCGCCTGCTGCCAGCATCAGTGCTGGATGCTTAGGAGCTAGAGCTGGCGTTAGAATTGGACTTGGAGTATTTGCCTCACTGGAAGAGGATGAATAATCTAGCCTGTGGGACTGAAACCTCTTATTCAGTTCATCTGAAAAGCTATCATGATCCTTCTTTTCGCTGAAGGATTCCAAGTTGCTCTTTCCAACTAGATGGTTCTGGTTTTTCCATGGAGACCCTTGTTGCCAAGAATATAGTTTTTTGCATATGTTTCCCTGAGCTTGGAAGCTCTCTTCTTCCAAAAAAGAACTGCTGTCATCTGATGCTGTCAAATACATTTCACTTCCAATTCTGCTATAGCCTGTGCCTTCTTCAGATGTGTGACTTGAAACAGTGGATACGCACCTAGATTTTGATCTTCCTTTGCCTCCTTCTTCCTCATCAGAGCTCCAGTCACTTACTGTAATGCAGGAGTTCTTTGATACATTACTATCTAGGTCTTTTGACTTTACTGCTTGCCTTTGTTCTGGCATACAAGAGCTATGTTGTAGAGGTTTCAGAACTCTATTACTCCCATACATTTGGCCAAGAAGAGATGTTTCCTGGACTTCTTTCTCTGGAAAAACAGTAACAACGACATGTTTGGAAAAACTACTTTTAATGAAGGCAGCAGGTTGTAATTTATAACCAATGTGTTCATCAGTTGAAATGCGCCATTGTTTTCAATCAAGATAATTGTGATATACAGCTTACCGTATAGTTCCGTGTATAAGACGCCCCCATGTATAAGACGCCCCCTATTTTGGGGGACTCCAAATTAAGAAAACACCCCTCAGCACTACCCGTGTATAAGACGAGCCCCAATTTCAAACCTAATTTTTTGGTAAAAAAAACCCCTAGTCTTATACATGGAAAAATACAGTATACAAATAGTATACAATATTATGTGAAACATTGGCAGCTTCATTCTAAGAAGATATGGTCAGATCTACAAATAAGTGGACCAAATCCCTGTAGAGCAGGGGTTCTCAAATGTTGTTGGACTACAACTCCCATCATCCCTGAGCTCTGGCCTTGCTAGCTAGGGGTGATGGGAGTTGTAGTTCAACAACATCTGGGGACCCACAGGTTGAGAAAGGCTGCTGTAGACTGAGATGCTGGTTTTAATACTCCACTAGCTTTGTCAAAATGACAACTTCCTGCAAACAGAAAACTAATATAGAAAAAATGGAGGAGGGCAAGGCTAAAATCCTATTCCCAGAGGAGATGGGTTTAATTTTGTACATGGAGTTAATTTTGTATGTGGAGAAGCATTCAAAAATGGCTCTCACCTGCAGGTTGAAAATGTAGAGCACAGCAAGTAATTCAAAAGTGAGCCCAAAGAAAGCTCTGTCTGGGGTTTTGCAACTAGCCTAAGTACTTTTTTTGGTCATACAGAGTTTCTTTATAGAGTCTGAAGGAAGGGATGATAACAATGAAAAGGCGGAGAAATATACCTCCTCTGACCATTCTACTAGTTTCTCCAGTTGTCTGCTGTGACTCTTCTGCACTGCAGCCCTACTATCCAGTCCTTGAACTGCTGTTGTGTACGTCAGCCTAAGTACACTTTCCTCAAGTAAGAACCAACTAAAATAAACAGCTTTCACTTCCAAGTATACAGGATCAGAAGGAAAGTGTAACAGAAACTATTCTTAACCTACAACCTAAGCTACAAACAGGTCACACTACTTCTGCATGAGCTAAGTGACATTTCAAACCTAAAACATTTGCAGCAACATCATTGCACTTGATAAATCCAGAGTAGCACCCCTGCAATGTAAGTGCCAGATGAGTTCATCCTATCCTAAGCTTTCAGTTGCTGTTATTATATAGTTTTGTGATCAGTATGTTAACACATTTGAAAAACAAGAAGGCTATTCCTACTCAAATGCAAGGACCCCAGGTTAACTAGTTTGTAGATAAGACTGAAACTGTTCTAATGTTCACATTTAAATTTTTGATAAAACGAACACTGTTGGTCAAGACGGAAAATTAAAATATGCAGCCCTTGTAAAAGATTATATGACATATTACAATGAACAGAACACGGTGACTAAGCTTACAATTATGAAGTTTATTAAAAATAAATTTCTGTGTCAGTTTCTTCCTCAACTTAAATTATATTTTCAAAAGTTTAACACTCGTAAGACCGGTGGGTCTTCCAGCCAGGCAAAATACTCTCGGGTCACAAAGCAGGGCCAGTTGTGTGTGTGGCCTGGGAAGAGTTCTAAGGGCCACATAGAGAGGCATGGAGGGCTGCATTTGGCTCCAGGCCTGAGTTTCCCAATCCCTGTTCAATTGATGGGAAACATCTAGACTGTGTTTTCACTCATGAGTTCTGTAACATGCAAGTAGTTTTTAAAAGGGTGGTATTTCTGGCCAAAGTTGGTCAACAGACTTGCTTGTTATGATGCAGTTTGATAACCAGGGTCGCCAACCCATGCCCCCAGGAGGCCCCAGACTCTGAGCTTCGTTTAAAAACAAGTAAGTCTCTAGCCCTCCTAGAAATAAAGTTAGAAATAAAATCCCACTGTTATCAATGTAAATTATTTCCAAGTAAATCTGTTTGAATCTGATTGAATTACTGGTCACTTTGAAAATTATGCCCCAAATACCTAGACTGCTATTGCCTTCATTTAGTTCAGCTTGCTTTGATGAGGAGCTGATTGTATCATCAGGCTTCGGAACTGGCTGAGGACTTCTTGCTCGGTTCAAGAAGCATCCAAAAGTCAAACTGCTCAGTCGTTGGCCTTCTCCAGGCTTTTGTGCTGAAGGAACAGATTTCTTCCCCTGAAGTTCTGTGCAGCAATAATTCAAATATCAAGATTCAATATATTCTGCTGTTACATACTAAAAGATTTATTATTTATCTTGAATGCTGTAAGATCCAAGAATTTTTATATTAGCACCCATGTTTACCTGAAATTCTTTCTTTGATATTTCTATCGACTAAAGTGTGGAAAGAAAGAAATCCATAATACAGTGGTACCTCTAGTTACAAACTTAATTAGTTCCGGAGGTCTGTTCTTAACCTGAAACTGTTCTTAACTAGAGGCGTGCTTTTGCTAATGGGGCCTCTTGCTGCTGCTGCGCCGCCGGCACATGATTTCCGTTCTCATCCTGGGGCAAAGTTCTCAACTCGAGGTAACTCTTCCAGGTTAGCAGAGTTTGTAACCTGAAGCGTTTGTAACTCGAGGTACCACTGTATGAGCAAAATTTATGGCAGAAGTGGGAAGTGGTGAACAGCTATCATTTACGAGGAATATTTTTTGTTCTTGCTAACCAAGAACAGGAATCTGATTCTCCACACATACAATGAAATTAGTTCTTGGCTCGGATTAGCCCCCCTTCTGTCAAAAGGCCTTCTCCAATTTAGCAGTAAATAACATTGACCCCTTCTGAGGAGGGACCAAAGTGGTAGAGCTTTGAATGCAAAAGGTCCAGATTCAATCCCTGGTATCTCTAATTGAAAGAAAAAGGTAGTATGTGATCAGAGATCTGCTACCAATGAGAGTAGAAAGACTAGACTAACGGGACAAATCTGGTATAAAAACCAGTACAGTATAAAAAAGGGGGTTGTATTTCTCTCTCTCTCTCCAAATAAAATAAACTGCATCAGTGTAGATACAGAAACACAAAAAGAAATAATATAAATCTAAAGATGGCACATCAGTATACTCAGTCTTCCTTAAAAAATAAAAATAAAAGTCTGTTTTTTCAATTGTCCTTGGAGAGAGTGATAACATTCAACTCCTGAAAAGATACCCTGGTTCTTCTTGTACTTTTCTGGCCCATAAGGGTTCATTTTTCTAAGCAGCTGTGTTTGCACTGATGAATTCTTTAGCCAAGATGAACCATAAAATATTTCACTCAAAGACTGTACATGCACTTGTAGGGAAAAAACTGTTTTTCATCAAGGCAAAAAAGCAATTCATCAAGACAAAAACAACTGCACAGAAAAAATAACCTTTATTGGCCAGAAAGGCACAAAAAGAACCAGGATATCTCTTCATGAGTTGAATGTTATCACACTCTTCATGAACAACTGAGAAAACAGACTGAATTAAAAAAAGACTAAACAGTTGAAACAGATTTTTGTCTGCTGATGTCCTATCTTCCAATTTATATTATTTGGTTTTGTGTTTCTGTATCTTCATTGATGTATATATAAAGATATATAGATTATTCTAGGTCTTGTAATTGTTTATGCTTTGACTTCTAGGGATCCTCATTGTTATCGCTTTCTAACTTGCTATAAGGCAGCTTTTTATTCCTATACTGGTTTTGAAAATGTATGTTACAACATCTTTTCATTTGGTTTTAAATCAGCAAAACCCTCAATCTGATGACTGTAAGCATTGCTACAGATCAGAAGCGACAAAGACTACATAATTCTGATTTACAAGCTTGCTTTTAAGCATCAGCAACATATTTGTCCTTTCTACTGAGTCTTCACAGTTATCAGTAGAAGAGTATATGCAAGTGGAAGGACTGATACAGCTATTATATATATATATACTTAAGCCATTTGAAACTTCCTTTCATAGAAGTGTCTCAAGGCTGATTTAGAATCATTGCCACCAAATAATAATAATAATAATAATAATAATAATAATAATAATAATAATAATTTATTTATACCCAGCCCATTTGGCTGGGTTTCCCAAGCCACTTAAAAAATTGTGGCTGTGTCTCATGATCATCCAAGCAACTCATCCACATCTGAAAATTCCAACATTACAATATGTACATATAACAATTTTCTAGATACTTCCTATGCAGAGGGTTAGAATATAAGCAAAGAAACAACATCTGAACGAATCTTAAGTCTAGGTTTTAGAAAATGGCACAAACAAGTGATCTAATTCCACTGTGGGATCTACCTAAAAATGAAATCTAAATGGATAAATAATGCAAAGGAAGCTAGAGGTCCCAACTTCATATTTTCCTATTGTGGGCATGGGAAATATATGTACCAGCTGATTCTCACCAGTAGTGTTGCATGGGTTGCCAACACCCAGGGCAGAGCAAGTATTGCGCCCCCTAGTGTGCTGAAGTGAGTGGGAGCGTCTCTACTGAAGCTCAGGGCAACAGGCAGAGGAAGCTGGCTGTGGGCAGGATGGAGGTGCTGGCCGTCGCCCAGCCATCAAGGCACCTCCATGCGGCACTGCTGCTGTTGCCAGATGGAGCCACAGAGAAGTGGTGGGACATGCATGCGCACCTCCTTGGGCTGGGGCGCCACCACCACTGTGTGTCTGGCCACCCACCCGTCTCCCCTGCCATGGACAGGGTGCTTGCAGCCAGCCTGGCACTGCCTAGCTGTGAGTCGAGGCGGCCCACTTGTAGCTCGTACCAGTGCAGCAGACCTGGGCTCAAATGGGAGAAAAAAGTGAGCAAGAATTCCAAGGATCCAGTGTGTGAGTTGCGCATGGACACGTTTCTTCCCCTCTCTCTGCGCGTGCGGAAGGGCTGGTTTTGTGAGCGGGAAAGAATATTTCAAGAAAGGGGCCCACAACAGTAGCCAAGGCTCAGGGTTGGGGAAGCATCCCTCATCCAACTTCCACCCATAAAAATTCTGTGCCCGGGGCACAAACATTAGCATGGAATACAACCTGTTATAAATACATACTCAATGTAAAGGCATGCTGGCTAATGTTCTAATAATGAAACACAGTACATAACACTTAAAGCTGTTTTCAGATAATCTTCCACATCTACCTTGCAATTTAGTCTGCAATATCCTCATCTCTTCAGTTTGGTTTTGATTTAACATGCGAAGGTTCTGATTTTCCACTTCTAGCTGAAAGCATATAGACATAAGCTCCTTTTCATGAGTAGAGACACTGAAAAACATTGCATCCAGAGAAAAGCCATTTCCCCCTATCTTATATGCATTAATAGTTCAAAATACTGCTTCAAGTAGGTAATATTCAAACCATACTTGTGTATCTTTGCTACATCGGAAAACAATATAATTTAAATGTTTATTAGAATCGCAGTTGTTGATCTCAATGCTTATTTAGTGAAGAAATAGCTCAGTTGGTAGCACATGAGACTCTTAATCTCAGGGTTGTAGGTTGGAACCCCACTTTGGGCAAAGGACTCTTATATTGAAGGTTGGACTAGATGGCCCTTGTGATCCCTTCCAACTCTACAATTCTATGATTCTGTGATTTCAGTCTCTAGGTTCCTATTTCTTCATTTTGAAAAATTCTACATGTAACGGCTGCCATAAATCTTAAGACGAAAAAGGCACTAAAACCAACCCATTCTCTTCATCATCAACCACCTTAAATCGAAAGTATTTTCTTATTTCTAATGCACAGAAAGGGGGAATCCTAATTATCTTTAAATTCCCTCTCTCTGATGCTTTGGAGAAAAACAGTTACAGTACTGCATCTGGGATAGCACATCCTCTTCTCAAGCTGCCTATGTCCCACAGATGATTAACATATGTGCGAATGACCAGAAGGACCAGTAAATACTTTTACATATCAGTAAAACTAGTGGACTTATTTGGAAAACTGCTAATAACTCACTTTTTCATTTTTACTAGTGAGTAGATAAGTTGGGAAATGGCAGTTGTGTGCTAATGGAACATGAATTAGTCCACTAAGATTTTCATCTGTGCATAGTTTTGAGTTGCCATTTTGTTGGCAGAGGATCAGTGAATGTCATAATGAAAAAAACTTTAACCATATAATGCCTGCTACATTTTCAAGAATTTTCAAGTGTTTGCTGCTCATCTTTGATACATTTTTCTCACAGCACTCACCTCATGGAGCTTGACAGTCACCCATTCTTTTATCTTGGCAGCTTTTTCTTCTATAATTTTTGCCTCTTGTATTCTTATTTGCTTCTGAAAAAATGACAGACCCAGCTCTTTTGCAACTTGCATTCTTGACCCCAAGAAACGTTTTTGTCCACCCAACAATTGGCATTATGCAATTAAAGCAGTATCTGATGCTTACGAAAACAGCCGACAACTCTCATCCCCTTACAAAAAGCCACTCTTGTAGAAACAACAAAAATCAATACCTCCACTAAAAATCCAGATCCTCAACCACAAAAGTGACCCCAGTCTCTCCTCCAGCTAATGAGAAAGCATCAATTGCCCTTGTACAAGTTTTATAGGGCAGGAACAAGACATCAGTACATCAACACTATGGCAGATGCTGCTGTGCTGGGACTAGATTGGATCTCAGTGCTATTATGGCAACACATAAATATATATGTTGGCAGCCTCAAGTCTGATCTTCTGCGAAGCTGCTTTATGAAGTTCTAAGAATTCCACCCTGCCCCTCAAAAAAGAAACAGTTGCTCCAGAAATCAAAATAATATAGTGTTTCAAGAAAGCAGAAAGTTTGTCCCCAATACAATTTGTAAATACACAATTTTAAGGGTCCAAACAACTAGAAAAGGTCCCATTCGAAAGCGCCTTCTCAGATGCATGCCATGCAATATAGTCATCCACATTTACATTTCTGATCAAAATTTAAGATATGAATAGATATCTTTACAGAATCTGATTACTTTTTCCAAAAAGGCTTTCAGTGGAAGAAAATCTAGAAGGTATGGATTCTTTTCCCTACTTTGGTTCTTATCTGTTATACAACAAATTATAAATGTAGGTAACTGAGGGACAGCCATATCATTTCCAACCTGTTCTGCAAGCTGTTCTTCCAAATTATGTATAATGTCATCTTTCTCCTGCACCAGTGTCTCCAGATCTTGACATCTCTTATATAGTCTTGTCTCTGACTCACTGGTTTGGACATTAGCAGCTTTTAGTTTCTCCTCCATAATTTGCACCTAAAAGTTAGAACATAACACTATATATGAAAACTGTTTACACCACAGAAATAAAAATAAAAAGAGAACCATGTATGCCACCTTGAGCTGCTGGAGGAAGGAGGGTAATTTTGGTAATTCCCCCTTTCCTTTGCAGCCCCCAGGTCTATTTCCCACACAGTTCTGGAGGATACTCTTTCCTTCTGGGACAACTTTTTGGGTGGACACCACAGATGGCAGGAGGAATAAGCAGAAATCACCTCCCACTACTTCCATCAGCAGGACAGTTCTGTGAGTAGAGTACCTCCCAAGAATAGTCTGGATCACCAGTATATATAACGATGAATGAACACCAGTGTTTTATAATTTCAAGTTTAGCAGGGATTATTTAAGGCATGCAATTTATTTTGAACTCATAGAGAAAATGTTTTAACTATTCCTGAAAAAATAGAAAGCAGATTACTTTTAAGACAGAAATTTGTTAATGTTTTCTGAGTCAAATTGTCTAGTCCGCCAATATTGTTGCCTGATGGCTCAAGCCATTTGTGAGCTGAGACTAGCATCTGCCATTGCACTGTGCTTAACCAACTACGAAATCCAACAGAGCTGCTTTAGCTGCATGCACATTCCCTCTTGCAAAACACCAGCATGTATACTCAGACAGTGATGGCCCCTTGCTAGGATTCCCTGGTTAGGGAACAGTGAACCATCGCACGTGCTGACAGTCTCATCACTCACTGTTACTACATGAGTTCACCTTCATTTCCAGAATTTGTTTACTTTGCGAAATGGGATTAGATCTACTTTGCTTCTCTACTATTTACTGTAAATGGCATTTCTCCAGTGGTTTTCATAGAGATTCCTTACAATAAAATTGTACAGCCACCTTCTGCTATTTTATTTAATTTTGTTCTGTTTAATATACTCAGCCTAGTAAGGGAACCACGGTTCTTCTTGGCCCATTTCCTCAAACATAAATTCCAACATTTTGAATCAGGGTCCTGTAAGAACCAGTGCAAAAAGTGGAGGAACTCCCATGAATAATCAGAACAGCTGGATTATAAGAACGTTATGAGTCTGCTGGATAAGGCCAATTTGTTCTAGCACTCTGTTCTCACAATGACCATCCCCTGCTTTTCACAAACATGACAGTACTGTTCACAGAATGCTGCAGCCAGGGCATAAAGGTTGAAGTCTTCTGCTAGTATTGCATGCATTCTGCCTCTGAACAGGGGCATTCCACTTAGTTACCCTAGTTTGTTTGTTTGCTGCTATGCTACTTTTCATCAATGCAGCTAACAAAATAAAAAGTTACCATACATTCAAAAGGCAATATAAAACTACATAAAAAAGTAACAGAAGAGAGTAATAGAACAGATTACAGCAATATTCAAAACATCTTCAAAAGCTAAACATCTTCAAAAGTTTAGTTAATGGCCATTGAGAGATCTATTCTCAGTGAATCTGTCTAATCCCCCTTTAAAGTCATCTAATCCAGTAGCCATCACTACATGCTGTGGCAGCAAATTCCATAAGTTAATGATGCATTGTGTGAAAAACGAATTTATTTTGTCTGTCATGAATCTACTGCGAATGGATTCACTGGATGACCACAAGTTCTGGTACTGTGAGAGAGGAAGAAAATTATTTCTGTCTACTTTCTCCAAAACCTTTAAATAATTCCACAAACTTCTATCAAGTGTCCCCTTAATTGTCCTAAAACTAAAAATTGAAACAGTCCCAAATATTGCACAGAATGTGCTCTAATCCATGAATCATTTTGACTTTTTGAAAATATTTTGTATCTTTGCAACATCTGAGATGGAGTGACCAAACCGATACAACAGACAAGATCCCCAGCATAGATACACATGGATAGTTTATGAAGGTCCTGCTTCTGTAACATGTCTAATATTAATTGCATAAACTATTATATTATGTTTTTGGCTAAATATTTAACAGTGCCCTGGTAACCGTTGCATGGATAATTCAATCAAAGCATTATTTGTGAGATCTTCTCAAATAATAGGTGGGGCGGGGGGGAATTACTTAAAAGTAAATTCCATGAAACAAATGAAAGCAGTCCCGCATTTTTTCACTTTCTTGCAAAGAGATGGGGGAAATTGCAGAAAAGGAAGGGGTGAGAGTTTCGCTGGGCAAAAACATTTGCATGCCCCTCTAACCAGTTCTGCTCAAGACTATTTTGAACTTTTCCCTGACTACTTTATACCATGTGTGGGCATGAATGTTTATAAAAGACAGAATGCAGAAGAGAAGCTAAATGCAAACTACCAATTTATTGAGTTAAAAAGTTTTAGGGCCAACCTTGTAATAATTTGTCAACAAAGACATTTACAGGCACAGAGCATGTCTATTTTAAACAAGAACAATAAATAAATTTAAGCCCTAAAACACCCTTTTCTCCTTTTGTATAAACATAGCTTATAATAGAGCATGTGGTCAAGTGTTGGAAAAGCTGAATATGCCTAACAACTCTGCTAAAGATAAAAGTCAAGGCTCAGTTATCTATAAATTGCTAGCATATTTGCAGAGGCACTCAGGCTAAGCCATGAAGGCATTACAAGGCAGGCATACCAAGAGGGATTCATGCTGCTCACAGTTGATATTATCTTCCTATTTAAATTCAGCCTCGTCAGGGAAATAAATCTGGAACGATCCTAGCAGTTTCTAATTAAATCTGAAGAACCAAAGCTTCTGTCCATAGCAAATTTGTAATCTCACAAGTTTATGGAACTGTCTCCACTCCTACCTAGGATTTCTTCACACTAGATGCATTTTCTATATAAATATCATGTTCATGTAGGAAATTGTTGTTTTGCAGTTTGTAGACACAAAGGGCTCTATTTCCAATCAGAGCTTTCTCAGGTATTCCTATGGTAAAATACAAATGTATGTCCAAGGCCAACAGCACTGGGGGAAAATATGGCAAGCAACTTCATAAAAATGGCTTGTGACTAGGTGACAAGAAGCAGCCTCCTTTCTTCTATTTGCTTCTGGAAACGTCACACACCTATCTGAGATTTTAAAACATACACAAGTGCTTTAGTCCCAATAGAAACAACCAGGCTTCACCGTGGAAAATCTCTGGCATTCATCCTGGTTTATGGGAAGAGCCATAGCTGAGTAGCCCAGCTACTGGAGGACCCAGGTTCAATCCATGACATCTCCCAGAAGGGCTAGGAGTGGCTCTCTGCCTGAAACCCTGGAGAGCTGCTGCCAGTCAGTGTTGGCCTGCAGGAACTCCTGAAATAGGGCTGGCACAGGATTCATTGGATTCTCAACTGGCCCTGTTGCATCAACCTGGGAGCTGGCATAGCAAAAATGCTTTCCCCCCTGCCCCTCTTTTTCCACCCTGGCAGGCATGAGTGGGGGGGCCTGTGGAGGTACTTATACTGATCTAATAAGCCCCGCTGCTGCCAGCCAAGGATTTTGATTGCCCATTAAAACTTGACTGAATAATGGGTTAAAATATGATTTTAAAATATAAACACAGGTGGTGACCATTTTGCACTCATCCAATTGATGTGTCACCACCAATGCATGAGTGGTTTTCAGCCCCGGAAGGGGACAGAACGGGGGGTGGGTTGCCTGTAAAATAAATTTACATTAGGTTACATTAGGTTAAATTCAGAACATTGTTGCTACTGTACATAATTCTGCATTATGAACATACCTGCTGAAAAGCTTTTTCTGCTTGTCGATCTGCATCAATTACTTGCTTTTCAAGTTGCTGCATCTGTAAAGAGACATTTTAGTAGTAATAAAAATGAGATGCATGCTCCCTTGGTTGCTATCAATGGAAGTATTCTTCTTCGTCATAATATATAGCACTTTTTCTAAGGAATCAAAGAGATTCATATACATTAACTTGAGGGTCCATACAACAGTCTTATAAAAGTAGACCAATATTATTGCCACATTGCAGTCGAAGGTGGGTGGACCTAATTGTTAACAGCCTACCTTAGACCACCCAGAGAGTTCATGACTGAGGATCAAATCTATCACTTGGAAGGTTATCAGGGTTTAAAAAATTTAATAGCAAGTCCAGGGAAGGTGATTCTCATAAAGCCTAGCATGTGGGGAGGGGAGGTTTAACCCTCCCTAGCTGGGATCCTGAAGAAAATCACCCTCCACACACAGCACTATGACTCTTAGCCTTGGGGGTGAGAAGAACTCCAATTAGGGTCAGTAAAAGCTCCCCCTCCCCCGGCTAATGGGAGCATTGCAATGTCACGACAGGATTGATGGACAAAACGTCCCATCCCTATGCACTGTGGTATTGATAAAAATCAGAGGGCTCTGCACCTACTTTTTTAAAAAAATCCAATGTGCTTCTGAATTGCATCTTTACTATCACCTGTAGTTTAGCCTTGACCTAAGCTAAGATTTGAATGAGGTATTTCTTCGTTCATAGCTTGTATCACATAACCCACTATAAATGAGACTAAAGGTAACTCCAAAAAGAGCCAAAGTAAAAAGCAAGTGTTGTATGTTAAACTGAACAGGGTAATTCTATGCATATCTACATGGGAGTCATAATGAATTCAATGAGGCTTACTTCTTAATAGACATAAATATGATTGGGCTGTTAATGACATTAAAGCCAGCATATCAGCTGATAAGCAAATGGCATGCATGAAACTCAGTGTTGATCTTTTGTATTTGAACCTGTTTTAAGGGAAGTATTTGGACAGTAGCTATTCCAGTTTATCCAACAGCATTCAGACATTATATTCTGCAAGTGCTTGCCACAGTTTAATGAGCCAAAGTGGGCCACAGGATCTTGTGTTCCCTTCATACTAGAATTTCCACCAGCACTTTTACCATGGGTCACCTGATCATTCCTAAACATGTGGTCCTAAATCCCAGTTCAGAAACCAGCAAAAATTTAGCCATCTAGTCCACTGCATGTTTGTGACTATGATCAGCAAAAATATACCCAGCTAAATTCATGTCTGGGGCTTAAGATGGAGAAAAGAATAAAACTGAAATCAGCCCCAAGTTGAATTGTTAATGGAGCATGCACTTAGAAAATACTTCTCAGCTAGTTAATAAATTAATGCCAATACCAAATTGTAGCTCCTTGTAAAGTTGACTGTGTCAAGAAAGTATGTTAAGTAGTTTTGCATGAGTTCACAGTATGGATAAATTGGACAGCTTTCTGGCAGCATCTAAGCTTTGATCTTGTAACTTGGATATTTACTTGAACACTCTCAGATTCATGCAGTGCACAAGGTGCTCTAACTGTATGCTCAAAAACAGATATTTTAGCTGTCAGCATAGAAACTGGCTAATGTTTCAAGTTGGGTATTTTTTTGCTGACAAAACTACCAGGAAGAGGAATTGTTGAAAGTTCTAAGAAGGATGTTCAGGTGTTTTATTACAGACTGTCCTTAACTACTGCCACCCAATGTAATAACAACATTTTAAAATTGGGTGGAGAACCACCAGTCCACAGGTTGATTCTGGCTCATAGTCCATTCCTGTCTGGCCTCATGGCTTCTGCTTCTTGGCCTCATTCCTCACTATTTCCATGCTGGGAACACGGAAGCCTCTTTCTCCCCACCTCGCATAGAAGCCAAATGAGCTGCTGGAATAGGTACAGAAATATCTGTCCCTCCTCTAGTACCCCTGGAGTGGTGTGAGGAGGAGGAAGAGAAGGCTCTCTTTCTCTACCTAGAATGGAAGCTGAAAAGAGAGAGAGACAGAGACAGAGAGACAGAGAGACAGAGAGACAGAGAGACAGAAAGAAAGAAAGAAAGAAAGAAAGAAAGAAAGAGAGGGGTGGCAAAGATAGTGAAATGCATGGTCCACTGATTTTCTGCTTCAGCTCCAGCCAATGCCAGTATGTTGCCCTTGAGAGATTACCCTGAGGGAACATCCTTTACATTAAGAAAGGTTCCCTACCTGCTTTAAGGCTTAAATCCACATGGCTTGCTCAGCTCACTTTCTCTTGGGTTGGTGGCCACAGAAAAATCTTCTACTGGCTATTATTCCTTGATGATTATTTGTGCATTTTTATTTATTTCAGTTTCTCATTTTGCTTTCTTGTCTCTTGCAATGATCTTGTCCTGATGTTTCCCTACTTCTAAACTATCTACTTTTTTCTTAACCCTCTTTCAATCTTTAAAAAGCAACTCTTACTCCTTTTAATCTTCCTTCTCTATTGTAAATTTTTACCTCTCTAATTCAGTTTGGAGATCTACCATTTGGACTTGATTCAACTTAATAGCTGTGCTAGCAGGAGCCAGAACAAGTCCCAATAGCACAATGGGGCTCCCTCCCTCCTCCCCCCCCCCACCCTCCTCAAATCAGCCTGGGGGGTCAGGAGAACTCTTAGAGTACTGTACAGAGAGAGAGGGAGCTAATTTCACCAGACAAGCAGAAACACTTCTGCTGATGCAGCAATCTCCTTAGGTCTACTTTGAATTCTGCCCTTTGTCACTTGTTTGCAAAACATTTTGAGGATAAAATTGCTTGCCTCCACCGAGATCTTAACTCCACAGTTATAGCAGATGGATCTCATGGGTGTCCAGAACACAGTCTAGTCTTGTTGTGTTGAATGAGTTTCAGTTAGTAATGCTCAAGGATGTGGCCAAGGTGCTTGTATCAGTCAGGGCAAATACTTGCGCTCTGGACTCTGATAAAAACCCAGTAAAGAGGGGATGGAAGTGATTAATGCCTCCTTGCAAGACAGGGTGGTCCTTGCTTGCTTTAAGGAGGCAGTGGTAAAATCACTCCTCAAGAAAATGCTCCCTGGATTCAGAAAATCTAAGTAACTACCGGCCAGTTTCTAATCTCCCTTTCTTGGGCAAGGTTCTTGAGCAGGTGATCTCAGACCAGATTCAGGTGCTCTTGGAGGAAACTGATTTTCTAGAGCCATTTCAATCACGTTTTAGGCCCGGTTTTGACACAGAAACTGCTTTGGTCACCCTATATGATGACATGTGCTGGGAGAGAGATGAGAGAAATGTGTCCCTGTTAATTCTCCTCAACCTCTCAGTGGCTTTCAATACCAACAATCATGGTGTCCATCTGGAGTGGCTGTCAGAGAAGAGTTGGTGGCAGTGCTTTGTGGTAGTTCTGGTTTCCAGAGAGTATAGCTTGGGGAGTGTTCTTCAGCCCTGCGGAACCTTCATTGTGGGGTTCTTCAGGGTTCAATTTTATTCCCTGTGCTGTTTAACATCTACATTAAACCTCTGTGTGGGGCTATCTGGAGTTTTGGAGTACATTGTCAACAATATGCTGATGACACACAGCTCTATTTCTTTTTTACAGCTGCAGGTGAGGCAGTGGATATGCTAGTCTTGTCTTATCTTGGTAATGGATTGGATGCAAACTGAAGCTCAATCCCTATAAAATGGAGGCAATGTTAGTGGGTGGTTCCATAGACTTGATGGCTGGGAGGTTGCCTGCCCTTGATGGGGTTACACTCCTCTTTAGGAGTGGGTACACAGCTTGGACTTACTTCTGGATCTTTTGCTGCCGCTTGAGGTTCAGGTGGCCTCCACAGAGCAGAGTGCCCTCCACCAGTTCCTGTTGGTGGCCCAATTGTGCCCCTGTCTGAACAGGGACAGCCTAACTACTGTTGTCTATGCTCTGGTAACCTCTAGGTTAGATTACTGCAATACATCATACATAGGGCTGTCTCTGAAGATAGTTTGGAAACTAGTGCAGAATTCGGCAGCCAGGTTGCTCACCAGGGCAAGATGGTTTGAGCACATTACACCAATCCTGGGTCAACTGCATTGGCTGCCAATCAGTATCTGGGGCCAATTTAAAGTGTCGGTTTTGACATATAAAGCCTTAAACGGCTCAGGACCACAATACATCAAGGACCACCTCTCTCCATAGGAACTTACCCAGATCCTGAGATCATCCTCTGAGGCCCTTCATTGTGTGCCTCCTCCACAAGAGGTCTGGAGCATGGCAACACAAGAACGGGCCTTTTCTGCAGTCCCCATTTGTGGGGAGGTTTGGCTAGTGCCTTCACCATACACCTTTAGGCGCCAGGCAAAAATGTTCCTCTTCAACCAGGCCTTTGGCTGATTGATATCTAATGCCCAAACTCAGAACTATGGTTACATATATATCATACTTAGTAAAGCCATCATTAAAGACACAAAAATGAGTCAGATTTTTTAACATACAACTAAACTCAGGAAATTACTACTCTACATCTGACACTAATCAAACAATTCTCTGTGAGTTATTTTTGTTCCAACAATGAACAGAGAAAAGCCACATGTGAATAAATATCTAATGCCTTAAGGAAAAATAGTTCAAAAGCAAAGGCGATCAGCTTCCCTGCAGTCTCTTCCATAGAACACTCTATATTATTTCACAGAGTTCAGCTGAAAGTCTTTAGACTTTATTTAGAAGTATTTTTGTTTCTACTTATCCCACAAACTGTATCATATTTTATTCTATGTTTATGACTTACATTCAATCAGATCTTCAAATATTTGCTATCAATTTTCTCCAAATAAAGAACAGTTTTCATTAAACAAAAAAAAGGTAGATATATATATAAGCCTGGTAATATCAGTAAGTACAGTTGGGTGACTCAACTAAATAAGCAAGATTGCAATACTTTAATAGGCGATGGTCAGTCTAGGGTCTTGAGATCAACTTTCTCTTTTTCAATATTTACATGGCAAATTTCTATTTCAATATACATTAAATAATGGGAAATGTTGTCAGAATTGGCTCCTGCCAAATTACTAAGGGTTGAATTGTAAGAGCTGGTTAAGAAATGCCAAGACTGGGAAGAATTAAGAGATAAGGCAACTGTAGGTAGTCCCTACAAATACAGTGGTACCTCGGTTTTCAAACGAAATCCATTCCGGAAGACCGTTCGAGTTCTGAAACGTTTTGAAAACTGAAAACTCAAAATAGAAGCCTCAAAACAGAAATCTCAATACGGAAAACTCAATATGGAAGCCGCGTTTCCAGTTCGACTTCCGAGGTGTGCTCGAAAACCGAAGCATTTACTTCCAGGCTTACGGTGTTCGAGTTCTGAAACGTTTATTAAGAGAGACGTTCAAAAACCAAGGTACCACTGTATATTACTTCAGCTAGAGTACAAATCACATATTTATCATTATTGTGCATTTTCATGGAAGGCAGTCAAGAAAGCTTATAAACATGGATTTCACAGGAAGACACAAAACTCCAAATGTACACTGGGATTCTAAGGGAGCTGCAGTTCACAGCTTATGTGGCTCTGAATTGATAAGTAAAGATGTATGGGCCTTAATCTGGCCTCTAGACAAACACAATGGCCAACATATAATGTCAGGACAGTTGTTGGTATAGTTACATATCTCCTCTGCTGCACTGGGATGTACCACAGCGTCTACAAAGTCTGAAGCAAATTCCTTTCATATTAATCAAAGCGAAAAGCAAAGCAAAGCAGACTCTATATCCATCTCTTTGCCTGACCGCATGAGTGTGTCCCCTTGAGATAGGGAGTGAAGGAATGAAAAGCCTCATTCCCCCTTTGCCCTTCTCCACAGCTTCCTTGACAAGTTATTGTGCACACAGGAATTTGGCAGGAAAGGTTCAATTAAGGACAGGTGTCAGGGTTTGTGCTGAAGCTTCAAGGTTTTAGCATTCTTCCCAGGTTCTCCAGAGGAAGTTCCAACAGCGCCTGACCTTTACTAGGTACTCTACCCTTAGCTTCTTCTTGCCAGTTTGTATAAAGTACAGTCGTACCTTGGATCTCGAGCACCTTGGCTCCCGAACAAATCGGCTCCCAAACGATCGAAACCCAGAAGCGAGTGTTCTGGTTTTCGAAAGCTGAATGTCTGGCGTGGCTTCTGATTGGCTGCCGGAGCTTCCGGCAGCCAATCAGAAGCCGCACTTTGGTTTCCGAACAATTTGGAAGTCGAACAGACTTCCGGAACAGGTTCCGTTCAACTTCCAAGGTATGACTGTACCTCTGCCATTGAGAAAGTGAACATTGGGATACATCAGGTGTTTTTACCAGCATTAGCAGTTACTCTCTCCTGCCAAGCATGACCACACTCATACCTAAACAGTGTCTTCATAAGGTCAACCAAGATTGCTGACAGATTGGGTTATCACAAATTAGTACAAAAGCTTAGGCAATTAGAAGACCTGCAGTTTTACAGTTCTTCAGTTTTGATACACAGACCAGTGAAATGGAAAAACCAAAAGAGAGAGAAAAGATAAAAGCTTTCTTACTGAGAAAATTTCTGCTTTATACTACACTGTGCTCTCCGACAGCACTGCCATTTTCCATTGTGCATTATTCCCTTACTCCCCAAAGACTGATATCTTTTTTCATCCACTCAGATTCCAACAGAGTATTTAAATTACATGATCTCCAGAAGACGTCCTGTGTGGGGCTGTTCAATATAATATTTACTTTTTGCTTAAGAGTGAAATTGGCACAAATTTCCTCCAACAGCCAATGCTGTCATTCTACAATATGCAGCTGCTCTGTCAGGATCTTAGTCTCAGATCTGTGCCAGTACCTACTGTACATATTTATGTATTCCTTTATTTTTTGCCAATTAACCCAGCAAAAGCACTGAAAATTCACTGGAATGATTCTATTTCTCAGAATGAGCCATATTAATTACCATCATATATCAAATTCCAGCCGTTTTGATCCAGCAGAAAACACCAGACACTCCAGTTAATGTCACAATACAGTGTTACTTCTCTTTGCCAAGATCCTTTAAAATAACATTGCACTCCAAAATTGATTCTACAAACACATCACTACAGGGTTCCATGTTTATTCTGTAACAATAATTTTCAGATCAAGTTTACTTTAAAAGAATTTGTGCTTTCTAACAGCTGGGCTTAAAACTCTGCAGTCCTGAAAGTCAAGAGATGCTATTTCTCCTTCTGTCATTAGCTGCATCAACAAAAATTCTGCAGGCCATCTAGTTCCAAAAACAACAAATATGCCCCACTCTACTGTGTATTTGAATTATTCCTTAATATAGTCTATACCAGTAAATGAAGAGACAACCAATTTTTAAACACTTCATCTGCATTAATGAAAATGTGATATTATTTGTTCCTGTCATGCTTCTAGTGAGTGATAAAGGTAGGAGCCTTATCACACAATAGCCTCCTCCTTACCCCAATATTATTAAATTAAACAAATATTTAACATTTACTGCATTATACAAATATAGCAATAAACTATAATGACATTAATCATTTTGGCCATTAGTCATTTTTATTAATTAGCATCTTTTTATTAATATGTAGATGGCTTCTTCAGTGTTTGCTGATGTTTGGAGGAAAAAATTGATTAGCAACTTTGTCTTTGTTCATATTGTTCCGAAATGGGTCAGTGCCCATGGATGTTAACTAGATGGTTGCTGGTTCGAGCAGTGGGTTGGCCCCTTTCAACTCTACGATTTTTTGATTTTTTATTATGATTTTACAAAACTCCGTTTTTATAAAACTTCTCTACCTGGTTACTCAAAGGAATTTCTCTTTACAGGCAACCAGATTAATGGCTATGTATAGAAGCCCATGCTAAACCATGCAAGGGACTTTGCAGGGAATCTAAGGTGAATGAAGGCCCCATGGCCTCTTGTATCAAGTTATAAAAGTTATCAGGCTATCTCAAGTCTTTAAATAGTCAAATGAGGTAGAATTATTCAGCTGCTTTGCTCCACTTGCCAGGCACGGGATGCTGCTTCAGCTATTGTTGTGCAAGCAGAGGTTTTATACTGAAATAGCTAACACAACATAAGTCTCCAAGTTATTTAAGTTTCTGAACAATGTGCATTAAAGATGCAAAATGGATTGCCAAAAAGCAGAGGCAAACATGCCAAAGTTCAACTCTTCAAGCTAATTATTAAGCAAACATTTTTCTCCAAATTTAGTCATAAGACTCTCCTATAGCTAGCAATAATATATTACAAATATTTCCAGCCTCCCTCCCTCTCTTCTCCACTTACCAAACACTTTTCCTTTACCAGTTCTGGGTTTTGTTTTGTTTTTATAAGGTATAAGGATAGAAATGCCAAATTACCCCCTCACCATTTCCTGTTTTTACAACCATCCTTCTGTAAACAACTGTTATTGAACACATACTAAAACCACAAAAGGAGCTAAATATATATTTTTAAACATGCATAAATGACACTTCTGTCATACTTCATACCAAATACACTCTTCCCAAATGCCATGCTGTCCCCAGGGGGGAAAGGTCATAGAAATGCTAGGTAAGAGAAGTTGGAAAAGAAATTATGAAGAGTTCTTTTAAAGGTGGGAGGAAAGTTGAGACAGTCTCTTTATAATAGTACTCATGTCCATTATTTAGACCATAGGTTTCTTGAAGGCAGGGGCTTGCCTTTTCTGCTTATTTATTTAAATATGTTTTCCATTGCATTTTTTTGACATATACAAGTCCACAAGCTGTATGTTACTAATGCATGCTGCTTCCAGTGAGCTGGAGATGGCTTACAAATATTGTCTCATAAACTAGCAAAGATCTAAAACAATTCAACAGTTAGATAACAAATACTGTTAATACAGAATGGAATTCAGGGGGGGGAAACAGAATATACACTGCCCAACCAATGTACGTTCACATTATAAGCAGATTTAAAACAAAGCCGATTTAAATATCACGTGTGAAAATTATCTTCATCTCTGACTGTAGTCCTAGAAATAATTGTTTCTAAAGGCCATTCCCAGAACAGCTTTAGAGTACATATGTACTTATTCCCAGCTGTCTTCTCTTTTAACCATCCTGGCACATACAAGAACACCAGAAGGAAAAAATCTATCTATACAATTCATTGCTGATACAACCAGATTACAAAATCACCTTGTTCTGAGATTATACAAACAGAAACTATTACTCCTGCTTAGAACAGGTCTGTTGTCACACGATTTTAGCGTGTACTAGCACCACACATGGGGCAGGCTGCAGAGGGGTTCAAACAGATTAAACCCTTTCTGCTGATGTTTCCTGCTTAAAATTGAAAACATTGCTACAGTTACCATCTTCCCAGTATACCTATGCAGTACTAAACTGCAGAGGTGTGCATGGGGAAGGACAGCAGGTGCAAATTTTTGTCCCCAATTCTCATCTCTAGTAGGAAAGGTAAAGGTAAAGGTAAAGGGACCCCTGACCATTAGGTCCAGTCGTGGCCGACTCTGGGGTTGCGGTGCTCATCTCGCTTTATTGGCTGAGGGAGCCGGCCTACAGCTTCCAGGTCATGTGGCCAGCATGACTAATCCGCTTCTGGCGAACCAGAGCAGCGCACGGAAACGCCGTTTACCTGCCCGCCGGAGCGGTACCTATTTATCTACTTGCACTTTGATGTGCTTTCAAACTGCTAGGTTGGCAGGAGAGGGACCGAGCAACGGGAGCTCACCCCGTCTCGGGGATTCGAACCACCGACCTTCTGATCGGCAAGTCTTAGGCTCTGTGGTTTAACCCACAGCGCCACCCGCGTCCCTAGTAGGAAAAGAGACCAAATAAATGTTCTATGAGGCCATTCCCTGCTTTCCTCTGTACTATTGTGCTATGAAGATACTTTTTCTTTTCCGATTGGTAGGAAATGGAAAGAGGAGTCTTCACAGCTCTTGGTCTGGGGGAATCAGGAAGATATTGCAGATTTTTTTACTTATTATGTCAAACAAAATGTACCCCTTCCCCCAGATTCTCCCAAGAACCACCATCAAATAATTTAATTAACTGTTTTTCTTTTTTGGGTATATTTAAATATATTGCTGATAATCTCAAAAGTTGAGTACTTGAACTCAGGGAAACAAAATTTGACTGATTTTATATAACAGTATTTTTATCCTACTTTGGAAAGTCCAAAATAAGCTTTTAAGAGTAAACCTGAAAGAACAGATTTAAACCAGCATTTGGTGAAGCTCAATTCATTGCTCAATCCATTGCTTACAAGGGGGAACTGATCCCATGGAATGGTCCAGTTTCCTCAGGACTTTTGGGCCAGTACTTCAACATCCAAGAACTATGGACTCAGAAGTGTCAGCAACAATGGCATGACCCTGTTTATGCAATGAAATGTTAGCTTTGAGTTATTTAATAGAAACTGCCTTACCATTCTTCTTTGAACTCCAAAAAGGGGATAAGGGGAATGGTGGTTAAGCAGATATGGATGTATGCAAGAAAACTGTTGAAGAAGTGTGCATGCACACGAAAGCTCATACCAAGAACTAACTTAGTTGGTCTTTAAGGTGCTACTGGAAGGAATTTTTTTGTTTTGACTATGGCAGACCAACACGGCTACCTATCTGTAACTGCAAGAAAACTGTAAGACTAAGAGGCAGAAAGGATCTTTCCCCTGGGGCAAATGTAAGTGAGTTTAACCTGATGAAAATAGATTTTTATTTTTTTTTATCCTAATTTCTCAAAAAGACTGAATTGGCAGTGACATATATAAAATTCATATTCCTATTCAGGAAACATATTGGGGTCATGATGGAGAGTTCAATGAAAATGGCAGTGTGCAGTATCAATGAATTAGGCAAACTTCATGCTAGGAAAATAAAACAGTCAAGGTTAGGATCAGGACTTATGTTTTACATACTGTACCAATTTGTTTAGTGTACAACTGAACTTCCCTTCCGCACCCCACTTTAATTAATCTTGTGTTTTGACATTCAAATTGAGAACGTGGAGTGGGTGTAAATTCCTAGATCCACCCTTAGACACATTCCCAAGGCTGCATGTTGGCAACCCATAGAATAGCTTCCCATTCTTTCATGAGTGTGTTTAAGGGTTATGTGTGAAATGCATATACACTGAAGTTCCAGAGACAGATTTAAAAATGTTCTGTTACCTGTTCTTAGTTTCACACATTGCACCCACCTCCTTCATTTCTTTTCTGTGTTCTCTCTTGGGTGGCCTCTCTGGAGTTGAACTCCAAAAAGGAATTTGGCACATTGCCTGTTCCACTGGACTACAGTCTGGCCTAATCCTATAGTAGTATTTAACCTCACCATGCCCCAACCCTTCGTTTTCCTTGATCCCTTAGCACTTGATAACAGTCTATAGTGAATGAACTGGGTCAGATTTCACCAATGTCATATATGCCCTAGCTCCTGATAGAGGAAAGAAGTGACAACACTGTCACTTTGGTACTTTGTGTATTAGGTGAACTGTGACAAAAACATGTGTTGTAGAAAAGGGAAAGGAAATGTATTTTCCATTGTAAAATGCCAACTGCACTCAGCTTACAGAAAAACACTCCTGACATTTCCCTGAGAAGGGTGTTTTCCCTTTATTTATTTTGCAATACTTTGCAGATTCAGAAAACTCAACAGTAATAAAATAAATTCCACTTGAGCTCTACGGACAGCATAAGTATGTTACAGTAGAGGTACTTTCTACACCATTCTTTGAATTCCTATGAAGACCTCTCCCACTTGCAGCAACAGCAACTTCTGCTTAGATCTTCAACAAATTCTCTTTCTTTGCATATAACTTTCTATAAAGCACACCCTGACTAGGCATAAGGGGCGGGGGGGGGGGGATTCAGTTTCCACTACTGAAGGTCTGTATTCCCTTGTCTGCTTCCTACTCCCACATTCTCTCCCATAAATGCTGCAAGGTCATGCTGTTAATCATCCAATGTGTGCTGACTTCAGAAAGAAACAAAAGACTGAACCTGCCGAGTGAGAATTTCTTTAAGGATAATTTTAAAAGGCAACATTGTATAGATACCACATTTGTCTCATGTTTAATAGTTGGGTTTTTGAGGAAATTCTTACCAACTATTTCTCATCTGTGCTTGTGCTGACAAGACATTAAATCAACCTGTAACCTTCTAGATATTGCTGGACTACAACTCCCAACATCCCTAACCACTGACCATGCAGGTTGTAGCTGGGAGGGGGCCACAGGTGCGGCACCCCTCTATTAAATTTCTCTCAGTGATAAGTTTTGCCTTCATACATAGATACTGCAGCTTATCTTGTTTGTTTTGCTTGATAGGTCAGGGGAGTAGATTCATCCAGGCACATCCTTTACACCTTGGAGACACAAGTCTTTGTCTGTTTGAATCATACAGTATTGTGGTCTGCCAGCAAAAAAGGATGGGAAATATTCTCCCTATAGCTTTCTTCAACCAACATGTTTAGTCTGTATGAGAAATGGAAGGGACTCATGAGCTTTCTCTGCACCCCTGGTATAAAGAGGCCTTTCTTATTTCAAATATTATTTCAGTTCTTTATGTGAAATTAATTACATTTTCAGCACTTTGCTGATTTTGCATTGCTCACTGTTCTCCCCTATATTCCCTGCCAACTGGAACAGCAGCAGACCACCCTTGCAGTCCAAATGGCTATATAAAAACCTATCTGTGAAACAGGAAATACTATACAAATCAAATATCCTTAATAGCTAAAGGTTTGCAAACTTATTTTAGCTTCAGAACACACACACACACATTTACAATGAACTGTTATTGTCCATGACAAGAAAAAATGCTCAACTGTCTACTGTCAGATGCAGCTCTACTTGTACGAAAAATGTAAGCATGATGAGTTGTGTCAGAATATGATTGTGTGTTCAAATGAATATATTCTTAAAAGAACTGTATTGTGGAAAGACAGCATTCACATTCAGATACATACACATGCTAATGGTCATTGGAAAGTGTACCAGTTCCTCATTCAGCAACTGATATGCATGTAGGATTCTAATTTCACACCTGAATCTTCTTAGTTTGATTGAGACTGTACACCACCATAATCCTGCTTCCTATATAGAACAGTATTTCTTCTTTAAAAACCACATATATTTTCTTTAGGAATAAATATATTAATAAGAGGACACTTGAATAAAAGTCTAATGATTACCACAGCCAGATAAACCTGATCACACAATAAACATCTATTAAGTTATTTGAAACATGATTTAATTATAGATTCTTTAAAAACAATAACTTTTATTTTATTAAGACGGTTTAAGACCTACCTTGTCTGCTAACAACTCTCTAATTTTGCTTGCTTGGAGGCGAAATTTCATCAGCTGGGATTCTAGAGCTATGCATCTTTCTTTCCAGTTTATAGTTCCCTCAAACTCTAGCAGCTCTGCCATATTTATGCTGTGAAGGGGGAAAACAAGATATTTAATATTCCATATAATTGTTTCTTCATTCTTATACACATATAGAAGGTGTTCCTAAATATCATAAAACACAGCATAGTAAACATGTTTACTCTGTGGTAAGTTCTACCAAGTTCAATGTTTGCTCTCCAGTATTATTATTATTATTAATTTTGTATACCCTACTTCATCTGTAGATCTCAGGGTGGTTCACAACATAAAAATACAGTGCGTTTAGGACTACAATTTTAATTTAACAACTTCAGTAATATCCAAAGAGAGATCATACACATATAACGTTCCAGTGTTTGATCTCAACTTATTGAGTTGGGGCTAGGTACAAATCTTTCCCGTAAAATCATTTTGCAAACCGATAAGCTCCACTGACAAGAGATGGATTAGGAAATATCACCCATTTATTATTCTGGACATTTCATATCCAAACTGCAACTTTAAAAGATCCAGTTTAACTAAATAATGTTTCTATTATTACTTAATAGACTAGTTACACCAAGGTCTCCAAGCAACTTACAGCATATTTAAAAACATGAGCATAAATACATTATAATATCAATACATTCACACAAAAACGCATGGAATTACAAAATTCACAAAACAAACCTCCATAACAGCCATAGAAAAGCTTTGACAAGTTACCACTATCCAAATAGAGTTGTAGCTGAGCCAACAGCCTATGCTGATGGAAGGTACTCTGTGCTGAGGTACCTGTGTCTCCTCTGAAAGCAAATGAACCCCCCCCCCACTACAAACACACTCCTATTTAATGGATGTTTACCACTTTTTAGCAAAATAAAAAATCTCATGAAACAGTTTGCAAACTGCATTAACAGATTCAAGTAAATATAGAACGACAATTTTCTTGGTGAGCCACTGAAAGCCAAGGTGAAAAATAGATCTTTATGGCTCTTTTAAACGTATTGAGGGATCACGCTTGCCAGATATCACTTGTTTCTATCATGAAACCAACGAGAAAAAGACAATCAAGATAAACAACTATTGGCTGAAAGAATGTTTAATTATCTACCACATTATTTACATGTACAACAGTTTTCAATATTTTCCAACAAAAACTGTTATAGGGTTAACGCCTAGATTATTTAGAACTTGTCAGTTATTTATCTATTTAAAGCATTTTGGCTCTTTAGTAAAAAAAAAAAAAAAGTTAGTTAGCTAGTCTTACTTCTAAGGGCATAAACATGCTTTGCACTGTAAAACAACTAGTCAGTGCTCTTTTCTGTTCAGGTAGATAAAAATAAAATTCCATTACAGTGGTACCTCCGGTTGCGCACGGGATCCATTCTGGAGCTCCAGTCGAATCCTGAGCTGTGTGTATCCTGAGATGCCGCTTCTGCGCATGTGCGCGGTGCATAGAGCGCATCCTGCACATGCGAGCGTGGCGAAACCCGGAAAAATACTTCCGGGTTTGCCGCGCACATATCCCGAAGGATACGTAACGGGAGGTGAATGTAAGTAGAGGTACCGCTGTACTGCATCAGGCCTAGCAAAAGTTTGGAACATAAGCTCTACTTTCCACCTTTCACGTGGCTGTAACCAGGGGCACTGCTAGGAACTAAATAACACAACAGACCCTTAACACATATTTGCATATGCTAGTCGTAATAACAATCATTTTATTATTTATATCCCGCTCATCTGGCTGGGTTGCCCCATCCACGCTGGGCGGCTTCCAGCACATATAAAAACATAATAAAACACCAAACATTTAAAAACCTTCTGAAACAGGACTGTACAGTAATTCATATGTAAAGATGAAAGTTTAAGTCTTCAATCAAATTAAGATGGTGGGGGTTGGGGTCTTACTTGAATTGCACTTTACAGCACAACCAGAAATCTTGCAAGCATAGATGTCAACTCCTAGGGGCTGAGGTCCTTTCAGCCCCCCATAAAATATTTGAGGGGGGCAGGGCCCCACAAAATTGATGGGCATTGGCATTCAAATGGTGTGCGTGCTGCATCATGTGATCGATTCTGTGGGGCAGGGCTGATGACCTGACACCCTCTCCCCCATATTTTATACAAGTTGGCACCCCTGCTTGCAAGCAAAGTAAAATATTAATTATTATTTTTTAAATAAATGGGGATGCAGGAGGTTTGAGGCCCAGTACAAAGGACCTGGGATTCGGGTCCCCTCCTAACAGCACTTCTGCTGTGTAAGAGTACTTCAGTTCAACATTTGCCAATACAATTTGGATGAATCATCTCCTCTTTCCTCTTTTAACTTTCCCTTCTGAGTTTTTGTTTGTGTTAATTTCATTTGTACTGTTTTCTTTTTAAAATTGAGTTCTAAAGATCTCAAGGATAATTACCAAAAACAATCGGTACCACTTACCAACAAATAGTATCAAGAATGTTTTTGGCTTTTCAGAGCTTCTACATAGGTGGAAACTGAAGTTTGTGGAAATAAAGCAGGCATAAGCAAACTTGGCCCCCCAGATGTTTTGGACTAAACTCCCATCATCCCTGACCACTGGTTCTGTTAGCTAGGGATGATGGGAGTTGTAGTCCCAAAACATCTAGATGGTCGAGTTTGCCTATGCCTGGAATAAACTTTCTGCAGATGTCCCAGTGAATATATGAACATGACAAACAGGGTAGAATTTTTCAGTGTTCAAGCATTTAACTGAGATATAAATATGATATCACTCACATAAAGCTTGAAATTGACCCTATTATTGTGAGGGTTTTGTTAGTTATAATTCCAGCAAATTATTTGCTTTGCATTTTCCAAAAAGCAAAGGATTATGGAAATATTTGCTGGCACAATATATGCTGTTTACAATTGCACTGAATGATCTTATTTATGAGTCAATGACTTCCCGTCTCTTGTTCAATTCCTCAAGGGAAAATAAATGAGTTCATCACTTTGGCTGGGCTAAGTGTTCTGATTCAGCATTGTGAACCTACACACATTTTCACTCCTTTTCTTTTTTAAAGTAAATAGTTTTTATAAACCAACAGTGCAGTCCTATATATGCTTACTCAGAGGTAAGTCTTATTACATTATGTAGGGCTTACTCCCTTGTACTTCTAAGTTTAAGTTCCTTAAACATTAGGTTACAAGTTACGGCATGATACAATAATTCTGACAAATCTGTTTCAGCTAAGCTCTTTATATATACTGCAAGGATATATATATAAGAATTAAATATTTTATTTCTGCTTGAATATATTGGGATGGTTTAGCTGTCATATTGATATGGGAATTCATTTTCATATTTTACATTATACCATGTGGCATTATGCAGTGGGCTAATATTTTGCAAAAACATGCATTAACTGATCATATAAGGCATCAGAATGCAAAGGAAGCAGATCCAGACTTGAAGATCCACCAACCTGAAACAGGAATGGAACTGTCAGTAACTCTATAAATGAAAGTTTATAGCCAGAAGGGAGTGACAATTTGTTCCTATTTAAATTGCAGGAAAAGCATCCAATTACTTCAGTGAGGTCAGGGTTTTTCCCAAAATACTCTCCCAACACACAATGTAAACAAACAGAAAATAGAAGAACTTTTCATTATAGTAGGTCCTTTCCCCCCATTTAGCAAGAGACACATCCTTTTCACATGAGGGGATATTAAAATGTGATTTAAAACACACCTCTTTAAAATGAAGTGTTGTATTTCTAGCATTCCACACAGAAAACTGGAAGTAGAAGTTTTAATTTGCTACCTGCAAGCTATCTGAAACCATAAGGTAGTGATATGAAATGTAGATGATTGCTCAGTGGTGTAACACTGTGGCATTGAAGTTCATGGCAAGGATTTGTCCATGCAGAAACTTAAGATACCACTAGCTAACACTTTTCTTATTGCTGACTCTTGAGTACCCTGTCATATACGGTACATGGAAATATATAATGGAAAGATAACCAAGTGGTGATTACCTACTTCTACTGCAGGCACTTAAATGCACTGTTTTGTTTTCATATACTAGACTTGATGTCGTGGGGCATCCCTGATTGATCCTGGTCGATCGTGTGATCCTGAGAGATCCCCCCCCAAAAAATCTGGATTTTGGTAAAGCAGTCTGTGATGTTTTATAAACTTTATATACTACCCAATACTCAATGAAAAGGGTATGCCATATCATTCCTTGCACTGGGCTCCTTTAAATTTCCCTGCAATTGCAGCTTTCCCCTTATCATAAAGCAAGAGATCATTGACCATGTTCCCAGCTCAAGTACAGTTCAGAGTTCTGGGAGTTTGGCCAGCATGAGGAGCAGAAGAATCTCGGGGGTGGGTTTTCAGGGTGAAGGCTCTGTACACTGCAGATGGTGATGTTAAGGGCTTTCTGTGCTACTTTAGTCTCTGTTCTCTTCCCGCATAGGAGATTTAGTCCTAAAAATATTTACATACTGCTATTCATTAAAGAGAAAATCAGAGCCATTCGCAACAATTGTACATAAAACCATATAAGAAAGTTAAAATCAGAAATCAGACGATTGTGGAAAAAACAAGGTTCAAAGCTATGAAACCAGCAAAACAGTATGCTTAACAGGGCACAAATGAGGGCCAGGAAACAACCTGTTTTATCCATCAGGACTTGGTTCTGGGATAGACAAACAATTAAATAAACAGACCACCGAGCACGTACAGAGTGCCTTTCCCCTGGCCAGGGATGCCAACTTGAATAAAATATTGAAGGGCCAAGTATGACCCACCCTGCATATTCAATCACATGATGCAAAACACACACACCATTTGAAAGGCAATGCCCATCCACGGGGGGAGGGGGGGGAACCCTTAAAATATTTTAGGTGGGCACCAAAAAGACCTTGGTCCCTAGGAGATGGCTCCTATGCCCCTAACCACAAGTAGTCCTCATGCTACCATAATGTTGCACTGTTTTAGAGTTGTTGTTGCACTGTTTTAGTGTTGTTGTTGCACTGTTTTAGTGTTGTTAGCCGCCCTGAGCCTGGCTTCGGCTGGGGAGGGCGGGATATAAATAAAATTTATTATTATTATTATTATTATTATTATTATTATCACAGGAGGCAGACTGTGTGCCCTTTGGGGCAGACCTGAGCCTCTGAACCTCTGACTGTGTTTCCCACCTTTACCTCCAGCATCCTTTAATGCACATCTGGCAGGATTGCAGGGACTTTTGAAGCAGCTGGGCATGCAGGCAGCCCGATTTATCCCTGGCATCCAGCTCCCCATCAGCGGTCTGGAAAGGGAGGCTAGAACTTCACTGCCCCAGCTCTCTCCCCCCCCCCCGCCCTAGATGTGGAGCAGAGCTGCTTGTTCTGACGACGAGAGGCGAAGGCACTCTTTGCGCGCTCAGAGGCGCTGCTGTGGGCGCCCAGCCATTAACTTCTGAGGTGCCCACCTGATGCCCCACCACGGATGGACCAGACAGTGATTCAGAGGCAGAGAGAAAGAGAGGAAAGTTCATCCAGCAGCAGCAGCGAGGGAATTTATATATATATATATAAAGCTTGGGAGTTCCCGCAGCTTCCCTGCTGGGCCAAGGGAAGAGCAGAGAGAAGGCGAAAGTTGGAGGGAAGAGGCATGACTTCCCCCTCTCCGCCTAAAAGTCTCTCGACTTCCCCCGAAGAGGGGGAAAGGGAGGCTCCCCACCCCACCCCCCAAAAAAACACAACTTAAGCCAAACCTGAGGAGGACGGGCGGCCTCCGCCTCCTCAACGAAGTCTCTCAGCCGCCCCTCACAAGCAGCGCCGCCGCCGCCGCCTCGCTTCCCAAGGCTCCCTCCGCGCCTGTCCCACCAGCACCATCCCCGCGGTCCGTGGGGGGCCGGCAGGCGGCAAGGGGCCTGAGCTGAGCGGCAGCCGCGCCGGCCATTCAGCGGGCGTGGAAGGCGGGGCTTGGGAGCGCTCGGCAGCCTCTCCGCAGCGGCCCGGGATGGCGGTTTCTTGGGGCTGAGGGGGCAAGGAGTTGGGCAGGAACCACCACGACGTGGGGGGGGGGGGGAAGCGAGCGGAGCGGGGCTGAGGGAAGCCGCCGTGTATCTGCGGGACTCGCCCACGAGAGGCCGAGGGCGGGACACCTCAGTGGGCCTGCCTGCCTGCTTCGCCCGCTTTACTTGCGCGAAAGGGCTGGCCGACGCGCAGCTCTGCGCCACGCGCGCAGCCCGAGCCTGAGGAGAAATTAGGTTTTGGATATACAAAGGTTTTTTTATTTAAAAAATAATATATAACAGGCATGTCCAACTCCCAAGAGACTGCGATCTACTCCCACTATAAAAAAACTGGCAGTGATCTACCCATTGGATCTACCCATTCTTTTGGGGGGGGCAGGGGCGGGACATCAATCAGGATCACGCAATCAACCAGGATCAACCAGGGACGGACAGTGATCGACCAGTAGATCGCAATCGACTGGTTGGACATGCCTGATATATAAGACTCTTCCTAGTGTTACAAGTTTGGGGAAGTAGGCTGTACGCCAAGACCTTTCTAGCCCCTGAATCTAGCAAGTGTTAAAATAAAAGCCAGCCTATCTTCTTGATGAGGCAATTGCTTGGGTGATGGGCCATTATTAAGAGAACTAAGGAAAGGGGTTCTGTGCAAGATAGAAATGGGTACCACCCACTCACCCTGCAACGGTTAATTAGAATGAAAAGTCAGAGTTGAGTGGCAGTGGAGCAAAAAAGCAGCAGGCCAGAGAAACAGGCAGAGCAACGTTTGTCTTCTGTTTGAATCCAAGGCTGTGGTTATGGGAGAAACGAGACCTTTTTGCTATGAACCCCTCAATTGTAAGCCCAGGTTATAAACCATATATCACAAAAGCACCACAGTCTCCATTGTGCCTTATTCCCAAAGGAAACACGAATCCTGGCTAAGTGTCTGAAACCCCTGGGATCTCATACCACTCAGAGATTGGGCGCCATGTAACACTCTGTACAGAATTACAGAAACTACAAATAATGAATTGTTGTTTGTTGTCCACATAACATTTAACAAAATGTTTGTCTTTAACAAAATGCCATTCCATATTTTGCGCACACACCCCCATTACCGTAAATCACAATTTATCATTTCTGTAGTGGGGGCGTTGCTTATTGGTTTATTTATTTATTTTTGGTTGAAACAGTAAATCCAGATATGCAACAGCATTTTGATGAGGTCGAAACTGTGTGGACACTGCACAAAACACTTTACGCAAGAGCAGCAGCACTCAGTTCACTCTAAACTACCGTGTGAAACTCCCCGATAATGGAAATGGAAATAAAGAGTCATGGGTGGTGTAACTACAGCCAAAATTTTCCCGATTTGTGTGCAGGCATTCTTTCCTTTTCATGCAACACTGCCATTTTTATCTTGCTCATAATAAATCCTACAGACTGAAGTGTGCTGCTTTCTTTTTGCTTGCCAGTTCCCCAGAGCGTTGAAGACTTGAGGCCAAGAGCATAAAGAGATTTATCAATCAAACAGTTGAGAAAGGAACTTCTCAATAAAGTTGTTTCTCATTTAAGGACATTTTTATGTGATGTGTTTCTGAGTGTATTTCCCTGTTATTTTTTCCTAGGACCTTTTCTGGTTTCACTCTGGTCAGTGCCCAGCACTATATTCTCCCAATGCAAGCATTGTGCTACTCTCTGTGCCAAGTCACAGCTACAATAGGACTACAGTAATAATAATAATAATAATAATAATAATAATAATAATAATGTACTCAAGGGTCAGCTTTTTAAGCACTGTTGTTGCAGTAGTGGTTTCCTGGCACAATATCGTGCCTGCAAGGAGAAGGGGATGACAGAGGATGAGATGGTTGGACAGTGTTCTTGAAGCTACCAACATGAGTTTGACTAAACTGGGAAGCAGTGGAAGACAGGAGTGCCTGGCGTGCTCTGGTCCATGGGGTCATGAACAACAAAAACAACATCTCTCTACACAAAAGTCTGTGTATGGAGCCCACATATAAGAGAATTCTGCTGTCTATGAAAGGTTGCTTTTTGGGTACACTGCCAGCATAGATGTATCTTCACACTGGATATGGAGAATGCTCCTTCCAGTATTGGAGCAGCATTTTTGCTGCTATTAATGCACTTACACTGCCTTTCTGTCAAATCCTATAGTACGGGGATATAATTTAACAAGACATTTACATACAAAACCCACAGAATACTCTCCAGTACTAAGTAAAAGTACTGGATCAGAATTCTACTGATCAGAATTGGGCCACCACCAAGCAAGACCAGACCATATGAATCAACCAAACGTGTGCTGTGTACAGCACCAACACTTACACCTCAAATGTGCCTTTCAAAAAGGCAGTAAGAGATCCAATGTGCTCCGAGTATCATTTTTGTTCTACTAAATGCATTTTTAGATCTAAGGAACTGAACTGTACAGAAGTCAAAGCAGCCTTCCATTGCTGCTCATGCATCAAGCATTCCAGTGGTATGGCTGAAGTTAGAGGCAGTAGTAAATTCTGAACTCAGAATTTGTTGTGAAAGGAAAATGCCTTTCCCACATTTCAGATTACTGTTGCTCACCAACAGATTTTAAGGAAACCAAACTCTTCCTACTGTTTTCTCTATCATTCATTTTGTGGTGGTTGTGTATATTTTTAGCAAGAGCAGCCATGTGGATTTAAAAAAAACAAAACTCTTACACTCTCACGAGTCCCTTCCGATTCTATGATTCATATTTGTAAATAAATGGAAATCTGACCACACAAACTACCATTATCTCTCCCTAAACTTGTGCATACCACAGTTTATTGTGCATTAGAATCTGCCTGGGTCACCACTGATGTGTATAATTCATGAAACCAAGAACCCGTGGGTATTTTATCTCTGTTACACCTTTAAATTTGTGCATAAGGACCAATTCATTCAGTACATCATACATCCTAGGCATGACTTCTTTAAAAAAGCCTTTCAGTCCAAACTGGGACTTCTTACATCCACTCCCATGGGAAGTGGTTTGCCCAGTCTAAGCTGCCCAGCGTAGCTGGGGCAACCCAGTCAGATGGGTGGGATACAAATTATAAAATGATGATGATGATTACCAGAGATGCCAAGGGGCGGAGTGGATGATGGGGAAAAACAAGTCACTTTTGGATTTGTCACTGCTAACTTTAAGAGGATTTGGTCTTTGTGGTTTTTTGGATCTCTGGCAGAAAGGCAATGTATAAATGACATATTTTGCAAACTATTTTAAATTTTAAAAATGGTATTGTTGGTAGGTGAGAAATTTAAGAGTACATTTCTTAGCACTTTGGTGCCACACAGTGGTAAAACTCTGCAGGACAATGAAAAAATTATCTTTTAGTAAAAGTACTTGTCTCTATTTACCAAGCAAAAGTGAATATATTAACAACTTTAGAAACATGGAAATTAAAATATACTCTACCAAACATTTAACGCAATTAGTAACTCTAAAAAATATTAATACTCAACCAATATTTGGTCTGAGCTGCATTATAATGTTATACTCTAAGAAATCAAGGCACACTACAAGGTGCTTTAACAATCTGAGCAAAAAGTCTGTGAAAATGATAAATGTTTAAATGGCCTCTAGATTATGACAGGAATCTGAACAAATGCAACATTTGGATGAAAGTATATTAAAAAAGGCACACACATGCCAGTGCTAATGGACCTCTGAAGCTAGGTAAAAACTGTGGTTAATCACCCATGCACTTATTTAAAGTGGTGCCCTTCACATGGCTGATGTAGTTATGTTGCTCTATAGGTTGACTTCATATTGTTGCATTTAAAAATTGCTTTATTGTATTTTAATGTTGTTCCTCGCTCTGGGATTGTGTGAACAATGAAGAACAAATTGTAAATAATTCACGAGTGAATGAGGAAGCTGGTTTTGAAGATTATGCTGGCAATGTTTGGGTGCCTTTCAAACTGAGTAAGGATTGTAACTTTGCTTGAAAGTACTGGAAAATTAAAGCCCAAATTTGTCCAATGGAATAAGGAGCGCACATATTAAATGGAAAACTGTGTGACAGATCCAAGCAGGTACACCACCTATACTTTACTTAGGCTGCAATCTTATGCCCATTATTTGGTAGGATAATGCAATTTCTATGCACACTTACTTGAGAGTAAGCCCATAGGACACAGTGGGATTTATGTCCAACTAAACACGAATAGGAGGACTGAGCTGTAAGAGCACAGTCCTTGTCAATCTACAATTTCTCATGTACAGAATTACAATCTAGGCCCCCCAAGTAACCTTGCCAAGTTTGGGCCACAAGTATCCTAACTTCTGATGTGTACAGAATTTGGTTCCTGTAATAAAAATGAACCTGCCAGACTGGCACAGTGTTCTACTTTGAAAACTCAGTTTTGATTGTCTGAATACGGAAGTTACGGAATAAAGTGTTGCTCTGGGCAGTAGCGCAAAATGTCAGAGTTTGCAAGCTTAAAAACTACTTTTTTCTATGTTACCGAGAAGAACTCTTTATTTCTTAACCTCAAAACTCAGAAGTAACTCCCGCGGTATTCAGCCCGAGTCCCCTTGTCCTCCCGTGGATGGTAAAATGACCAAACTCGCCTGCTGCATTGAACACAGGGGGGTTTAACTTCGGGGAAAGAAACGCTTCTGGGCCGAACTGTCAGTCTTATTAAACTCCGTGGGACTTTAACTCTCCCAAGCAGGCACGCAGAGGATTGGGCACCGTGGGGATATTATTGAGGAGGGAGCCGTGTCCTGCCCAGATTCTTCGCTGGACTGCAACTCCCATCAGCCCCCCTCAGCAATGGCCAAGGGTCAGGCATGATGGGAATTGTAGTCCAAAGGACCTGGCGAGCCTCAGGTTCCCCACCCCCGTTTTACGGCCCTCCATTTCTCCCTTAAGCCTAGATTGCCCCTCGGGCTGCTCCTCCAGGCCCGCGCCTTGGCCTCCCCGTTTCCCCGGCTGGCTGAGTCGGTCCGCGGCGCATCCAGTGCGCTCGGCCGGGGCCTCCCCGCGCCCACCCCCGGGCTCAGAGGAAAGACGTGGCTCGGCGGGCGGAGCGTTGCCTGTCTGCTCCTCCGTCCGGCCCCTCGCGGCGAGGAGGCGGCACCACCAGCAGCCGGCGGAGGAGAGACTGGCCGGGCCGAGCGGGGCGGTAAGCAGCGGGAGGCGCGTAAAAGCGCGCGGCGGGCGAGCTCTCTTGGAGAGCGGGGCGCTTCCCTGGATGCGCTCGCCGCCGGCTTTTCGTTTGCTTGTGTTGCAGGTGGCGCGTCTCGTGCATTTTTAACCCCCCCCCCAAAAAAAACCCCAGTAAAGGGTTATTGGGGACGCTAAGCTGTTCCCTGAATCTAGCTCCCAAACAGCAGGGTCTTCCTTCTCCTCCTCTGCTTTGAACCAAAGAAAACCGCTCCTGGGATTCGGGGCCACGCGATGTAACGCGCCGCTCATAAAGCCCAATCTGATCAAGCGTGCACGCTGCACCTTTAAGGGACATCGGAAGCACAGTTACTTTCTCCCCCTTCCCTCCCTCAAAGAATTCTGGGCCCTGTAGTTTATTAAGGGTTGCTGGGAATTGGAGCTTGGCGAGGGGTAAACTACAGTGCCAAGCATTCTCTGGGGGAGAGAAAGTGCTTTGGATGCGCCTTAATGGTATAGTGTGGTACATAGCCATTCTCATTGATCCAACCTCGAAAGTGCAGTGCAGGTGGTTATATAATTAGGCTGCAATCCTCGCCATGCTATGAAGTTGTTTCCATTGAATTAAGTGTGGCTTACTCTTGGATAAATGGAGATAGGATTGCCGCCTTTGTGATGAAGAAGAGGCACTGAGTCCTCTTCCTGCACTCCATTGCAACGTGTGGAGATTTGTGCAACTTGCTGCCATGAGTCTGATGGCCGCCAGTCATTTATGGCTATGTAGGTATCTTTGTTGATCATATACCCAAGCATACTTTGCCTATGGAGTGGCTAATGAAACAGACGAAATCTATAAAAAAAATAAAAATAAAATGTCCAGTAGCACCTTAGAGACCAACTAAGTTTGTTCTTGGTACAGTTCTACCTCGGGTTACATACGCTTCAGTTTACAGACTCCGCTAACCCAGAAATAGTACCTCGGGTTAAGAACTTTGCTTCAGGATGAGAACAGAAATCGTGCAGCAGCAGCGGGAGGCCCCATTAGCTAAAGTAGTGCTTCAGGTTAAGAACAGTTTCAGGTTAAGAACGGACCTCTGGAATGAATTAAGTACGTAACCAGAGGTACCACTGTATAATGAAACAGAGTAATTCGTGGGGAAAAATTAACAATAATAAGAGCAAATAAAACAATTGCATTGCATTCACTAAAAATGATTGTTGTAATGTATTGCTTGTAGGATTCCCTGGGTTGATTGGGGAGCAGGGGACTGGACTAAATTTTTATCTGATCTGGTGAGATTCTTCTGAAGTTCAAACCTGACTGATCCCCGGTGCTGAAAAGAGAGAGGCCAGTCAAAATCTGGAGTGGTTAACCATTATCCTTCCAGATTTTGTTGGACTCAAACTCCCACCAACACCAGTTAGCATGGGCACTAGTCAGGGATGATCAGAGTTGTCCAGCAATATCTGGAGAGCCACAAATTAGCCACCCCTGTGATAAAGGAATTTTTTGGAATTTTCTCTTCTAGGCTGTAGGTTAGACTGTTCCCCCATCCAATGTATGTGGGCGTGGAAAGTGAGACAAGTCAGGGAAGAGAGTTCAAGCCAGCCTCTCTGGCATCCTATTTTGGTGTGCAGGGTATTTTCCTCTTTTTTTTTTTTTTTTGTGGGAGGGCATTCAAACATACAATTTCCCACTTGCAACGTGAAGTGAAATGAAATAACACTACCATTTGATGCTGCTGTATGTGCAGACTGGCCTAAATTCTGGGGCTAAGCCATGGTGAACTGTGGCTCCAATTAAACTCAGGCAAGTTTTGGGATGAGGGGAACCTGCGGCTGGTTTCTGTGGATGTATGAGAGTCAGGGGCACAACATTCTCTCTATCTGCTGTCGACTGTTGTCCTTATATGTTCACCAACTCCACAGGTCATTAAAAAAGTGTATTTATGGGTAGCTGTTGGAATCTAGATGGAGTTTAGATGGTTAATGGTTGGAATCAGATGGATGGTATTTCAGGGAAACAGATCTATTCATCTAAGCGAAGAAACAGATCTGTTCATTCCAAGAAGTAGCTGTTGTAGGGAATGTCACAGAATTGATTTAAGGGCAGGTCTGTGTTGCCCCCAGATAGAGATTACACACTGCAAACATTATTCATGTTGTCAGATGGCAATGGTGATTGCTCATGAGAAACCAGTCAGGACTCCGACTTGTCTTTTACAGGTTTTATTTAGGTGCAAAACTATTTACAGTGCAGAACCACAAGTTCACGTCTGCCTCAATCGCTAGCAGAATCCGGGAGTGGTCGTTTCCGGGTCCTCCCCCAACATAACAGCTTAGTAACCCCCAGCCTTTTCCTTCCTTCTTTGCGTTTTACACCTCTGGGCAAGGTGGGCGACGGAAGAGGTGTGCTTCCCTCCTGGCCGACTTGGCCAGGAGCGGTGCTGAGGCTTCCAGCAGCTTTGTGTTACGTTGAACACAGGTAGACAGACCATGAGCCCAGTTTGCACTGAAGTCTTGGGATGAAACCCTATGGCCACCTATGTTTTGCTGGAGTTTGCAGTCAAGTTTTTACATTATGGATAAAGCATTACCCATTGGTGAATTATGGATAAAAAAATCTAGCTCATAGGGTCTATGAATATTTTCTGAACTTTTTGTGCAGCGTACGTATAAAAAAACCAACTGCCACAAACTTTTTGCAAAGCACAAAGGTGAACGGGAATTAAACAGTCTTTACTTTTAAATTGTGCATTTAAAACAGTGTTGGTACCAAGTGTCAACTTATAATCTTTTTCAGTAGGCAATTCTTTAATCTACCAAAATGGTTTTAAAGAAGAAGAAAGAGATTCAGGTTGATGCCTTTGTTCTTGATCACCAACAGCTTGAAAGACTTCACTGTAAGTATAATTAAGTTGTTTAGTTTGTCTCTCTAGACGTATTTCAGTGGTACTATAATGACTTTTTAAATCCAGTCCTCTTGATGATACCTTTTTAACTTAAAAAGAAAAATCAGCCCTTTTCATGTACTGTAGTTTATATGATCTTCCCACCCCATTTTGAAAGAGTTTCTGCACTGAAGATCAAAATTAAAGGGAAACATTCCAGAATGCTTGATTTTGTTATTTTATAATTCTCCTTAAAGAATGTATTGAGGATGCCCTTGAAACACTTTCCTAATTTTTTTTGGGGTGGGGGCGTTGTAGAAAGTTGGTAGAAAGTAGGTCCTCTGGAAGCTGTAATTTTTGTAAAATCTGCTAAATATTGTGAAGAAGAATACCCTGCCCATCTGACTGGGTTGCCCTAGCCCAGTGGTGGCCAAACTTGGCCCTTGAGCTGTTTTGGGACTACAGTTCCCATCATCCCTGACCACTGGTCCTGTTAGCTAAGGATGATGGGAATTGTAGTCCCAAAACAGCTCGAGGGCCAAGTTTGGCCACCACTGCCCTAGCCACTCTGAGCGGCTTTCAACATATATAAAAACATAATAAAACATTAAAGCTTAAACAGTTTTCCTTTAGGTTATATAGTTATATAGTTACACGTCTCCTTGACATCTGATGGGAGGGTGTTCCACAGGGTTGAACTCATTCTGTGCAGTAGTAGAGCTTTAGGTAGCACTTGGGCAATGTAGACCCCACTCCTATATCTTCTCCAGAAAACTATATTTTCGTCTTTAATGCAGCACTCATCCAAGAATTGGATCTAGACATCTGTGAGGGGAGTTTCACTTGTGGAATGTTCCTGTAAAAGAAAGGAGAAGTGGTTTTCACCGATTCTCCCAGCAGCCCCTGACACTCCCTGAAAAGCAATTATGTGTGGGTTGAGGAACTCTCTGGAATAAATGAGAGGTGGCAAAGGAGACTGGAGGAGGGAAAATGCAGGAATTGGTGAATACTGTTTTCCCTCACCCCCTCTTTCCAGTTGTGGAAGCCTCTGCTGGATCATAGCTTCTTCCGTGAATGGATAGGACCCTGCTGGAAACAGAAGGACTGTACTGGATTCAGAGCATTAGTTTCAGATAGAGAAAAATAAAACCTATGCAGTGTATGAGCAATTGACAAGGGGGAAGTCACCTCAGTGAAGGTTGTTGTTGAACTGCCCCAAAAGTTATTGTCTAGCAGCAGCTGGTGGTCTATAGGCTTCCCATCCCTGGCCTGCAGTGTGATCCGCCATCTTAGCTTGTAACTGCTGGGAATTCATTCATCCTCTTCCTTTTAGCTGAAGGCAGGCTACAGTGGTAGCTGTCGTGTGTTCTGGTTACAGCTAAAGACACGATTGGGCTGCGTGACTGCATTTTCCAAATTACTCTTGGTTTGTACTCTGCCTGAAGTTTCTTTGCTGAGAATCCAAATGATATGTTTTCAAGTTGGGATGATTTTTACTGGAACTTCTACATTCTTAATCACAGTTGTTGGATTCAATACAGAAGATGCTTTCTATGTCTCTAATAATTGCCCGGAAATAAGAACTTCAGCAGGTGTGTTCTCACTGATCGTAGTGGTGGAAGAAAGCAACTTTTGAAATTATTTGTCCTTGTAAAGGCACAAGAACTGTTCTTGTTTGATCTGTCAACTTGCAATAGTAAACAGAAGTATATGTGTTAATGTGTTAATGGGTGTTTCAGGTCTTTGGGTCAGTGAAACATTCACCCCTCCATAACATAAAAGATTTAGAAATTGGCATTTACAATATGCATGTTGATAGAATATTAAAGGTTTTCTTTACTTACTTTCTTTCTGCATAGCTTTTGCAGATGCTGAAGGACAAAACCTAGCCTCTCTGCTGCTGCGTTGTGCACTGTTACCTGATGGCATCCAGCAAATCCATTGTGTCAAGCAGGTCTGATTTTAGTAGCATTAAAAATAGTAACATGGAAATGTGTAAAGAAGAGCTGCAGATTTTCCTACTAATGATTTTCCTACCAGTTAGGAATGGTTGAAGCCTAAGTAAACCAAACAAACAAATGTGATCCAAAAACTGTCTGTACTAACCTTTTGTAGTGCTGTGTTTTCTGCAGTTAAATTCTACTTTATTTGAACTTATAACTTGATTGAAGCAAAACAAATACATTTTAAAATAGGGATGGCTAAACCCAATTTCAGGGACTGGATTAGGCGCTCTGGGTAACCTTTTTCTGGCCTCAAGGCTCAACTCGCTCTCTGTCTCTGTACAGGCAGTGACCAATTTATGCGCGTCCAATTCATGCAAAACCATGCATGTGTGCATCGCAGCAACCTGAAAGCAGCTTGAAAAGGGGATGGGTGGGGCAGGGTGGGGTGGGGTGTAACAGGGTGAGACAGGCTCCCCCCAAGCACATGGGGGTCAGGAATGTAAACCCACAGATCTTGAACTGGTCTGTGACCGTAATAATAAATTTCTTCTTCTTATTATTATTATAAACCCACAGAAATCGGTCGTTGCCTGTATAGATAGTTTAAGTAGGCACAGTTCTTTAATGGAGATATCAGTTGGCTTCTCTCCAGCCCTCTGTCATTTTTATTTGACGTGCAGGAAGTGGGTGGCCACACCACTGCTAGCAAGTGTCTCCCGCAGGATTTGTCAAGGTCCTCGGGCCCAAAGAAGGCTAGCCACTCCTGGTTTAAAAGAAGTAAGAGCATCCAGAGAATTGGAACACTGAGCTGGAGAACTTTATAATGCAACCTTTGGTTGTAGATCGCATTTGCATCACACACATTGTCCTTGCTATAGCTGTCAACTGTTCCGTTTTTTAAAGGGACATTCCCTTATTCCAAATAGGATTCCTCGCAAGAAAAAGGAAAAGTTGACAGCTATGGTCCTTGCTGACTTCGATCGTATAGCCAAAAGATAGATCGTGTTATTTAATGTTTTAGTAGTAGACGTATCTGTATGTATAGGACGATGCAATAGCTAATGCTGAATTCTAAAAAAACATATTATTCTTTGTTGTGCATAGATTGTGCCTTTACTAGAGAAGATGGATAAAAGCTCTTTGTGTGATCCCATGGTTAAAAACTGTTTAGATGTTTTGGGAGCGATGTTCTTATCTCTGGATGTGAAGAACCCTTTGAAAAAAGTGTTTGCAAGGTAAGTGTGTAGTTTTTGCCTATCGGGTTTGGGGTGTGGGCGGGGCCACCCGTTGCTCCAGCCGTCCAGTTCGGAGGGCAAAATAGGGAGGGGCATCAACTATCCAGCCACCAGAAGTGTGTGTGTGTTTGTGTGTGTGTGTGAATGCATCTGGGGAGCTACTGTAAGTTTGTGCTCTGCAAATAAAGAATTAACTACTGGCCGTTTGTCCTGCTTGGGCTCAGTGTGCTTGGGATAAATGGTCTGACTTGTTATCAGGGAGATTCCTGTATCTGTAAGGGTCTCCCAGCTCTCCAGAGCAGATTTTTTTTTGGGGGGGGAGGAAGGAATTCAAAGAGGAAAGGGAGGATTGGCAGAAACGTTTCCCTTGCCCCCTTCCATGAGCAGGAGCTTAGACATGAATGGAGCTCCAGTCACCAGGTTTCCGGATCTGACCCTTTCTGTTTAGCACTTTGTGATCAGTTCCTCAACAAGCCCGCCCATATTTCTGGGCATTGTTTGCTTGACTTTTGTTTTGTTCCTGGCCAGGGCAACTTTTGTGTCTGATTTTAAGACTGAATAAGATTTATAGTTTTGGCTATGCTGCACTGCAGACCAGAGCTTTCCAAACTGTGTGTCGTGACACGTTTAGTGTGTTGGCTTTGGCGTGTCGTGTGAACGCTCCCTGTGCTCCTTCCAGGGCTGGAAAGGGGTTAGTTTAACTTCGAGTTTGCTAGTAAAACTGAACGACTGTGTTGCAAAATGATGCATGTTTAAAAAGGGTGTCACCAACATGAAAAGTTTGGAAGGCTCTGCTGTAGACAATAGGGATGATTTGATCCCTGTTGCTTTTAATATTGAATTAGAACGTGACGTTTGAAAAGAAGGCGTGGACAATATGGTTGCAGTTTGTGAAACGGTGAATGTTCTGTTGTGAACCTTGGCTTTGAAGCATTGGCTGCCTCTGCCTTATTCGATTCTATCCTCTTCCACCAGAGAAGAGATGAGTTTTCTAATTGCTCTCACCATTTTTGACTGAATGCTCTCTACCTCAGGTTCTCTATTCCTTCTGATGCTCTAGAAACTGTAAAGAATCAGACTCACATTAAATTTTACTAGAACAGTGAGTGCCACAGTTTCTTATCCTGTAATCAGATTCACTAAAATTCATCCTGAAGTGTTATGGCGCCCAGAAAGATCGAATTACATGTCCTTTTACATTCCATGCTTTTAGCATCTACATCTCAGATAACTTGGCCATGCTCTCTTCTCATGCAGCTCCCTAAACGGAATTCCTGAACCTCTTATGGCAGAAGCTACACAGAGTTTTGTGTTCTGCCTCAGAGAAGAACTAAAAACAACAGACCTGTCTCAGTACAGAAAGACTATGGACAACCTTGCTTCCTGTATGGAAAATAACACTATAGGTATGATGATAAGTTTATAACAGTTTGGAACTTGCAATTATTACAGAAAGAATTTATATTGTTATGATAAGTAAAAGCTGCTTAAATACTTACTTTCATCTTTCAGGTAAATCAAGTGTGAATATCCTGTTCAAAGAAGGTAAATTCTTGACATTTCTGCTTAGGTTAAAATGTTCTAATAGTGCTGCTCCATGGGAATTATGAAAACACTTTTCTACCCTTTTGGTAGCTCTTTGGGCGGTAGAAAGAATTAGAGAGAGGGATCTGAAAAAGCGACTTTAGGTATTACCGACTACACTGAAAATGATGCAATCACTTTATGTCTGTAAACAAGTGCTTAAAATCCAGGTTGCAGGCTTTCTTCCCACATGTGATTATTCCCAGGGAGAGTGCTGGCAATCTGGGGAATTTGTTTCTGTACCAAAGGATGTCGCTTTGCATAGCTAGCACATTTCTTAGCAGCCCCTCTTCCCCGCAAGGTGGCAGAAGGAATTTGGAGCAGCTATGAAACCTTAATTCAATTAAACATTAATTGAAATAAACTATTTCGCTAGGATGCGGGTGGCGCTGTGGGTTAAACCACAGAGCCTAGGACTTGCTGATCAGAAGGCGGGCGGTTCGAATCCCCGTGACGGGGTGAGCTCCCGTTGCTCAGTCCCTGCTCCTGCCAACCTAGCAGTTTGAAAGCACGTCAAAGTGCAAGTAGATAAATAGGTACTACTCCAGCGGGAAGGTAAATGGCATTTCCGTGCACTGCTCTGGTTTGCCAGAAGCGGCTTAGTCATGCTGGCCACATGACCCGGAAGCTGTACGCCGGCTCCCTCGGCCAATAAAGCGAGATGAGCGCCGCAAACCCGGAGTCGGCCACGACTGGACCTAATAGTCAGGGGTCCCTTTACCTTTACCTATTTTGCTTGTTGGTATTTCGTGGGATTGATATGGTAGTAAATACTTTAATCTACGGAGGCAAAATTGTGCATGGGTTATTGAGTACACAGATTATAGCCCTGTTTTAGCCTTCATGGACCACAAGGAAGAGTTCCTGCCAGTGAGATGTGCTTTTCCGTTTTATCTCCCCGCTGCCTTGCAACAGACCACTGGGACTGGTTCACACGTGCCTGTTCTTCATTTAATGACAGCATTATCAAGTGGTCATTGTAAGTTACGCAGCATGACCTGCATGCGGTTCTTTACTGGGCAACATGTCCTTGCTCCCAAGGAGATTGGAATCCGTGTTTCAACAGTGGAGAGGAGATGGTGGCGAAGGAAACACTCAGGACTCTTTATATCACCCAAAATGCAATGTTTTTTAAAAATGCTTTCAGTTCCCGCATTCAACTGACAGTCATCAAATGGAGAGAAAGCATGTGATGTGAACCAGGCCTGTAATTAAACTTCTTAATTGCTTAACGCCCCAGCCTCTAGGCAACATACAATATAAGGAGTATGTCATTTGTATCATAGACTGTGGCACTTGTCTTTCTCTTTCTGTATGGTAAAAGTGTTGGGAAAGAATAGCAGTGTCAGGATAATAATAATAGTTAAGGTAGTAAGTACCATTGTTTCAGGCAATATTTATTTTCGAAGCATTTTTATTAATGCCTTCTGACCTTAGCTCGCAAAATTTAAAGTGGCAACTATAGCCATGAAGCAGATGGCAAAGCACAGCCATAAAACGTACATGAAAACCAGTAAAACAGGTCAGCAATGATAATGGCAGCAAGGAGTTCAAATGTGCCCCTAAATGCCTAACCCAAGAGTAGGTCCTGCACAGAAAAGGATTTCCATAAATTTGTCCCTGGGAGCCACTAACAAATTCAGAAGGTGGAGGCATTGTAATCAGTGTCTCTAATGACCTTAAGAATGGGGCAGGCTCGTATGGAAGTTGGCAGTCATTCAGATACCCAGCTATTATATAGCTGTTTATTCTCTGTAGATGTCCCAAGTTTCTACCAGGGTTTAAAGGTGAAAAAAAAGTGAGAGAACCTGCAGTATCCACTGAGATGCAGTTTTGTCATTTTGAAAAATATTACATCTGTAGTCTGGCATTTCATTTGTCTATTGCTGCATTATCTTTTTATGTGAGACCTATTTATATCAAATACTGGCTTATGTAAGTTTTCCAACTATATTTTCACAGCTCTTCAATTTCTGCAGAAATCTGTGCTTGAAATAGAGGAAGAAAACAGGTGAGAACTGCTCCGTGTAAAATGTGTGCTGGTTGGAATGTGAGACACACTGTGTAGGGACACAACAAGGTCCGTTTGGAACAATATTGCCCTTGTACTTCTTTTGAATTCCCTGAGATGGATGAGCTGCAGCAATCTGTGATTCATAGATAAGTTCCTGGAGTTCAGTCACGCTCTGTGGAGAGGAAACATTGCTGTTTGGTTTTCTTTCAGAGTTTATCCAAACAATTCTGAAATCTGAGAGGAATGCAGAAGAATATAGAAACAGTTGTTGAATGGTGCTGTTTAGAGTTCTGTTTAGCAAATTCCCCCCAGTAAGTGAGGGCTTGCTTTTTTAATTCCAGGGGCAGAAATTAAGAGCAGTGAGAGGATGTCATTTTTCGATGGGCTGGCCAATCTAATCCTGAAGATTCAGAGGGTGGGTTGTAGGCTTTGGCTGTATTTGACAACAGGTTTTCTACAACTAGGATTCTTTATTGCTACTAATATGGAAGGGGGGGGCTTTGTTTTCCTGGAATGGAGAATTCCTGAGATTCAATATGTTTTAGACTCTGTTCAGAAAGCAACTCGAGTGAAGCCATTTGGAATTGAGTTTAGTTTTAAGCTTGGTTTTCTACAGCCTAATAGTACGGTCCCTTTCCTTGATGATAATAAAAATGTAAGAACCAACTCATTGGTGAAAAAGAGCTCAGAATGTTTTTAAGCTGCAGAGAGGTGTACCCTTTTAACGGCAAACGGGTTATTGTATTTTAATATTCTGTTGGAAGCCGCCCAGAGTGGCTGGGGAAACCCAGCCAGATGGGTGGGGTATAAATAATAAGTTGTTGTTGTTGTTGTTGTTGTTGTTGTTGTTGTTATTCCCACACAAATAACTTGGTCTCACTTATCTGCTAAGCCTAACAGTTGTTGGTGGCAATTGCAAAACCAGTCAACAACTTGTTCCTTAAACAGATACTACATCAATATGAAAGTCCTTTTGAATTTTAAAAAGTTTGCTGTTCTAAGAAATATAGCAGTCATGAAGAATACGAAAAAGAGAGAAAACAACTCACTGACTTACTGAGCTTGTGCAGAAAGCAGAGCTTGCCTATCCCGTTAGGCAGGATGAGGCCACTGCTTCAGACGGCGGAAGCCTTCCTGGTGCCCTGCCACTCAAGCAGCTGTGGCGGCAAAGTGCTGCTGCTATCAGCACCAATTTTAGGATCTTAGATCTTGCCCCAAATTGGCACTGATAGCAGTGTGGTGTCTCTGACAGCTGTGGATGCGGCAGAGCATGTTTCACACACCAACTCTTATTAGAAGCATTGATAATCTCTCCATGCATACTCTTTTTGTTGATTTTTCTTTGTTGATCATTTTCTGAGACCCTGTTATGTGTCTCTCTCTCTCTCCCCCCCCCCCCTGTTGATAGCGCAGTGCATGAGACCATAACAGTTCCTTCTCCCTGGTGGTGCCTACATTGTGGAAATCCCTTCCAAGGTCAACTCATTGATTGTGGGGTTTGCATGGCACATTAAGACATGGTTATTTCAACGAAGTTGAAGTTGGTCATTGCCTGTGATGGAAACTCGTGTCACAGTTAATGGATTAATTTGATGCTGCCATAATACACGTTCAAGTGACTAATACCGCTATTCATTTTCAATTTTCTTATACATTTAAAGGAAGCTCAGTGGAAATCGCATTGCTCAAACTCGGCTGATGCACGATTTGTTGATGGGTGTTAAAGTTTCAATGATGTTGATACAAAAAATTCAGGAAAACGTTCAGGGAAATTTCTGGAAGACGTTAGATTCTCCTATTTGGCAAAGTATGTGTGGACTACTGAACCATTTTTCACACTTCTTAATTAATGGTAAGTAGTGCTGATATTTATGGGTGGTTTTTTAAACGCTTCTTACTATATTGGGCATTGCCTTTTAGTAAGAAGATAAGAGTCATTCTGAAGGAAGAGCGATATAAGGGAACCTCTTGGTGGTTTGATGTATGTTTTTTTTACATTTTAACAGTGCAGGGTTTGGAAAGAGAGTTGCCTTGTTTTGCTGTCTGCATTGTGTCCTTAATGGAGAAATACAGCTCAGCTAGAGGATGAAGATGGCGCTGTGGGTTAAACCACAGAGCCTAGGACTTGCTGATCAGAAGGTCAGCGGATCGAATCCCCGCAACGGGGTGAGCTCCTGTTGCTCAGTCCCTGATCCTGCCAACCTAGCAATTCGAGAGCACGTCAAAGTGCAACTAGATAAATAGGTGGGAAGGTAAACGGCGTTTCCGTGCGCTGCTCTGGTTCGCCAGAAGTGGCTTAGTCATGCTGGCCACATGACCCGGAAGCTGTACGCCGGCTCCCTCGGCCAATAAAGCGAGATGAGCACCACAACCCCAGAGTCGGCCACGACTGGACCTAATGGTCAGGGGTCCCTTTACCTTTACCTTTATAGGATGCAGACCAGTTTTCTGAAGCTGTAATCAGGAGGCGTAATCAGCAGAAGTCCTCTGCCCCCAACCCCAATTAGTGGGAGCATGCGCTGGATTGCAACCCCTTATGTAAATACAAGGAACCCTTCTGTTTACGGAAGGGCTACCTTGTATCGAAGCCAGCATCCCTAGTAAGAATTGCCACTATCATTTGTTGATAGAAAATATTTCTAAAAAGATGTTGTGCTGTTGCCTTGCCAATACATCAGCAGCAAACTGGATGCCTGCTTAGTTGTGAGTAACTGCTGTTTAGGCATGTAATGTGGGCGCTAAAATGTTAAAGAAGATGCAGAGTCTAGATTTCCATTATATCTTGTGTAAGTTCCCTGAGTTCTCCACTGCACTTATTGCTGTGAGCATTCTCCCCTGGTTTTTTTTGCACCATACATGCTATGGTTACTGTGTTGGATGCCGGCAACAATAAAAATGGAATATATTAAAAATAATTAGCAGTTCTAGAAAACAATAAATCTGAAAGAGAATCTAAATGTCCTTTGCAATACTAATATATTTCAATTTTATTTCTGCAGAAGACCTCTTACAGACTGTCCAGACTACAGCAGGGTTGGCTGTTGTTCTCTTTATTAAGACCATGTTTGAACCAGGTGAAAAGCTACCTTGTTTGGTAAGTGTGTTTCCCTTGGAAAAGTTAAAAAAACAACAACCCACAATTTACTTAATTTCCAAAGTGAAAGTAATCATAGGGTGAGATCCAGTGTAGCGTGAGTGGCATACGTGTGTTCTCAAGCAGCAGGATTTGTCCTTCCTCTCTCCCCGCACCCCCAATTATTTTGGAGCACTGGAGCAGATTCTGGGGATGTGTGGGGCTCCACAGGGAGGGGAGGGGAGAAATCAGAAGATTCATCGTGCAGGCAAATTTCTGATGAGTCAGTGAGCAGACAGCATTGAATGGCACCCAAAATGTGTTAAGTCAGCAGTTGGAAGGGAGAGCTGTTCTGAAAAATATAGTGGCCGTCTCAGTGTACAATCCTATACGTGTCTACTCAGAAATAAAACCCCTTTTTCAATGGAAATTCCTTGCAGAGTGCCTTAGAGCGCAGTCCTGCACGTTCCTGGTTAGAAGTTGCTCCCGTAGAGTTCAGTGGGGCAGACTCCCAGTCGAGTGTGTATAGGGTTGCAGCCTTACAGCACAATCATAACCGTGTCTGCTCAGAAGTAAAAACTATCAGTCATGTTGAATTTGGTGGAATATGAAATCTATGCATGTGTACTCAGAAGTAAAAACCCACTTGGCGTCAGTTGGACTTTTCCCTCAAGTGTGCATAAAAGGTAAAGGGACCCCTGACCATTAAGTCCAGTTGCGGGCGACTCTGGGTTGCAGCACTCATCTCACTTTAATGGCCGAGGGAGCCGGCGTTTGTCCGCTGACAGCTGGTCATGTGGCCAGCGTGACTAAGCCACTTCTGGCAAGACCAGAGCAGCGCATGGAAATGCCATTTACCTTCCTTCCGGAGTGGTACATATTTATCTACTTGCACTTTGATGTGCTTTTGAACTGCTAGGTTGGCAGGAGCAGGGACCGAGCGATGGGAGCTCACCCGTCGTGGGGATTCGAACCGCTGGCCTTCTGATCGGCAAGCCCTAGGCTCTGTGGTTTAGACCCCAGCGCCACCCGCATCCCGATCAAGTGTGCATAGGATTGCACTATTTATTTTACCCTTGTTAAACTTGTATAGCCTGCCAATTTTCTGAACATTTCTTGAGTCTGGTGCTCTCTGAATCCCAGATAATTTGTGGCGGTACTAGTACAGTCGTACCTTGGAAGTCGAACAGAACCCATTCCGGAAGTCCATTCAACTTCAGAAACGTTCAGCTTCCAAAGCGTGGCTTCTGATTGGCTGCAGGAAGCTCCTGCAGCCAATCGGAAGCCATGGAAGCCCCATTGGATGTTTGGCTTCCAAAAGAACGTTCAAAAACTGGAACATTTACTTCCGGTTTTCGATCGTTTGGGAGCCAAAACGTTTGACTCCCAAGGCGTTCGGGAGCCGAGGTACGACTGTATACTGAATTGCTGAATTGTTCAGTGGTGGGAATGCTGCTGAGTTTTTGCCTCGTTTCCCTTTTAGAGTGATTTGATCTTTCTATTCTAAATGGAAAGCTTGAGATAAGTGTATTTTACAAGCCTAGCACTGATCATGGGAGCAGAGAACAAAGAGATTAAATTTATAATTTATCGTTGTGACGTTAACCTATGAGAGTCGCAACTGTATTAACGGTGTTAAGAAAAAGGAAACAAACTTGCAAGACGTTTCCGTCTTGCGAAGCAAGCCCATAGGGAAAATCATCTTGCGAAGCAGCTCAAAAAACAAAAAACCCTTTCGTCTAGCGAGTTTTTTGTCTTGCGAGGGATTCGTCTTGCGAGGTACCACTGTATTTTTTTCTCCTTCCCTGTGGTTTAATTAACACTGTATTGCCTTTTGCAGATCAGCGACTTGCTTTGTGGCTCACTGAAGCATTCTGACTTACCAGACTGGTTTGTGGACAGCTGTGGGAGTCTTTGCACTGCGGAGCTTTCTGACTCGGTCCTCCTTTTCCTCTGCCACGGAGCACTCGCTATGCTAGAGTGGAAGAATGGCAGCATGGACCGGAGTATGGAGAAGCTGCTCTTGGATATTGCCTTGACTTTGCTGACCTTGAGTACACGGTAAAACTACATTTTTAAATGGTGTTTCGTTTAGCTGGAACTTGGGTTCGCCCATTACTAGAGCTCAGGTTGCATTATAATGTAGATTATGAATAAAATGTGGTAAAATATATATCAGAGAATAGAATCAGAGAATTGTAGAAATGGAAGGGACCATCACCTGGTCCAACCTGCTGCAATGCAATCTTTTGCCCCGTGTGGAACTTGAACCCACAATCCTGAGATTAAGAGTCTCATGCTGTACCAACTGAGTTATCCTAAGGTAAAGGTAAAGGTACCCCTGCCCGTACGGGCCAGTCTTGCCAGACTCTAGGGTTGTGCGCCCATCTCACTCTAGAGGCCGGGAGCCAGCGCTGTCCGCAGACACTTCCGGGTCACGTGGCCAGCGTGACATTGCTGCTCTGGCGAGCCAGAGCCGCACACGGAAACGCCGTTTACCTTCCCACTAGTAAGCGGTCCCTATTTATCTACTTGCACCCGGGGGTGCTTTCGAACTGCTAGGTTGGCAGGCGCTGGGACCGAACGACGGGAGCGCACCCCGCCGTGGGGATTCGAACCGCCGACCATGCGATCGGCAAGTCCTAGGCACTGAGGTTTTACCCACAGCGCCACCCGCGTCCCTTGAGTTATCCTAGCAGAACCTTAAATATCACCACCACAAGCCGGCCCAAATTGAAAGGCCTTGCAGTGTTTTGGAAAGGGACCTGGTCTTTGGCAAGTCTTGATAGGAAAAGAGGTCCAGTGTTGTGGGACAGCTGCAGCTGAATCCTTAACGCATGTTAGCTGAAGTGCTGAATTGACCTAAATTTTTCATTTGGTCTGATTCTGGATCAAGGACTTTCTTCTTCTTCTTCAATTGGACAATGTGGATTCATAGGGAAATAAAAGGATTCATAGAGTTGGAAGGGACCCTGAGGATCATCTATCCAACCTGAATTATGCAGCTGCCACCATACAGGATTGAACCTGCAACCTTGGCATTATCAGTACCACGCTCTAACCAACTGAGCTATCCTTGGGATTGATTAATTGGACCTCTTGGTGCTGCCATCTGTCCTAACTGAAAGCAGCCTGGATACCACAGCAGTGTGGTTTTCAGGTGGTTACTGTATTTTTCCATGTAGAACATGCCCCCTTGTATAAGACGCCCCCATTTTGGGGGACTCAAATTTAAGAAAATGGGAGGAGATGGCTATATTACTAGAGTTGTTGAGCTTTTTTGGGGGGTGGGATGCAGGAAATCACTAACGCGAATGACAAGTGCTAAGAATCGCTCGCGTCGCAGAAGCTGGCAAATGTCTGTCCGTTTGCAAACAACAGCCGGAAATCGAACGCCCATTTGCCACAGCGGCAGCCAATCCAAGGCAGCTCTTGACGTAGCAACCAATCACCTGCTCAGTTAACGCAGGAGCAGCCAATCCAAAGCAGCCCTTGCCGCAGCCAACAATCACCCACCAAATTGCTGCTTACAAGCTGCAGCTTGTGGCTGCAACCAATCACCCGGTCCCCACAATGTCCTGCCCGTGTATAAGACGAGCCCCGTTTTTTCACATTATTTTTGAGTAAAGAAACCCCTCGTCTTATACACGGAAAAGTACAGTATCTCAGCTGTCTTGAATGCAGGAGAAGTAGCTGCCAAGGATCTTAACACGCATGCTTTCCTTCCTTTCCACAAGTTTAGAGGAGATTGCCTCTCAGTAAGGGCAGAAGGGGAGCAGCCTGAGTAAGCAAAGGAACCCCTCTGACGCTTCACACCATGCAAGACTATGGTCTGCCTCAGGCAGAGGAAAGAGGCAAGGGTTCAGGACAGATCTCTAGCTGATGTTTACCTTGTCACCAGGAGGCTGCTGACTGCCTGTAGCCAAGACAAGCAGCCGCAGGGGTTTGTCCCCTGGAATGTGAGACGAGAGCACGGCCGAGATATGTTCGTGCTGTTTGTTGTATATATTGGTACTGCTTTCCCCTCCAGCAAGTACAGACAGTGGGTGGGAGGGAGGTTTGAAGGAGATACCAGAGATTTGTCCCTAATCTGCTCCTTGGATTTCATACTATTTCCATTTTCAGGAGAATAAGCTGTTCAAATGAGAAATGCACTCTGTATAGGACCTAGGATAGCATGTTAGAGGTACACATAGAGCAGGGATGTCCAAGAGGTCGATCGCAATCTACTGGTAGATCCCTGCGAGGTTTTGGTAGATCAGTCGATCTCTGGCTCCCTTTCCTTAGCGTTGCTAAAACTGACTCCTGCCTTGCTCCGTCCTCCATTGTTGTTTGATCTTTGGAAGGGAAGACGGAGCTTTCTCTGTGTTACTGTTTCCATCCATAGTGATCTTTTTGTGAGTGACTTTACCCCTTTGTCCCTTGCCTTTAACTCCCTCCAAAATGGAAGTCCCCCCCAAGTTTTTTTAACCCCTAAAAAGGGGGTTTTTCTCTTCCCCCCAAAAGCTCAATAACTTTGAGCTGAATCCCCCCCCCCAAAAAAAACAGGGGTAGATCACTGCCGGTTCTGAATTCTAAAAGTAGATCGCAGTCTCTTGAGAGTTGACCACCCTTGACATAGGGCTTTGTAACGTTGTGAAAATTGGCAAAGATTTGAGGATCAAAACCAATCCACTTTTAAAATACGGTAATCTTTCTCCATCTTGATACTCCGCTTCTCTCTTGAAGGCTTAAAGAATCTGTTATGGCGGCATCCTTGTCCAGAATTCTAGCTATCTGGACGGCTTCGGCGCTGGATGCTCTTCAGTCAAGTTCTGAAAACCTGAAGCGCAGCCTCAGTGGAAACTCGGGCACTATTGGAAAAATGCTGGATTATGTCTATGCTCATTGGGAGCATCCTCTCGATGCTGTTAGACACCAAACCAAACTGATATTTAGGAACATCCTCCGAATTCACCAGGCCTCAGCAAATGGACCCATTGTAAAAGTGGACCCTTTCTTCTCGGGATTGATTGACAACTTGCTAAGTTTAGAATGGCACGTTAAAGGCAAATACTCGTCACTTGGCTGCCTTGTTGAATGTGTGGGCATTGAAAATATTCTGGCAATGGACAGGACAATTCCTGCGCAGATCTTGGGCGTCATGAGCGATCAGTCTTTTGCACCTTACGCAAGCGATTTGTTGGAAACCATGTTTGTGAACCACAAGAGACACCTTGAGTCCACACTAGAAGGGAACACCTGGATCGACAAGTGGCACGAGGCGTGGGTGTCTCCCCTGCTGTCGATTTTGTGTGATGGGAATCCAGAGCAAGCCACCTACGTAACAGATTATTACTTACCCAAGCTGCTGAAATGTAGCCCCGAAAGCTTGAACTACATGATTAAAATCCTTCATACATCAGCTGAATCTAATGTTGGTAAGATCAGACTTCATACCTTGTACTCCAGGTGGTTTAAACTGCATAGCTGTCAACGTTTCCCTTTTTTAAAGGGAAATTCCCTTATTCCGAATAGGATTCCTCGCAAGAAAAGGGAAAAGTTGACAGCTATGTTAAACTGGGCAGGTGGGTGGGGAATCCTGCTCTCCTCTTTGGCTTCTTTTGACAGGTATTTCTCTGCAGAGCAGAGGTGGGAGAGATTCTAGGATCCCAATTGCTCAGAGCACAGGTGACAAGAATCCATCTTGATGGCCAAGAACATAGCTTAGAGACCCCCTTTTTATGCCTTCACATAATTTTGCAAAACAGCAAAATAAATTTCACCTTACATTGTCCTATGTATTTGCATAAAGCTTTCCTTGCTTCTTATCAGTGAACTTTAATAACAATGTGCGAACTGCTTTTTCACCCAATTTTTGGTTTCTTCCTATAGAAGGGCACTTTTTAAAATTTGTTGTTGTTTTTTAAATTATTGTTGTACTGACTGGTTGACCGCTAGGTAAAATGTGTATACTGAGAATTTAGAGAAGGAATTTAAAGCTGTTGGTGTTTAGGATACCTTTAGCAATATATTCTTATGCCTAACAGATTTTGATTTTTAGAGTGTTGTTTTTAAGCAGTGGAGCTGGAAGTGGTCAGAAATTGCTGCTTTTGTAGCAGCATAAAAACAAAGTTATTATTATTATTATTTATTCATTTATATGCCACCCATCTGAGTGGGTTGCCTCAGCCACTCTGGGTGGCTTCCAACAAGTTAAAACATCAAACACATTTAAACATTGAATATTAAAAACTTCTCTGTGCAGGATCTTGCAATACCAGAGGAGCACTTGGAGCTTTGATGGCATGCCTGAGAACAGCAAGAGCCCATGGGCACTTAAAGTTTATATACATGATGCATAGTGGTCTTGTATCCATTACCTGTATCAAACAAGGTTTAGTTCATCAACACGATCAGGTACAAATCTTAAGTGTTTTGTGCATGTGTGCTTTTTAAGTTTTATATATTTATTACAGAGAAAAACTTCGTTAAAAACTTCCTTATTGTTTTAAAAGGTGCGAATAGACGCTTTAGGTTTGCTTTGCGAAAGTCACCGGAGCACAGAAATTATTTCCACCGAAGAGATGCAACTGATTGAGTTTTTTATTAGCTACAACTTGAACAGCCAGTCTCCAGCTGTGAGGCAACAAATCTGTTCCCTGCTGAAAAAGGTAACCTTTAAGCATGAACTTGAAATTCCACATACGCCTCTTTAGAAGTTCTGTCCACCTTTGCGACAAATGTTCTCAAACTCCATTACGTTTCGCCCTTGCTTTTTTTAAACATGAAATAAGTTGCGGTGTCCACTTCGATGTTTCTTGTTGGGCGGCATCATTGTACCGTATTTCTTTTTCCTTTTTCCAAAGTTGTTCTGCCGGGTCCACGAGAGCTCCCAGACAGTTCATAAAATGCAGCAAACCAAGTCCAAGCAAGGCCTGGGCAAACATTCCGTTCCATGGGATCCATTACAGACTTTGCATCAGTACAAGGTATGTGTGCACAGAGTTTAAGAACTATGTGGCAATTTCCAAACATTGCAGTAGCCACAAAAGCGGAGAGTGCGATCCGTCTGTGGCAAAGGACAGTCTGAGACATGATGGGAAAGAAGACATATGAAACTGCCTTTTACTGGCTCAGGCCACAGTGATTGGCAGTAGATCTCCAAGTAGATTCCAATCGTTGAGCCTAGGGCCTTGCTTGATACAATTCTACCACTATCTGTGGCCTGCTCTGAAATATCCTGTTTTCATGCCCTAATATCCAGGCAGTAAGGCAATCAGCTACTGCCGGGAATTTTCAGATTCTCACTGGCCCTGAAGTGCCACTAGGCATTGCAGCCAACTCACACTCAGCTAGACTTTGGATCCCTAGTGAAACGTAGTGCAGGCCACTTGCAGAGGGTAGAATCTCCTTGAATTTTGAGGTGATCATAAGAAACAAGTAAGGAGCACTGGGAGAGGAAGAGATGTGGAATGTGGGAAGGATGGAAGTGTGGAAAAAGGATTGAGAACTTGTAAAAATATATTGGCTCATGGAGGTTGGGTTTGTTTTTTGTTTGTTTTTGTCCAGGAGGATATCCCTATGGGGCTTGGCAAAACCCTGCCAGAAAGGGGTAACTAGAAACTGGGGCTATCTCATTGGCTGGGTAAAAGGATTAATGAAATATCCAAAATATCCTCGACCCCTTTTGAAGACAGTCTTCTGTTTGATCTGTCTGTGGCTTCTATTTCCCATCCTTAGGATTTCATGTCCTCTGTCTGTGATATCCTTTTTGGAGCCCTGTTTCCTGGTTCATCCCATCCAACCAGATTTACCGCACTGACTGTTTTGGGATTAATAGCTGAAACGTTTCCCGTATCCGAAGGTAAGCTGTCTTGAAAATGCGGTGGGGAAAGATTTTGTTAAATGTCTATGGTCAGGTTATATTATAACTGAATACAGTGGCTTTTTTCTTCTCGGTTGCCACCTGCTTTTTCTCAACAAAAAAATGGAACAGCAGTAGGAGGAGTAATAACATTTTGTATCAGAAGAGAAGTACTCCAGTACTTGGAGAGTGCTGAAGTTCAAGTGCCATATGGCTCATTCGCTCCTTGCTATTTGTCTGTGATGTGAATGGGTAAAGCTTGGTGTATTGGAGTATCTTTTTTCCTTGACCTTGTCTTCCCAAATGCAAGGTGGTTCTTTTAAAAGTAGATTCAGAGGCAATACAAGACACAAATGAGTGAGAAGATTGAAGATTTCATTCTAAACAGCAAGCAATATATACCGTACATACTGTAGGGGAACAGTTAGGATCACCCCAAAAACCCTAAAACTGTTCGTGAATTCCCCCCCCCCCCAACCAGGCCTCGAAACTGTTCAAAACTCCTTTTGTCTTCTAAAAATCCAAAACAGCTTTTCTCTGCTCTCCTCTGCTCTATCAAAAGATGCTGTGGCAAAAGGCTAAATGTTACTTTTAAAGGCTAATGAATAGACTCTGTCAATGCCAAGAATACTCAGGCCTGAGAAACGAATCTTATCTCATTCAGTTGCAACATCTCTGGACATGCTGAACCGCTCTCATTCCCCCTTTCCTGGGAAGAGTCCAAAATAGTCCCAAGACAGCTTTCTGTTCATGCTCAGAGGAACTCAGGGGCAGGACTCTGGAAGAAGGGGGAGGGATCTGGAAGGGGTATATATGTTTGTGCACATGATTGTGAACTCGTGCATGCTTTTTGTGACTTATCACACTTGCTCCTTCTACCAGTTCATGGATGGTAGAAATAAAAGCCTTTTTCTCCGAAACTATTCCTTGAGTGTCTGTTGACTCCCACTTCCCTTTCCCAGGCGCAATATTTTTCCCACCCGAGGGCAAAGCCTCATAAGGCTACAATACCAAGCAAGCACCTCAACCTGCCACTTGGAAACCCTCAAGAAGCGGGGAAGCGATTCCCCAAGTGGCCTTCGTTTGCACGGCCCTGCGGCCATCTATCTGTCCATGAGCTTCAAAGAACCATCTGATTTATAGCTAACTAGCCTGTTAGCCTTGCCCAACTAGCTATGTGCAGATTATTCCTTAGCTAGCCACCTCTTCCCATGCCGTACGCTCTCCAAACAATGTCTAACATCAGAAAAGGTAAAGGTACCCAGCACTGTTCCATCCTTCCTCAGATTAGGGCTTCCCTGAATGTTTGGTTGGAATGTAGTAAAAAAGCAACAACCATGCATTTCTTTGCATGGGGTGCCTACACGTTACGTATTTATATCTGTGAACCTGAATACAAAAAGTCAGGTGAGAATTGACAATACAGGGAAAATTGTTGCATGGTGATGTTTGCTGCAAGTTGTAATGTGGGATGCCAGCCTGCCTGCCTCCTTTGACTGGTTTGTTCATCTTGCCTGGCCTGTTTCCTGAGGACACTTTCTGGCACGGCACTCCTTCCACCATGATGGCAATGATCACTTTAGGCTTCTCAACGCAGCAAGTAGCTCCAAACGAAGAGCTCACCGGATGGGGAGGGAAATGCCACATAGTTCATTTTTAAATCCTTCTGTTGCACAGGCTCTTCATGTTACGCTACCCTGTCTTCCCTTTTCTTCAGCCATACCAGGTCTCGTCTTTTTGTAAGAATGCAACCTGTCCTGTAAATTGAACCACAAACTCTCCTAAACTGTTTCCAATAAGTTGACGTTGAACTGTATGATTACTTCATTTAATAATGCAATCAAGTGCAAAATCTACATGTAACAAAACAGAATGCAACATTTCCCCTCTGTGACTTATAACAAAAACACCCTCTTTTGCATGTGTTCGTTGGGTATCCTTTGGAGCAGGCCAGAGCCAAGAACTGTTTCAGGTAGCGCAAGAGGTCAGCCTTCCTCGGCTTCAGACTCTACTCCACTGCTTTGCCAGCACTTTTGAGGAAATAAAGATCTTGGCATTTGATCTTCTGATGAAGCTTCATCCTGTCTTGCCTTATTTTCGGGTATGGATAAAGTTTATAAAAACTCCACATTCTCAATTTTGTAATCATTTTGCTTGTTGAGCTCTTAAATGTTGGGTTGAAGGCTACTTCAGAGCTTACAGCGAGAAATGGGTTTGTTTACCAGTCTCCAACCCTTAAAAAAATTAAATAAATCCTGTTTCATTGGAAAATGAGGGAGGGGACGAAACTAGTTTTCCTGGTGGACCAATTGGAAGCAGAATTAAAACAGGATGGGCCAAGACTCCATCCTGTTGCTGTTCCTCCTGTATGCCTTTTTTTTTTTTGCCTCTGGGTTGGCAATTGAGTTAGGTATTGGGACCGTTGAGGGACACGGGTGGCGCTGTGGTCCTAGGGCTTGCCGATCAGAAGGTCGGTGGTTCGTATCCCCGTGACGGGGTGAGCTCCTGTTGCTCAGTCCCTGCTCCTGCCAACCTAGCAGTTCGAAAGCACGTCAAAGTGCAAGTAGATAAATAGGTACCACTCTGGCAGGAAGGTAAACGGTGTTTCCGTGCGCTGCTCTGGTTCAACAGAAGCGGCTTAGTCATGCTGGCCACTTGATCCAGAAGCTGTACGCCGGCTCCCTCGGCCAATAAAGCGAGATGAGCGTTGCAACCCCAGAGTCGGCCACGACTGGACCTAATGGTCAGGGGTCCCTTTACCTTTACCTATTGGGATCATTAGTAGAAATCAGCAGTTTGGATTTCATCCTGAGACCCTTGCACGTATCTGAACCTTTTGGTTCCGATTTCTATTTTAGTGGTTCCTGGTGGCTAGTTTGAAAAGTCCTTTTTACAGGACATTTGTTTCTCCTCCTGCATAATAGCAACAATTCCCCCCCCCCCCAAGTATACTTTAACAAGGGGCCTGGATTAGAATGTAAGTCAGTACAGCATTCAACAAACTTGCATTTAAAAGTGTTGAACTTTTTACTTCAGGATCCTCAGCAACTGCAGTTGTTGTTTCAAGTAGCGATGCAGCTCAGCACAAGTACCAAGCCTTACGACTGTGTAACAGCTTCCTATTTGCTGAACTTCTTAATACACCAGAAAGGCCTGCTGAAGACCTGCTTAAACAATCATCTACCTCTGAACACATTCCAGCCGGATGAGGATAAGTCTAGTGATCCAGTGGAGGAGAACACTTTGGCTGGTCAGTATTGAGCAGAAGCGGAAGTTTTGTTCTCCCCAAAAGAAATCTGTACATCTTTGAATGCTTTTATTGTGACCATAGAAGACAGAGAAAGAGAAAGAAAGAAAAAAGTAATATCTTTTGAACTGGAAGTGCCCTAATATGGCTGTTTTCAAACCCTGATAAATGGTTCCCAGCATAATTGAAAGCTTGTCACTAGGTGAGATCAGTTTGTTTACATGCACAGGAGCTGCATTCAGTGTTAGCTTTGCACTAGCAGAAAGCAGTTATGCTCATGCAAGGTAAATCATGACCAATTTTTGGCTAGTTTCAGTGTCTAATATTAACATAGTCTTTCAAGGCACGTAGTAGAACTACTATTGGTATCAATGGTATGTCATACCCTTTTAAAGGGACGTGGGTGGCGCTGTGGTCTAAACCGCTGAGGCTCTTGGGCTTGCCGATTGGAAGATCAGTGGTTCGAATCCCGTTGCTCTGTCCCAGCTTCTGCCAACCTAGCAGTTCGAAAGCACACAAGTGCAAGTAGATAAATAGGTACTGCTATGGCGGGAAGGTAAACGGCATTTCCGTGCACTCTGGTTTCCATCACGGTGTCTCATTGTGCCAAAAGTGATTTAGTCATGCTGGCCGCATGACCTGGAAAGCTGTCTGTGGACAAATGCCAGCTCTCTTGGCCTGAAAGCGAGATGAGCGCCACACCCCACGGTCGCCTTGGACTGGACTTAACCGTCCAGGGGCCCTTTACATTTTATCCTGTTATCTTATTGATCACGTTCATTACCTTTTTGAAAATATCTTTAATGAATCAATTCCATTCCCACAGTGATTAAGACGTTGCATGCTCCTTGCCTCAAAATTATATCTGCCCTGCTCTTATGTCCTAACAGACAAAATGTTGCTCTTTAGTGTTGGCTATAGGAAAAACCTTCAAAATTATGTATTCCAGAGCAAATCTTGTGGAAGCCTGTGGTAAAGGTTGCATTGTGGCCCTCAAATGAGTGTGTGTGTGTGTGTGTGTGTGTGTGTGTGTGTGTGTTCAGTCCCCCTTCCTGTTCTTCTGTTTTCATGACCAACTTTTAAATTCAGAGGTGGCTCTCTCATGGCATCTAGTCTTCAACTGTCTGTTTATTATTAAAGAATTTGATTTTGTACAGAATACCATGACTATCACTTTGATTCCCCCCCCCTGTGTTTGTACTAATATATAGTTGTCAGAAGCTTGATGGTGAACCTTGAAGGAGAAATACGGCAAGCAGACAAGTCTTTACTTCAAGCGGCTACTTCATTTCCAATGTATGGCCGTGTACATTGCATAACAGCAGCTCTGCATCAGTTACCATTAAAGTGAGTAATATTGCCCCTGTGTGGTTATTAGGTTAGGGATTAAATAGCTTGTGTAGGAAGTATAAGGTGGGGTGTACCAGCCCCAACCTCTATTGTCTGTGTACCTGCCAGCTCTAGCTTGGGGCTGGATGGGGGTTTTAACCATGTTCTGCTAAAGGCACTTAGATATCTCTCTGCAATCAGGAACATGGCAGGATCCTACCCCCTGCATCCCCCTAAAAGGTGAACTTCTGATCTTTGTGTGTTTAGTGTGGAGGTGGGAAGGGGGAAAAAATAGTTATAAAAAGGAGAATTCCTGGATGCCAAGATCAAAGTTTAGGGCAAGTACTCTTTGGTGAGAGAACCTCTGCAGTGGTACCTCGGGTTAAGAACTTAATTCATTCTGGAGGTCTCTTCTTAACCTGAAACTGTTCTTAACCTGAAGCACCACTTTAGCTAATGGGGCCTCCTGCTGCCGCCGCGCCGCCGCTGCACGATTTCTGTTCTCACTCTGAAGCAAAGTTCTTAACCCGAGGTAATATTTCTGGGTTAGCGGAGTTTGTAACCTGAAGCGTATGTAGCCTGAAGCATATGTAACCCGAGGTACCACTGTAATCACAAAATATGCAGCAAAGTATGGAAATATAGGCCATTAGACCTTTTAAAATATGCCCTTGTGGATTCCAAAACTTCCCTATTCTGCTAGTATAGAAAAAGTAACCATGTTTACTTACAGACTCTCCAAAGGTCAGATTTATGTGCTTTTCCATACAGCATTCAGAAAACGTTGCACGGGCAGTAAAACTTGACTTAGTTACAGTGGCAAAAGTTCCTAAATTATTGGTATAGGAGCTCAAAAGTGGCTTGTATGAGCCATGCAGTCTGAGCTGCAGCAACTAGCTCAGACCTCTTTATGCACTGAGCTTCTCTAGTAGACTGGAAAGCAACAGTAGGCTTGATCACCCATTTCCTCCCAAGGTAAGGGAAGTGGACATAGCTAAGCCTGTCAGGACAGCTTGCTTTATGGTATGCATCAGTTAGTCTTTTGCATGTTGGTTATAGGAGGCTGGTTATCCCATAGTCTGAAGGGGGTTTCTAACTGCATTCCGCAGAGCGTGCTTAGAAGCCTCCCCACAATCAGAAATTTTCGGAAGGCTATTCTAAGCTGCAGTATGGATTGTATGATTATAGTAAGGAAATAGGAAGTATTAAAAATTATCATAAAGTTAATGTTGTTATTTTGTCACAATGAAATGTTTACTTTGAATTCCTTGATTTTCTCTTCTTACAGTAATTTGACCCTGATTCCTGAATGGAAAGAGGTGGTGGCAAAGCTTATTCTGATGTCTTATGAGCTTTCTGCTGTAGTGTCTCCAGTAGTTCAGAGTTCATCACCAGAAGGTCTTATTCCAATGGATACTGACTTGGGTAACCCATGAATATTTCTAAAAATCATGGCATCTCTTGGTGCAGTAGTTTTATGTAGCTTGTTCTTTACCAAAACTGTCTTCAGCCTTCTTGCTGGTTCCCGTTATTATCTCTCATTAGTGGGGTTCACTGTGCCGTTTGGTTGTTCAGGACATAGAAGTGAAAACATCTCCTGAAGATAGGTCCACTCAGTGTTGTGGAAATATTGATGAATCAACTGTTGTTTGGAAAGTGTTCGTTTTTAAGCCAACTTTCTCTGTTCTCCATAGACAGTTCAGAGCGCTTGCAGTTGATTCTGCGTGAGATACAGCCACGTGATACGAACGATTATTTCAGCGAAACAAAATTGTTCCAAGAGCGCTGCAGGCTAGACTGTACCAGTGAGGGAGCGGAAAACATTTGCACTGAAATTAGAGGTAATTTCAGGTGAACTCTTTGTGTGTGTGTGTGTGTGTGTGTGTGTGTGTGTGTGTACACATGCAAGGGAGAATGGTGGTGGTTGAGGTTAAGCATCTTTTTCGTGTCCCCACCTTTCTTTATGAACCAAAGAGGCTTAAAGATGGCCTCTGTTAGAAAAGCCCCTGCCCGCTGGATTAACTCTACTATTTTCGTCTGTTTTGGGAAATCCTTTTAAAAGTTGCTTTTCACATCAAAACCACTGGGTGGGGTAGTTGAATTTCACACACTTATAAATGGCCTCCGTTGGGACTTTCATTTCAAAACAAGTAAAATGCTGGGAATGTTGAGGTAAAAATCCATCTATGCCATATGAAGTTAATTTTTTTAAATTCTTTCCCCTCCCTTTAATTCCTACAGTTTCATATTCATGCATGTAGTTTTTAATAGCAATAATGTAGATGGATTGGTTGAAAAAGGGATTGTTTCTCCTTTTTAAAAGTCTTTTAACTGAATATCTGCATTTTTAATACTTTGGGCCAACACATCTTCTGTAGCCAATCTTATTTGTGTGTCCCATTGGTGAGGTCTGACTTTACATCATATTTTATATATATATTTATAAAAAATTATATACTGCTCCATTATAGAAAACCTCAAAGTGATTATGACATATTTTTGCTGATGTAGCAGTGATCTCTTCAGCTGCCACAAAAAACACACAGTGGTGTCCTGTCTATGTTAAACTTATTCCCAATTGTTTCATTGCCCTGGTCCACTGAGAGGAAATCACAGGTGAAAACAGGTGTGTATATGTTTTTTTAGATCTTGCCCTGCACATGGAAAAGGATGTTGCAGGAAACAGATAAGTCTCTGTATCTAGTACCAGGGTTTTTTGTGTGTGTGTTATGCTAAACAGACAGTAGAACTGGGACGATGCTGATCACCTGTTCAGAGAGGGGACTGGCTTCAGGAAGCCAAGGAGATCTCTAATGTGATGCCTGGGAGCCTAATCAACTGTTTGGCAAGAGAAGCTGAAGGCGTTCTGAGCAAGGACATGTCTCCTGCTTTCATTGTCTGAGATCCTACACCATAGAGTCACAGAATGGTAGAATTGGAAAGGACCCTAAGGATCATCTATTCCAGTGCCCTGCAGTGCAGGAATATGCAGCTGCCCCATATGGGGATCGAACCTGTGACCTTGGCGTTATTATTCATGACTTCTCTCGCTGTACTGACTTAGAACCTATAATAATAATAATTTATTATTTATACCCCGCCCATCTGGCTGAGTTTCCCCAGCCACTCTGGGCAGCTCTCAATCGAGTGTTAAAAACAATACAGCATTAAATATTAAAAACTTCCCTAAACAGGGCTGCCTTCAGATGTCTTTTAAAAATAGGATAACTGCTTATTTCCTTGACATCTGAGGGGAGGGCATTCCACAGGGCGGGCGCCACTACCGAGAAGGTCCTCTGTCTGGTTCCCTGTAACCTCACTTCTCGCATTGTAAAAATATTCCTTTAAAAAATAAATAACGTTGAAATATTTTTAAAAAAATGTAATCCGTCATTTTAAATCAGTGGTATACTGAAATTGTGTGTCAAAATTTACTGCTAAATTTGTATGTCTCGGTTGCCTTGCTGGAACAGAAGTCTTTAGCTGTCGCTACATACATCCATTATACTTATTTGTTTAAGATGAAGAACAGCAGACATGTGACGTAACGGCTCAGATGGTGCTGGTTTGTTGCTGGCGAAGTATGAAGGAAATATCATTACTTTTAGGCAAGTTGTGTCAGCTTCTGCCTTTACAGGCACTTCCCAATTGTCCGGATGCACTGATAACAGTACAGCAGGTAAGACTGTTTAATATTCTATGGTTTGAAATCTTCTGTCCTTGGAACTGTATATGAAGTATTGGAACGAATTACTGTTGGCCTTTTGTCTATCACATCTTTTTTTAAAAAAAATCTGTCTTGCTGTTTTCCAAATAATGCTGACATTTTATGGACAGACACTTGGGTGGGGGGGGGGGGAGAAAGGTGTTGGCTAGATGTTAACAGCAGCTGTGCTTACTTAAAATTTCAGATTCTTTTAATTGGCTCACTACTCTATAATTTGGCATCGAGAAGTAGCTCAAAGGATTGTTTTAAGAGACAAAAATATTCAGGGAAGATTCGTGACTGCTTATACCAGGGAGGAATTTTGAATAAAACAGCGCTTTAGCACTGCAAATTGTTTACTGATTTTCCATTTAGGTACATTTAATTACTGTTTACACTGATTACCAGTTACGATACAGTATTCTCATAGGTTAGAAAGGGCACTTTCAAGTGTAATCTGAAGTTGCTATTCAGGCCATCCATACTTGGGGAGCCTTCCATTTATTTAATGGAGGGGGTTAGTCATATATCTATCCATTAAAGATTGAGAATTCGTTTAACTGGCTTCAGCTTCACTTCCACTTATATGTTTCTCATTTGGCAAACGGCAAGGTGAGAGCCGATGAAATTGCCATTTTAGTATAGCTTTTATGGTCTGTAATTTTCGACAGCAAACACATTGATGGATTGAGGGTATCGTGTTCCCCACAGGCTGGATGACAGAATTATGCCCATTCAGGACTGCTTTTCTAACGCCCCCCTTCCCTTTTTTTAAAACCTCACGGAGGCTAGCACACCATCTGGGACTGTTCAAGAGAACGGACTACAGTGTTTACAAGAAATTAGCTTACCACAAGTATTTCATTTGGAAATATTTTGGATTTATTAGATTTCTGGGTTTAATTGATGACCTTTTCCCTTTCCCATATGGTTTCAACCAGACCAGTTTCCATCTTGGCAGTCTGATATACACAACATGCTTTCCTCCTCTTCTGTCAGCCTTTCTCAGGAGGCTGGAGGTGGGGGGAACTGAGAGGTCAAATCCTGCCCCTGCAAAGGCAATGCCATTGTCTGAAACTTCAACCAGCTACTTGAAAGGGTACTGGTGACAAACTTCTTAGAGTATCCCTTGCTTTTTGGCTATCCTATGCGCAGGGAAGTAGTGCTAATATTTTTATTTGCATGTTGTCTCCAGCAGATGTTTTCATCTGTCTGAGAGCTGTGTTTGGACCTCTTACAAGGCCCAGGGAGTGTGGAGTCATCAACAATGTACCTCCACCATCGGAATGGTTCCCCACTCCTGACTTATGGCATGATCCGGATCACGCTTGCCCTCCTTGTGTTTACACATTGTGGAAAGATGGCACGGGTGTGAGCTAACGGCTAACCAGCCCTCTAAAGTATAAAAAGCAGCCTTTAACAACTAATGCATGCAAGCAATGCTAAGAGTTGCTGTCAGGAGAAACAGTGCAGTTGATTTACCTAAGTAAACTCGGGAGCAGACCATAGGTTTCAATGGGGCTATGTAAACAATTGCATTGGCTCTGTCTGCGATACCATTCTTCTTAGCCTTTCAAAAGTACTTGTTTGTAAAATCCTTGCAGTTTTCTTAAGAAAATCCAAACCGTTTTTCTAGGTGAAAGAGATTGGGGAGTATTTCAAGCATCACCTTCTGAAGTCAAGGCACAGAGGGGCGTTTGAGCTGGCGTACGCCGGTTTTGTAAAGCTCACTGAAGTACTCTCAAGGTAAACTGCACCAAAAGTCACTTTCTTCTGTAGCATTCAAGCTTTCGTGCAGGCGGGATGTCACTTACGTGGATATGAACTTGCTTTTTCATGGAGTTTACCATAGTTTTAGCTCCTCCCTGCACACCCAAATATCATATTACCTAACCAAGACCTCAATGTTTCCTTGGCTCTCTGTTCCTCGATATACCTGCTTTCTGGTAACTAAAACCAAAGCAGGTAGTCTTGCAGTACTTCCAAAATATGCTGAAAGGAAGAATGTGTTTCTCTTAATTCACGTTGGGAAACCTGTGGCCGCCAGATGTTGGACTCCACCTACTCCCAATCATTTGCCGTGTTGTCTGAGGCTTATGGAAGTTGGGATCCAACAGTTTCAGAGGACCACAGGTTCCCCATTCCACGCTCTGAGGTAATTTCATAAATGTGAAGCAGCCGTCCCTGCTTCAACATCTCCCTTGCTCTGCCTACAGCATATCTTACTTATTAAACCTTTCCACAAAAATACTCAAAAGACAGCTTACCAAAAAATGTGCAGGCCGTATAATACAAGAGCCACTAACTTTTAGCTTTCCAGATGTTTCTGAACTACAGCTTTTATTGTCCTTGACTATTGGTCATGTGGGCAGTTGCGTGATTTAAATGCAGAAGGATGTTCTGGTGAGTGGCGAACCCACTCCTCAAGAAGTTTCTCTCTTCAGCTTCTTCCCCACACCCCAAAGCTGTTTTTCGTTCACTTCTGGTATTGGATTATAAATGGAAGAAAAATGATACCTGATGTCAGGAGACGGACTACAGGGAGTAAAGCAATGGCACTGAACATCCTTTGTCTGTGCCATTTTCCTAAGCCTGACAAATGTTTATGTTCAGGTTACTTCAGAAAAAAACAAAACTGCTGTCCAGCCTATTAAATGCTGAGATTTTGAGGAAATGTGGAATAAATTCTCTTCCCCACCCCCTTCTCCTTTTGAAAATGAGTAATACATTTACAGCTTTCAGAAAAAAGAAAAAAGTTTTGCTTGGAAATTCTCGCTGCTTTTCATTGGCTGATGTATAAATCTGATAATTTATAAAGGTATACAAAGGCCGATTTACACCCGCTATGATGAATCGTATTTTTCCATTTCATTTTAATTAGTTCTCCCACATAAGAACTAAGCAAAGTCAACTTCATTTGGGTGCAGTCCACGCTGTCAGGGCTGAGCCATTGGCCACTGTCGGAAGGGAGTGAGGAGTTGGGCTGGGGAATCAGAGGCAAGGAGCTAGCCAGGAATCGGAGCCAAAGAACATAGAAGCACACCAGAGCCAGGAAAACTGTTGTTGCTCGGGCAAAGTCCCATCTCAAACAGGAAGCCTTCTATAGTGCTTCCTGTCTTGTGGGACCTAGTGGAGAACTTGGATGGGTACGGTCAGCCCAGAATCTGAGAACTCTTCAGAGCTGTACGTCCATTGCTCCAGTGATCACCTGAGGCAGTTGCACTCATAGCCTAGGGTTTTTTGCCTGTTAGCCATAGCATGTATTAACTCTTGTACGCCTCGTGTTGACATTATAATGACTACATCAGGGGAATAATTTCCTGGGTTGCTTTTATCTTAATAATAATAATAACAATTTATTATTTATACCCCGCCCATCTGGCTGGGTTTCCCCAGCCACTCTGGGCGGCTCCCAACAGAATATTAAAAACACGATAAAACATCAAACATTTAAAACTTCCCTAAACAGGGGAATGTCTTCTAAAAGTCAGATAGTTGTTTATTTCCTTGACACCTGATGGGAGGGCATTCCACAGGTCGGGCGCCACTACCGAGAAGGTCCTCTGCCTGGTTCCCCGTAACCTCACTACTCGCAGTGAGGGAGCCAGCAGAAGGTCCTTGGCGCTGGACCTCAGTGTCAGGCAGAACGATGGGGGTGGAGATGCTCCTTCACGTATACTGGGCTGAGGCCGTTTAGGGCTTTAAACAGGCATAGGCAAACTCCGGCCCTCCAGATGTTTGGGACTACAGTTCCCATCATCCCTGACCACTGGTCCTGTTAGCTAGGGATGATGGGAATTGTAGTCCCAAACATTTGGAGGGCCGGAGTTTGCCTATGCTTACCTTTAAATCTTGAGATAGGAAACATGATTCACTAGTTTTTAAACCACCAGTCACACTGTGAACAAATGCTTCATTGGACATTAAAAGGCGTTGTGGGATTTCTATATACAATGCTGGTCTCTTGCAGCAACTAAGATTTTATGAGCTAGTGTTTCAGATTTCATCCCCTCTATGAGTTAAATAGGTGGTGAACATCTGTCCATCAGTTTCACATGCGCACCCCCCCTCAATATTGGAATAATACTATGGATAATACTGGTAACTTATGTGGTTGTGGCCAGAGAGAAGATGCAAAAATGGCTGAGTGCGGAACACTTAACTACTGTTACTAGCAAAAATTGAGGCGACCTACCATAGAGGCCTTCTAGAAGAAAATACTGTTTGGGTTGTATCCGACTGAGCCATGTTCATAGACCCACTGAAATAAATAGGATTGATCCTATCCATTGATCTCAGTGGGTTATGACTAAAGTTGGATGCAATCCTTAATTTTCTTCAATTATTATTGTGTTATTTGTAAAGATAACACATGAGGAAACTTGTTGCCTGTGACTGAATTTATGTCTGAAATAATATCCCATTGAGAAGCCTACCAGTTTTGCTCATTGATGAATAACATTGTGCATTCTGTTTTATGCTGTATGCCGACAGATAAAGCGCCGTTTTAATTACATTGCAAAATTAAGTTATCTTTAGCACATTGTTGGGGGTTTTTTTTGGGGGGGGGAGTGTACAGCTGTGTGGCAAAAGGTGCAGATTATGTGGGACGTTTATTGTATTCTCTGAAAATGCCTGGAGTCGCTTCTCCGCCTGCACAGGAGATTGTTTAAACTGGCAAGAGGAAAAGTAAATCAGAGAAAACCACAAAAGCCATTTGCTGAATTAGAACCAGAGCAACTTACACATTGGCGAGCTGTGTGATGTTTTAATTAGAGGTTTTGGAGATTAAGTATGATAAAATTAGTCGCTTGTTCCATCTGATAGAGATCAGGAGTCAGCATGGGCAAAGACATGCTTGAGTTAGTGACTGTCATTGCAATGTTCAAAAGCTCTTTCCCCTCACTTGCCACTTGCTTCTCATGGAAACAACTTTTCAGCCTTCCCAGAGGGCTGTGCTATTGCCAAGTCAAAGGGAGTAGCCTCTTCCATTTTCAAAGTCAACAGTTCTTACTTGTTTTTACTACTTCGGGACTACCAGAGTTTTGCTTGCACAAAAATGTGGGAGCTGTAGTGGGTGACCTGAAAGGATTGTATTACTTCTGGCATCATCAAAGCAGCACAACGTTGTGGTGCTAAGGATTTGTCAGATTGCATTTCTGTATATTTTTCCTCTTTCTGCTAGTCCCAGCAGGAGGGAGCTTCATGTTTGTTCAGAGATAAGCCCAACAACTTTTGCTTTCAGCTACGTGGTTTTTGTTGTTTAGTCGTTTAGTCGTGTCCGACTCTTCGTGACCCCATGCACCAGAGCACACCAGGCACCTCTGTCCTCCTTGCCTCCCGCAGTTTGGTCAAACTCATACTGGTAGCTTCGAGAACACTGTCCAACCATCTCGTCCTCTGTCGTCCCCTTCTCCTTGAGCCCTCAATCTTTCCCAACATCAGGGTCTTTTCCAGGGAGTCTTCTCTTCTCATGAGGTGGCCAAAGTCTTGGAGTCTCAGCTTCAGGATCTGTCCTTCCAGTGACCACTCAGGGCTGATTTCCTTCAGAATGGATAGGTTTGATCTTCTTGCAGTCCATGGGACTCTCAAGTGTCTCCTCCAGCACCATAATTCAAAAGCATAGCTTGGCTATATTTTTGTATTGCTTCCTTGGTGAATTCCAGACAAGGCCTAGAGCTGGTTTGCATGCCAGGCTAACCCAGCCATGGGATAATCATGAACATACCCCCCCACTGCTTTTATACAGCTTCCTCCCTCCCCTGCAGATGCCGTTTGTGGCATGAGCAAGTCCTAGAATGGCTTGCTGTGTGAACCAGAATCATGGTTTGTTTCAAATGAGTGGTAAGCCAGTAACAAACTAAGATCAGTGAACAATCAATTGATGTACGTTACAAGATTTTTGAGTTCATATATCTGTGCGCGTGTGTGTCTTGGTGAAGAGAGAGATTAATAATAATAATAATAATAATAATAATTTATTATTTATACCCCGCCCATCTGGCTGGGCTTCCCCAGCCACTCTGGGCAGCTTTCAACCAAATATTAAAATACAGTAATGCATCAAACATTAAAAGCTTCCCTAAACAGTGCTGCCTTCAGATGTCTTCTAAAAGTCTGGTAGTTGTTGTTCTCTTTGACATCTGGTGGGAGGGCGTTCCACAGGGTGGGTGCCACTACCAAGAAGGCCCTCTGCCTGGTTCCCTGTAACTTGCCTTCTCACAGTGAGGGAACCGCCAGAAAGCCCTCGGCGCTAGACCGAGGAAATATTATGAAAAAGAAATGGCTATCATTCAAGGCACCCCAGGGTGCCATGGCACACTGGTTGAAAACCACTGGGCTAAACCTTGTTTGGCTGTGCTTGAACGTCATGCTGGTTTGTAATGTTTCTGTATATTTTCTGTTATGCTTACGGCACACATGCAGTAGGCTACTTAATTTATTGACCCAGGATGCATGCACGGCAGCTTACAAAAGAATAATAAAATAGTTAAAATATAAAGAACACATGAAGCAAAGCTAGTTTAAATGGCAACAGATAAAAACAAATCCAAAAAAGCAGCTTAAAAGCAAAAGTCACAAACCCAAAGGGCACTGCAAGAAAGAAGGCTTCAGTAAGCGTCTGAATGGTGAAGGAGAAGGGGAGCAACAGATCTCAGTGGAGAGGATATTTCCACCATCTCTGTGCCACCACCAAAAAGGCCCTGTCATGGAGGGGAGGGAGAAGAACAGGGTGACATGCAGTTCTAGGATAGATCTCTGTACAGAAATTTTGCCTATAGCACTATCTGAATATGAAATTCACTATTATAGCGCTTTTAGTATCCACAAATTTAATTTAAAAACTTTAGATGTTGACGTCTTCCTAAGTTGTTGCATCATGAACGTGTCTTTAAAAGTTTAAATACTTATCCCAAACTCCATACTAAAGCCAGATGCGTTGCAATTTTGTCTTACTCAGTTGCTTAAAATCTCGTAACAGGTATATCAGTATTGTAGTTCCAGAACATGGTATTTCTATATCACTCACAGTTTATTGCTCTTCATAATATTAAGGAACCTCCCTACCCCAGTCCCAATATATACCATAGACACAGGAACATATTTTCTTCACAATTCTGAAAAATACGCTAATATGGCTTTGCAAAGTCTCTTACAACTTGGAATATACACATGTGTAATAATCATGTCTTGCAATCAATTGGTGAGTGGACATTAATTTGGCTCAGATTGCAGTTTCGTTTGCCAGGGAAAACCTGGGAGAGGGCATGCAGGCTTTTAAAAATTAGAAAATCTTGTCGTTTTAAACAAGTGTCAATGAGGTGCGAGAACTGGCACTGCTGGAAAGGTTTACCTGCATGAGCTGAAATTGGACATGATTGATTTTGCTTTATGCACCTTTAATTAAAGATGTGCTGGCGCATGAATTTCAGTAAGACTTTCAGGATATAAGCAGATTCCTCTACTCCTTTCTTCTTCTCAAGTTTTAAGGTTTCCCCATGCATTCTTAGGTGGAAGAAGACGAAAGGACTAGATGAGGCAGTTTTTTAGTTGTATGTTTTACATAATTAACAGTTGGTAAAATGAGTTGAGATTACGAGCTTGGAAGAAAATTAGGGTTGCATTCAACTCTGTCAAACTCAGAACAGACTCATTGAAATCAGAATACTTAAGTTGTTGTTAATTTTGCTGTCTGGTCTTTGACCGCAATAAAGATTGATTGATTGATTGAATACTTAAGTCCATTAATTTAAGTAGGTCTCTTTTGCTCACAGTTTGGCCAGATACAATCCTTAGTGTATAAATATAGGACAATCAGTATATAATAGTGTAAAGATGTAATAGATGGAAGATGTAGGGGATGACCTGTGCTTCTCAGGGGATGAGAAGACTGTGAGATAGGAAGAATGAGACCCTTTTATGTGCTGCTCTTATTAGCATTCATATAACATCTGAAGCCACATACTTTAATCTCTTGCGGAGCTAAGCAGCGTATCTGCTTAGCCTGTTTTTGAACAGTTTGCATCTTCTGCGACTAGCCTTAATTTATTGAGCTGTTTCCTTAATGTCATCGGCACTGCATTTTGGAAAGTATGTGAAATGGGTAAATACTTCAGTTTGACCAGCTGGCTGAACTATATTTTGGGCTGCGCATGGCATCCAGGTAGAATTTGAGGTTTTGCTCCTTTCCTGGAGGCTATTCCTCTAGTTTTGGCAGAAATATTTCTTTTTAAGACTGCGGTGCAGAAAGGCTTTATAGGTTATGCCAAATGGTGTAACAGCAGAGGAAAAATACTTCACGGTAAGAGGACACTTCTGACACCACAATAAAGCACCGTTATAGCTCAGCCTCGCATGCAGAAGGTCCCAGGTTAAATCCTGGGTGTCTCCAGGCAAGGCTGGGAAAAGCTGGTGTCTGAAACCCTGTAGAGGCTCTGCCAGCTGGTATAGACCAGACCAGGCATCCCCAACCTTCGGCTCTCCAGATGTTTGGGACTACAATTCCCATCATCCCTGACCACTGGTCCTGTTAGCTAGGGATCATGGGAGTTGTAGGGCAAAACATCTGGAGGGCTGCAGGTTGGGGATGCCTGGACCAGACTAATGATTAGGCAGTTTGGTTTGCATCCTAAAGTCCTCTTGGGAGAAATTGACATGAGCCAGTTGTTGTTGTTTAGTCATTTAGTTGTGTCCAACTCTTCGTGACCCCATGGACCAGAGCACACCAGGCACTCCTGTCTTCCACTGCCTCCCACAGTTTGGTCAAACTCATGCTGGTAGCTTCAAGAACACTATCCAACCATCTCCTCCTCTGTCGTCCCCTTCTCCTTGTGCCCTCAATCTTTCCCAACATCAGGATCTTTTCCAGGGAGTCTTCTCTTCTCATGAGGTGGCCAAAGTATTGGAGTCTCAGCTTCACGATCTGTCCTTCCAGTGAGCACTCAGGGCTAATTTCCTTAAAAATGGATAGGTTTGATCTTCTTGCAGTCCATGGGACTCTCAAGAGTCTCCTCCAGCACCTAATTCAAAAGCATCCATTCTTAGACAAAAGCCAGAGCTTTTCCAAAAAAGGAGATTTCACTGATACCTTAAGATCATTAAGTGTTATGTATCCTGATCGCCGTGTTTTCAGTTGTAGCCTTTCATTTGTTTTCATGCTCTTGTTTGCCTTGCAGGTGCGACGATGAAAGCCTGCACGGGCTGCCAGAGCGGTGGCTGTGCAATGTACTGGAAGAAATCAAATCTAGCGATCCTTCTTCTAAACTATGTGCCACTAGACGCAGTGCTGGGATTCCATTCTATATACAGGTACCTAAGATACCCTTCTAATCTTAAAACAATTGCAGTTTCTTCATTGGATCTGCTGTAAGAGCTGCAGGATGGTCTTGAATATTAAAATGTGCATGGGTTGTCTTTGGTTCTTCTTCACACACACACACAAATTTAATTACAATTGTGTCTAAACAGTACATTAGTCTCTACACACCTGTCTTACTTTCATTGAACCTATGTCAGCCCAGATATAAGCAGAGGAAGAAATTCCAAGCACATCTACAATATGAAATATCATGGGCTCCATTTGGGATTGTACAGAACAAAACAAAGAGCAGAATCTGGAATGTAGCACAGGGCAGTTGGCTGACATTTCCTGAAAATAGGTTACTTTTTTGCTTCAGGGATAGCTTTATTATTATTTTTTTGGCTACAACTAAAGATCTGAATGAGCTTCAGCTTGAAGAAATATGATTCACCCAATAACACTGCTACTTTTTGGGAAGTGAGCAGCAACCTTGAAAGTCAGGCTATAAATATAGACCTTTTAAATACCTAAGATGAAAATGACAAGAGTATATGTGTACAGAAGTACAAACCTTCCTCATTCCTTGTATAGCTTCAAAACCGGGTTGCAAGTGCTTGTTAAAATTAATCAAATACTTATTGACTCTCTCCAGTTGCATAATCCAAAACAGATAATGTATTATGAATGAAACTAACAGAATTAAGACAAGTGAGAGGTTCTTTCTTAATGGTAACCTTTTTTAAAAAAAGTTTTCCTGAGGTTTTTGCTTCTCCAGCTTGTTCCTAGAGCTGCCAGTTTCATTTCTAGAAAAATTGCCTCTTTAATGAGTCGCAATTTTGTTTTGATTTAAACATTGAAAGTCCCTTTGCCACTTCCTGGGACTTGAGGCTGAGGTCTGATGCTCCTCATCATTTGTGCTAGATAGGTGTGTGTAATGTGTGTGTGTGTGTGTGTGTGTGTGTGTATTTGGAATCTTGAGGCAACTGGGTCAGTTCTATTTGCAAAAGTTTAGTGAGGGAGTTGTGCTTTGTCTTTATTTCTTCTTTTTTTCGTTCTAGGCTCTGCTAGCTTCAGAACCGAAGAAGGGTAAAACACGCTTGTTAAAAATGACAATGAAAGAGTTGATTTCTTTAGTTTCACCTTCAAGTACTCCACCAAGCACAATCCCTCAGGTAATATCTACCTTGCATCACAATGCAAAGTCAGTAAATTTATCCGTTGTTTGTTTAGGACAGAGATGGGGGCAATCGGGCCCTCCAGATACTGTTGTACTTCAACTCCCATCTTCCTTAACCATTGGCTATACAGTGGTACCTCTAGATGCGAATGGGATCTGTTCTGGAGCCCCATTCACATCTAGAAGCAAATGTAACCAGCGATGGCATGTCTGCATGCACGCGTGTCACTTTTCGCCACTTCTGCACATGCGCGTGACGTCATTTTGAGCATACATACGTGCAAGCGGCGAAACCTGGAAGTAACGCGCGGAGCGCAACTTGAACGCGCTCATCCCGAAGCACATTCAACCCGAGGTATGACTGTACTGGGTGGCAGTGATGGGAGTTGGGAGTCCAACAGCATCCAAAGGACCACAGGTTCCCTATCAGTGGTTTAGGAAACTGTACACTGTTGTCTAGCCCCTGCGACCCTCCTTTGGATTCATGCCAAAGGAAGAACAGTTGTACCTCAAAAGTTGAACAGAACCCGTTCTGGAAGTCCGTTCGACTTCCAAAGTGCGGCTTCTGATTGGCTGCAGGAAGCTCCTGCAGCCAATCGGAAGCTGCAGAAGCCCCATTGGACATCCAGCTTCCGAAAGGATGTTCAAAAACTGGAACACTCCCGGTTTTCGATAGTTCGGGAGCCGAAACGTCTGACTCCCAAGGCGTTTGGGAGCCGAGGTTTGACTGTATTAACTCCAGGAATTCATTGCCACAATAAGTTTTATTTATATCTCTTGAAATGTTTTTAACCTGCCTTTCATCCCAAAGCAGTCCTAGGACAGGGTACAGTAAAACAATCTAAAACCAAAGTGCCACCAAAAATATCATAAAACAAAAGGAGGTAAAAACTTTACAAGGACAGAAAAATATTGAAACCGGTACACTCAGTTACAGAATTGGTACGTGGCCCTTCAAAGGCTTGAGAAGAAAAAGCTTCAGTTTAGGATGAAGCTGATTTTTATTTTAAAGTATTTTGTAAACCACTTAATGTTTCAGAAATCTCTTCAGCATACAATAATGTGAAAAAGGAAGAGCTGCTTAAAGACCATTATGGATACGAGAACTAATCCTTAATTTATTAATTTATGCTGAAAAGTAAGAAAAGATTTCAAGTATTGAGGTGTAGAATTCTAGAATAATTTCCCACAGTGTACAGAATAGACCACTGACCTAATTTCAGTGGCCTTCCCAGTGTCTTGTGGGGAGATACATGCCAAAACAAAAATAAGCCACCTTTCTGTGATAATTCACTCCCAGCGGGCTTCTTGCTTCAAATGTGGGTCCAGGATATTGGATTTGTATATCCTTCAACAGGAGCACACATACTAAATATAACTTTAATGTAGATTAAATTGGTATTTTATTGCGGTGATGTGTGGGGTGCAGTCACAGTTTACTGGGAACAGGCTGGGTGAGATTTGTTTCCTGGCTTGTTTTCTTTATCTTTTACCAAGCTGTTTATTCCTGAAATTTCCCAGGCATGCAGTTATCAACGTGGCCCCCGACTCTTAAGTCAAAACAGGCTACTGATCAGGGCTTGCTCGCTTTTCAGAGTTACAGTTTTGAAGTTAAAGTACATAATTTTGAGGTTATTCCGATAACTAAGTAGCCTGTATTGACTTCCCTCCCTACCAGGTCCATGCTTTAAATATCTTGAGGGCTTTATTCAAGGACACCCGCTTAGGAGAAAACATCATTCCTTACGTGGCAGATGGAATGCGAGCGGCAATATTAGGTTTTACGTCTTCTGTCTGGGCAGTAAGTTGATCCTTTACGTTTAGTATATTAAGTTTGAAAGCCACATGTTAATGGTGGTAACCAGGGCATTGATTGTGTTTCTCAATAACACTACAATGCCTGATTAGATTTTTATGAATTCTTTTTATAGAGTTATATGGAATGTATGCCAAGTGGGCAGCGTGCGGGAAAGGCTATAAAACAGCCTACAGAAACATTGAATTTTGGCTCTTGGTATTCCTTTTTATTTGGTTTTTATTTAGTTTCCTGCAATGAAGGCAAAGCACTGCATGCACCTTCTGACATGGAAAGCTGCTTCTACTTGGTTGATTAATATTAAAAACTCAGTAACTTTTTAACACACACACACACATATAGAGAGAGAGTGCCAGTTGGAGGTGATAATGAAGTCTCTGGTGGCATGCTTGGTCTAGAATGAATGCTTTAAGTTTAAGTTATTAACATGGGCTGCATCCCAAACTTGGGTCTCTAGCTGTTTTTTGACTGCAATTCCCATAATCCCTGTCCTGCTAGCTAGGGATGATGGGAGTTGTAGTCCAACAACATCTGGAAACCCATGTTTGGGAATCCCTGACCTAACTTCTACTCTGTTATTGTTCATTAATTTCAGTGGGTCTAAAAGTAGAACAATGTTTCCGTGGGTATGGTCAGTTCAAATGTAATGCCGCAAGATCAGTCCCCCCTCCCAAGTAATACAGTTTAAGCACCTTAGTAACCAGTCCCTAAATAACATCATGTCTTAGTTTTTGGGTAATGCTGTGCCAAACCATGATTTAGGGAGAACATGTGAGTAAGCAGGTTCTCTTAGAGGAGACCGCTCCTCCTTCTCTAGTCCAGCTGGAATTTCTGCTGGCCTTTGAGCCATGTTTTGGCTTATCATGTCTTCTGAATCTGGGCTTATGATTTGTCTAACTCAGTGGTTCCCACCATTTTTTTGGCCATGCCCCACCTAAGCATCTCTAAAATCCTGTTGCCGCCCCGCCCCCCGTGACATATAAATCTTGTTATTCAAAAAGTGAACTCCTATTCATGTGGAGGAAGAAGAAGAAGAGTTTGGATTTGATATCCCGCTTTATCACTACCCGAAGGAGTCTCAAAGCGGCTAACATTCTCCTTTCTCTTCCTCCCCCACAACAAACACTCTGTGAGGTGAGTGAGGCTGAGAGACTTCCGAGAAGTGTGACTGGCCCAAGGTCACCCAGCAGCTGCATGTGGAGGAGCAGGGAAGCGAACCTGGTTCACCAGATTACAAGTCAACTGCTCTTAACCACACTGACTGTGTGGAAGCCTAAAAGGCCATTAACTTGGTCTAAACAAGCTTCCAAAGAACATGGCACCCATGAAAGAGAAAAATAAAAGAACAAAAGGACAGGTGAAGTACTGAGGAAGAAATCACTAATAAATTGTTAATAGTAATAATGATAATATGAAGTGATATGAAAAAATAGCAAATAGTTCCAAAACATATAATAGAGAACTGAAATGCATAAATATAAAATAATTTTAATGGAAGCTTTTATGTAATACTTTGATCATTTTAATTACTATACAATAAAATAAAAATTCAGAATACCATTTGAGCTCACCTCAAGATAAAAAAAGGTGTATGTCACAATATACTGTACATGAGACCCCTAGAACCATAAGAAATGCAAAAAAAATTACTGTTAATAACTCATTCTTGAATTGCCCCCCTTAAAAATCAAATTGCCCCCCTGTGGGGCTTGTGCCCAGTGTTGGGAACCACAGGTCTAATTCCAGTATAAATATAAGTATAAGTTGAAATTAACATTATGTTTTTAAAATGAAGCTCTTTTCCCTTATTTGGGCTTTTTCCCCATCAACTTTAACTTATGCATAACGAAAAGATATAGGAAAAATTGGGATGTCATTTAACACTTGCCTTTATGTTGCTTGATAGGTGAGAAATTCATCTACTCTTCTCTTTAGTACATTGATCACAAGAATATTTGGGGTTAAAAGAGGAAAGGATGAGAACTCAAAGAAAAACAGGTATGGTACATGGATGCTCTCCTTGTGAAACAGGGTTGGGGAACCTGCAGCCATCCAGATGTTGTTGGAATCCAACTCGTATAATCCCTAGTCAGAGGTAATGGGAGTTGTAGTCCAATATTATTGGGGGGGGGGGCACACTGCTATAAAATATTCTATGACCAAAAAGAAACTTGAGAAATGTCCCTTATTTTTGATGAATTTATATGAAATTTATTGTTATCTGTTACCAATAATTAAACTGTGTTAAAAAAAATATTACAATAGTGAGAACATGATGCTCTTAATCTCAGAGTCGTGGGTTTGAGCCCCACATTGGGCAAAAGATTGCTGCATTGCAGGGGGTTGGACTAAAGTCCATGATTGTTAATTTGGGTGTAAAATGGCGCTCTCGGCTAACGTTTGCAGTTATTTTACTATTCCCGACCTGCTAAGCTGTTGCTTTTTCTTTTCTTAATTTCCCTCACAAAGTATACTTCAGACATTTGTGCTTGCTTCAACGTGGGGCTAATCTAGATTTAGCTGTATAACTTTTAAAACAGGGCCCTAAGCCTCCTTGCGCAGAAACCACCCCAGCTTTATTTGGTCTTGCTTCTTGGTAAGTATGCATAGGATTGCAGACCCCATTTCACAAATGCTACCTTTCCATTACAGTGGTACTTCAGGTTACATACGCTTCAGGTTACATACGCTTCAGGTTACAGACTCCGTTAACCCAGAAATAGTGCTTCAGGTTAAGAACTTTGTTTCAGGATGAGAACAGAAATCGAGCGGCGGCAGCGGGAGGCTCCATTAGCTAAAGTGATGCTTCAGGTTAATAACAGTTTCAGGTTAAGTATGGACCTCCAGAACGAATTAAGTACTTAACTTGAGGTACCACTGTATCTTAAAAGGATGTACAAAGCTCTAAGCATAAGAAGCAGGATTCATATATGTTTATAATAATTATATTATTTATTATTTATACCCTGCCCATCTGGCTGAGTTTCCCCAGCCACTCTGGGCGGCTTCCAATCGAGTGTTAAAAACAATACAGCATTAAATATTAAATATTAAAAACTCCCCTAAACTCCCCAAATGGAAGATATAGGTAGGTAGCTGTGTTGGTCTGCCGTAGTCGAAACAAAATTTAAAAAATCCTTCCAGTAGCACCTTAGAGACCAACTAAATTTGTTATTGGTATGAGCTTTCGTTGCGCATGCACACTGAAGAATCTGAAGAAGTATGTGAAGAAGTGTGCATGCACACGAAAGCTCATACCAATAATAAATTTAGTTAGTCTCTAAGGTGCTACTGGAAGGATTCCCCCCCCCCAATAAATGGAAGAGTACATATTGAGGGGGTTTACCCCCACAATTCATTGCCATGTGATTGTTCTATATGTATTTCCTGACGCCTTTAAATGCCTTGAACCCTTTCATAATTCGACTTTCGTGTATCTGGAGTCTCACTTCAGAAAAGGCGAAGGGCCTGGGTCTTTTCTCGTGAGCCTTTGCAGAATGGGCCAGGAATAAGTGAGCTGATTCTGAAAGTGAGAGAACTGTGGTGCGTCTGGTTTGTAGCCTGGGTGGTAGGTTGAATTCTTAAATGGATTCTGGACAGGAGTGGGTAGCAGGGCAGAAAGTGTCAACAAGGAGTTGTAGCAAAGCCAGAGTGAGGCAGAAGCAGACAGGAGCAAAGGGAAGCACAGGGCCTGAGAACAGCACATCCAAGGGCTGCAATGTAACTTTACAGTTACACACTTGTTTGGTCCAAATAGGCATTAGCCAGTAGTCTATATTGTAGGGATGGGCAGGAGGTTCACCTGTTTTCAATTAATAATATTCTTGATTGAGGGATGTACAACTCTGAAATGGCGCCAGCTGCAAGGGCAAAATGTTCACAATTTAAACCCACACATGATTGACTGATACTCATTTTCTGAATAATATATAAGCACAAATAGAATCTAATCTGGTGATTTTGCTATATGGGTATGTGTGAGCCCTTCAGGCTGCGTGCCTACACTAATTTAATTTTAAGAATGACTTTTGGGAACTAATCCTTTACAATGAAATTATAACAATAATCTCTGTTTGAGGAAACCTGCATTTTATATTTATTTGTTCTGGTTCAGCAGCTGAGACACTTTTGTAATAATAAAAAAACCGCTAGATGTCTCTCTTGATTCATGTTTTTTTTACTGCAGAATAATCACTGTGTACCTAGAGCAACGATATGTAATTCGCTTTCCTTCAGGCATCCTTTGTTTCCAATATGTACTTGTGTTTGGATTACAGTCAAGTACATTTTATGTAACTTTCTGGGTCGTTTTAAATGAGCCAACATTTTCAAACTGGGAAGCCTGAAGGTAGGAACTTTTCCATAAAAGTGGATCTTATTTCCACAGATGTTGTGTTGATCCACCTCCTGTACCTTTTCACTTAATAGGCAACCACAGATACGTTTTAAAATTAGGTTACATGGGCAGGTGTCATTGACATGAGTGGAAAGTCTGATCTCCCAGATTGTGCGATGATAGAGGAAGCCTCGTTAAATTAGATGCAGCTTGTGCCACAGGTTATTGAGGACCTAAGGTTCTAATTTCTATATCCAAGGCTGAACATTTAGAAGAGGATGTTGCAGCATGGTTTGACAGAAATGGGAGGCCAGGCAATTTTAAGAAAATTATTTTTCTTTCCTTACTTCTGCAAGAATCCATGGCAGTGGTACTGCATTTTACATTGAAGAAAAGAGTTTCCAAAGTCCCATCTTCCCAGCCAGTTGAAAATCTTCAGTTTACTCATGGGTTTGTTTAAAGTGTAAATGAATTACCCTTGCAAAAGATGCAGGAAGCTTGTACCACTTTAATATCCCCCCCCCCATCTTTCTCTTGTAGATATATTTAAAACAAGGGGTGGAAAACATATTTACACCCAAATGCCTTCCATTCCCGTCTGTCCTAAAGAAAGAAATAATATTCTCCTCTGGCTCGTTACTTCTGCCCTCCTTTTGGCTTTCTCAAACCTCTCAACCTTTTTGAACGTTATCTCTCCTCCACCCCTGCAGGTCAATCTTGACAGGTGGGCAGAACCACCCAGGTGCTTGGCAGGTGGGTTGTCCTACTGACAGGTCAAAGTTGGCCCAGGGGGTGGCAGGAAAACACTGCCCTATCAGGATCAAACTCCCTGCACATCAGGTGACTCAGTCTGGCTTTCTGCAAGCTTTGCCAAGCCACTTAATTCCCAGCAGAACTGTTACACAGTACTTTAACTACTTTTTTTTTATTTATTTCTCAAATGACATCGGAATTAGCATCCGGGTGGAATTTCCGGAAGTCGGCAAAAATGTCCGGGGAAACCCGGGCGTATGGCAATCCATGTCAGAAGTGTTGATTTTTTGATGAAATGCCCAAAAATAGCTCCAAAATTGTCTTTTCTTTTCCTTTTTAGATTTTGCAAAAAAAAAAATGCTCAACAACTTTTGTCCCCAGATTTTCACTTTTTGAAGTATGGCAACCCTACTTATATAGATGCAGTTCAAATCAGCAAGAAATGTGATTATTTCATTATTAGCATCCTTGTTCCTCATTACGTAGTGTAGGATTTGCTGTTAAACCCATAATGCCTAGAAAAGTTCGGCCTCTGCTGTGAGTAGCAGATTTTCCTGTCCATATCTTGTTGTTATATATGGACTCCAAGCAACAGTGGGGTTTCCTACTTCCCTTGTATTTATCATAGGGCCACTCCACACATTATATTTTTAGGTGTTGGATGTGACTAATAGCTGCTTGGAAACTTACTCCTTGCAGGTACAGAGAACAGATTTACTGTATACACTCAGTGTCAGTGAAAAATTTAGTGGAATGACTTTTTCAGGTAACAAGCTATTCTTTTGGACACCTGTATAAAGATCACTGCTGCTGTTGCTGTTACAGAATGAGGATGGAAAAAATGCCTGAACTATTGAACTTCAGTACCTATAATTTCCTGAAACACACTTATCTTCTGTTTACAGCTTTGAAGAATGAGTAATGATTCTTCCTTTTACTGGCATGTTGAGTGCAGATTTCTCTGAATTCCAATTAGTGCTTGAGTACTGATCAGAAAGACTATTCAGGAATTGATTTTGTTTTTTTCTTCCCCTCTTGCCAAAGGAGCTTCTCCAAAATGCCATCACTTATTCTGTAGTAGGATTCCTTTATTCAGAACTGCTGAATAAAGTGGGACCTCCCCTCGACAAACATGAATATTAATAATAGTCCAAGATTTTCTCCTTTTTCATGATGTGGTTAAAAAGGCAAACTCATATGAGCTACAGAATTCTGAAACAGGCTGTAGAGAAATTCATTCACAGTTGTATGTCTCTTGGATGATATTGATGAGACAGAAAGTACTTTGTGTGTGTGTAAGTGAATTTAGGGGATAAAATCATTCTTGCGCTGCTAATTATTGAATAGTGCAGCCTGCTGATGGAAGGCTTCAGTGGGAGAGCAGGTTCTCTGTGGAATTTTAAGGAAAGAAGTGGCAGTGTTGCAAAGGCTGACTTAGTGTAAATCAGATGCATTCAACTATGGTTGGAAAAGTTTGATAGGCGGGTTTTTTTAAAAAATAAAATAAAATCTGGTACCCACTATGAGACTTGGGACACGTTTGCAAGTGTTCAATCAGAGTTAAACTTATGAGTAAGGAACCTGTGCCCCTCCAAATGATGTTGGACTTCCAGCTCCCATCAGCCCCAGCCAACGTGAATAATGGTCAAGGTTGGTAGAAGTAGACCACCAACCTATGGGGGGTGCACACCCCTGTTTTGTTGTTGTTTAGTCGAGTCTGACTCTTTGTGACCCCATGGACCAGAGCATGCCAGGTACTCTCTCCATTCTTAAGGAAATCAGCCCTGAGTGCTCACTGGAAGGACAGACCCTGAAGCTGAGACTCCAATACTTTGGCCACCTCATGAGAAGAGAAGACTCCCTGGAAAAGACCCTGATGTTGGGAAAGATTGAGGGCACAAGGAGAAGGGGACGACAGAGGACGAGATGGTTGGATAGTGTTCTCGAAGCTACCAACATGAGTTTGACCAAACTGCGGTAGGCAGTGGAAGACAGGAGTTCCTGGCGTGCTCTGGTCCATGGGGTCACGAAGAGTCAGACACGACTAAACGACTAAACAACAACAAACAACAGGGAAATGCCTTGCAAGGAGTCAGATGATTGGTCTGTCTAGCTCAGAATTATTTGCACTAACTGTAGCCATGGTTCTGTCTTTCCCATCCCATTCTGGAATTGAACCTGAGAACTTTTTGCTTTTGAAACCATGTGCTGTACAAGTGAGCTAAATGCACCTGTGACACACAGAACTTATTCCTCGAGACCAGACTTTCTCCACCTTGGGTTCCCAGGTGTTGTTGGACTACAGTTCCCATCTTTCCTAGCTAGTGTGGCGGGTGGTCAGGGATGATGGGTGTTATTTATACCCCGCCCGTCTGGCTGGGTTTCCCCAGCCACTCTGGGCGGCTCCCAACAGAATGTTAAAAACACGATAAAACATTTGGCATTAAATGCTTCCCTAAAGAGGGTTGCCTTCAGATGTCTTCTAAAAGTTGATGGGAGGGTGTTCCACAGGGTGGGTTCCACTACCAAGAAGGCTCTCTTTCTGGTTCCCTGTAACCTCGCTTCTCGCAGTGAGGAAACTGCCAGAAGGCCCTCAGAGCTGGACCTCAGTGTCCAGGCTGGACGATGGGAGTAGAGATGCTCCTTCAGGTATGTCTTCCAGCTGCCCTATTAGCAGCAATGGAGCGACGTTACAATGGTACCTCAGGTTACATATGCTTCAGGTTACATACTCCGCTAACCCAGAAATAGTGCTTCAGGTTAAGAACTTTGCTTCAGGATGAGAACAGAAATTGTGCTCTGGCGGCGCGGCGGCAGCAGGAGGCCCCATTAGCTAAAGTGGTGCTTCAGGTTAAGAACAGTTTCAGGTTAAGAACGGACCTCCAGAACGAATTAAGTACTTAACCTGAGGTACTACTGTATATGAGGGACGCGGGTGGCACTGTGGGTACAACCTCAGTGCCTAGGACTTGCCGATCGCATGGTCGGCGGTTCGAATCCCCGCGGCGGGGTGAGCTCCCGTCTTTCGGTCCCAGCTCCTGCCCACCTAGCAGTTCGAAAGCACCCTTAAGTGCAAGTAGATAAATAGGGACCGCTTACTAGCGGGAAGGTAAACGGCGTTTCCGTGTGCTGCGCTGGCTCGCCAGAGCAGCTTCGTCACGCTGGCCACGTGACCCAGAAGTGTCTCCGGACAGCGCTAGCCCCCGGCCTCTTAAGTGAGATGGGCGCACAACCCTAGAGTCGGACACGACTGGCCCGTACGGGCAGGGGTACCTTTACCTTTACCTTACCACTGTATATAGTTTCCCTCATCTTGTGTTAGCTGTTCAGCAGGAAAAAAACCTCCATCTCCTCCCCCCCCCCCACCGCCACATTGCTCTTTACTGTGTTTTCCAGTTACATTTTTCCTTCTTTGCTGCCCACATATCAGTGGTACCTCGGGTCTCCTGTTTGTGCGGGGGGGGGGGGGGAGCTTCCTAGGTCTGGGCACGACTGCTGTTTGATCTGCTTGGGAGAGGAATGCAAGGTAGACTCCTGCATTACGTACACAAAGCAGGCATGCTGCAATTGTTCTAGGAGTCTTCATTCCTCCGTGTCAGTCGTGGGAGAAGGTTCTTTCAAAAGGCTAACGAGTGAATCATTTTGTGGTAGGGCTGTGGTAATCCTCCAAGGCAGTAATCAAAGGCAGTAAATGAGCTGAGATTAGTTTGGGATATCCTGGAAACTTCTTGAACAATAGGCAAATACAGTGTGAGTGTACAGTCACAAAGCTGATGTATGCTTAAATAACACCTTTGTGCTCCCCCCCCCTGCTAACGTAACACCTGTCAGTCTCTTTGCATTCACAAATGACTGCCTTGAGGTTTTTGGTTTTTTCAAAAAAAGTAAAATAAAATCCCTGCTTATCATCTGATGCACCCCCTCACATCACTGATTTCTTAAGAAGTGCTGGCTTCCCACAGTTGCTCTTCTCATGCCTAAATACACAAAGGTATCATAAATAGCAAACTAACAGGTACTGAGAGACTGAGGCATAAAAGAGATCAAAGCAAACAGACCATGCAGTCATTTCAAAATCTTGGCTGGCTGCTCTTGTAAATAAGAGTGCTTCTAAAGCAGAAAGCATTCAACTACTGTATTTATATAGGCCTTGACTGACAGTTCGGTTATTAACTCCGTAAAAACACAGGCAACGTAAACTAGTAGGAATGTTTGCTCTAGCAGTTTCTATCTGAAAGAAAATGAAAACCAAGGTATAATGGCTTGCTCTCTGTTTCCCTAAAGTATTTATTTTAGAACTATGCAGCATAAAAGAATGTTTTCCCAAGTCGGTGAACTTAAGCAATGTTGCTTGCTTTCTGATATTTAAGTATGTTGTTCCTTGCAAAACAAATGGTACATTTATCAATCTTTTTTGCATTCAGTAATGCTTAATTAGCCTTTTAGCTCCCTTTCTCTCATTGCCTTGCCTTTTAAAAAATAAATAAATATTAAATTGCTCTTGTGAACTTGCATAAAAAGAGAAAATAGAGGTATTAACTCTTGAAATGAAGATATATTTCACAGTTATGTTCAGCGGAATCCTAACTGGATTTTATCAGTGTAAGTATCATTGGATATAAAATTGCCTACTAGTCAACCGCCCCGATTTAAGCAGGATATCCTAGAATTACAGAAGTCATTCCAGCTTCTGATTGGCTCCTGGAATGTCTCACCTTTTGGTTGGTTGCTCTGGTGGGAGTCAGCTGACTCACGCCACAGCAGCTGAGCAAAGAATCAACGTTCTGATTTAGATACCCCAAATAATAATAATAATAATAATAATAATAATAATAATAATAATAATAATAATTTATTTATTTATTTATACCCCGCCCATCTGGCTGAGTTTCCCCAGCCACTCTGGGCGGCTCCCAATCAAATGTTAAAAACAGTACAGCATTAAATATTAAAAACTTCCCTAAACAGGGCTGCCTTCAGATGTCTTTTAAAGAGAAGATAGCTGCTTATTTCCTTCACATCTGAAGGGAGGGCGTTCCACAGGGCAAGTGCCACTACTGAGAAGGCCCTCTGTCTGGTTCCCTGTAACCTTACTTCTCGCAAAGAGGGAACCGCCAGAAGGCCCTCGGAGCTGGACCTCAGTGTCCGGGCTGAACGATGGGGGTGGAGACGCTCCTTCAAGTATACGGGACTGAGGCCGTTTAGGTTGGTGGGTATGAAATTGCTGTGAATCCCCATCCCAGGAAACTTGGAAGTGGTTGTCCTTGTTATCTTTTATTCCTGATTAATGAGGACTAGAATCTCTCAGCACAGTCCTAAACTAATGAAGCGCCCCTTCGGTGCCTTTGAAATGTTTCACAATATCTAATTGGGAAATCTAGTTGGTTTGTCACAACTCTCTTGTATTTCAGTTCAGTTTGTCCCTCATTGCTCTTCAACAAATCTTCCTGTACATTTGTTATGCCCTTTCAACTATATTTTATTGTATGTAAACCACCCTGGTAAATCTTATTTTAAAAGAAGGGTAAAACCTATTGAACTTGAGAATCCTGTGAATTGGCTCATGTGAACATTGTAGTATTCTGATTACTTTGTTTTGGCCTTTCGTATGATTTATGAGAATATTATTCACTTTGAGGGCAGGTTCAAACATATTTTTCATCACTTGTTAACTGCAGTATCAAGTAATTACTCAAAGGTATTAATGAACTCCTCACGGATTAGTAAATACAGAATTTTGTGGTCACTTCTAGTCAACTCAGACATACTGTTTTTCAGTGAAGGCAGTGTATACTTTGCTTGAAAGTCATCTTAATCAAGTAATGTATGTGATGAAACAGCGTGGAGTCTCGTATTTAGTGAACCATTCATCTAAGTGGCATTGACCCCCTTCCTCCCCCCAAATGTTTTGCCATTAAATTATTGACATGGGGTCACCTCCTCCCCTCCCTCCATTTTTGGATTAAAAACATATTTCAGCTGTGTATTAAAAGCCCCAAGAAGTTCATTCTCTTTAGTGGAGGGTATTCTTTTACAGAAAGATCAGTGGCTAATGGCCTGCAGATGCTATAAGGAATAATGAATTCTCCTTTAAGAAAGCAGAGAGCACTCTTTGCAACAAACACTCCCTGGTTCCTTTTTCAAACATGTCTCTTTAGCACTCTGATTTCAAGCTGGAATATTTGTTTCGACAGAACTCTGCTTTCTTAACTCCTGGTGTTGGAGCATCCTTAACAGGTAATGAAGGTTTTGCCAGGAAAATCCAGCTCTGGCTGAAAAAAGATGAAAGCAGTATCAACCTTGTTAGTGCTGGCACAAGATAATGGTCAGAGGAGTAGACTATACTTTAAAAAAAATGCTTTAGAGTTCTGCTTAAAATTAAACAACCCATCAAAGTTGATTGAGTATGTTCACATCCATTATAGGGAAGAAAAGTGAGCAAAATAAAGGACAGGCAAACAGCTTGCTGATGGATTTAAAAACTGAAGATTCCTCCCACCACAAGCACCGTGAGGGACGGATAAGATGAAGAGAAAAATTCTAAGTGAGAACTGGAAGGGTCTGTGATTTTCCATGGGAGATAGGATTAAGAAATACTTTTAGATAGAGTCAAGGTTCTGTAATTATGGACTGTTTTGTGCTGTTGTTGTTGCATTTTATTATAGATTACTTATTACAGCATCTATCTGACTCATTTGATCGTTAAACTACATGTTATGGGTTGTCATTTGTGTTTTACGTTGTGACGAAGGGCAGTACAGTCAACTTTCGAACATTTCGGCTGCCGAACGTTTCGGAAGCGGAATGCCAAAAACCCGCAAGTGAATGCTTTGGTTTTTGAACCCGCCTCGGAAGTCGAATGGCTTCCAAAACGCGTTTCTTAATTTTCCCCATCGAATTTGTTGACAGCCCTTTGATCCTCGGTTTTCGAACGTTTCAGAAGTTGAATGGACTTCCAGAACAGATTACGTTCGAAAACCAAGGTTCCACTGTATATAAATCTAATTAATACTATTACAGTACATCTACATTTTCTTGCATTTAACTTCTGAAATTCCAACTATACACAGTTAAGGTGGGGATGCTCTTGTGAGAAGTCAGATTCTCCCACGAGAACATCCCTATTGAGAAGCAAGGCTGAGAGTTTAAAAAGCTCTTTTTGCTCCAGGTAAGGATTAGCTGTGGCCTAATCGAAATACTGAGATACTATGTAGCTTTAAGGTACAGTAAACCCACAATTTATGTAGGGGGTTGCGCCTTAAGCCAAAATCACACGTCTTCCAAATCCATTGGGGTTGAATTGCGGGTGGGATTGCCAAAGTCATTTTTCCCAGAGCCCTGCCCTCTTTGCACCCCCTTTATATTAATTTTTTTGCCATGCATTTAAAGCTGAATGCACACAATTAAATGTGCATAGGTTGCAGGCTTACTGTACTTTTCAGATAACCGGGAACTGATTAAACAATAAATTGCCGGTTTATGTGAAACTCACAGCTTTACCGATCCTTCCTAACCTCATCTCTTCTTTCATACTGGTTAGTTTCAAAGCATTATCAAACTGACCTGATGAGTATTAGTTAACACAGTTAGCCTCCCTCATCTTCCCCTTCATGGCATAGCACCTAGTAGACTGGAGGCAATTCAGATTAATCCTGCTGGCTCCCCCTACACTCCATTTTAAGACTGTGACTAAATGCAGACTCCGTAGATTCAGCATCAAGCCAACTTCCCCTCTCCTCTGTTTTGTTTAACATCTGGTTTCATAAAGAGATCTAATAAAGATATTGCCTGGCTAGGTTTTGGGTTTTCCTTTGGGTCAATGTAGTTTCCTTTACTTTTTTGTTCAAGATACTCATAAACAACAACTCCTCCTCACCTGTTGCTAAGGGCCATCCACCTTGCCTGGAGTAAGTGGTTTGTAGGCTGATACTATATTCTGCCTATGGTGGGTAGTATGAGACTTCTACCCTTAGATCAGATTGCGTTTTCCTTGTCATTGCAGGCCTTCGGAAGATGAATTGAATGAGCTGTATGCCTTTATCCAATATATGACTGTAACACAGAATGCGTTGATAAAGTAAACACACACATACAGTGGTACCTTGGGTTATCAAACACCTTGGTACTCAAACAACTTGGAACCCAAACACTGCAAACCTGGAAGTAAGTGTTCCGGTTTGCAAACTTTTTTCGGAAGCCGAACGTGCTCCATTTTGAGTGCCACGCTTCCGTTTTGAATGTTACATTTCCGTTTTGAGTGCCGCACTTCTGTTTTGAGTGTTACACTGAGGTCTGTCTGTTTTTGATATTTATTTTGCGTTTTTGTTTTTGCGGCTCTTTTCATTTTGTTTTTGTGACTGTGTGGAAACCAGTTCAGCTACTGATTGATTGATTGTGTGACTGCAGTACATTGTTTATTGCTTTCATTTTATGGATCAATGGTCTCAGGTTAGATAGCAAAATTCAAGTTTTAGGGGTTGTTTTTAAAAGTCTGGAACGGATTAGTCCATTTTGCATTACTTTCTCTGGGAAAGCGCACCTTGGTTTTGGAACGCTTTGGTTTTGGAACGGACTTCTGGAACGGATTAAGTTTGAGAACCAAAGTACCACTGTATATTTTTTTTAAAGAGCTGTATTATCTAAGCTGACAGTTGTGGCCAGGCAAAAGGACAAAGTGGTTGTGGACATCCTTAATTCAGTCCTGGTATTGGATTAGTATTGTATCCTATTATTTTATTAGCTAATTTATGTCTCTGTGAGATTGCCATTTGGCATCTCTGTGGATATTTGGCGGGAAAATGCACCTTTAGGGCTCTGTAAGGACAGCCGCCTCTTAAAAGACAACAACAACCCGCCCCTTTCAAATTGGCTGCCCTTTTTTCCTGACTAACGCTTTTGTCACTGAGAAATGGAACAGCTGATTCACGAATTATGCATACAGCGTTACACCTAATATGCCCCAGGGATCAAGGTCATGAAAGTATCCTTTCTTCTGAAAAATATAAAATACGATAAACAGCTCAATCGGATGACCTACGATGCATGGCCTTGGTGAACTGATATGTGCATACAAAACAGTGTGACAATTGATGATTTCTTATGGGAAGCTATGATCATGTACCAGAGAAGAATTTAGCAAGGACAGCTAGAGGTGCATTTACCCTATTGAAGACATTTAAATCCTTGCAGTCACTTACTGCATACATAGAAAAAAGTAAGAGATTAGTACTAGAAGAGAGAAAGCAGGTATGGGTCAGAGGGGACTTAATTCCATCTCACTCAGTGCCGGATTTACGTATAAGCTAAACAAGCTATAGCTTAGGGCCCCACTCTCTTGGGGGCCCCCAAGAAAATTAAAGGAAAAAAACCTCTGGATGTACATTTCCAAAATATAAGATAAAAAACAAATAAAATAAAAGCTACATCCAGCAACAGTGTTTTGTGTTGTGTAGGCTCTTATGATGTAAGTAATGGGCCCTGCCTGCTAGCCTGCTCCTTCTTAATTGTATTTCACTATAAATATACTTCTTCTTAATTGTATTTCAGTTCAACAATTACTTTGATCAAATACATATTTTGTTATGTGCAAATGGCTTTAGACACCTATTAGGTCCATAAATTACCATAAAGCATATATTCAACACACAAAAAAGCAAAAATGTGTTGTTGACAAAGGACAGCTGGACATATAAAGGGCCCCATTACCTTCAGTAGCTTAGGGCCTCATCAAACCTAAATCTGGCCCTGGTCTCGCTCCACTCTTTACATTTCTGTCACAGGCTGTGATCTTCTTGTTAGGCTTATTGGTGCAAGGAACTGTTGCACCCTCTCCCACACCTGAGTCTAAAAAGTCTTGAGCTGCATCTAGAGATTCCTGGTTTGTCTAGGTGCTCCTTCTCTGAGGAAAGTGAGTTGCATAACATGGTGCTTCCCTCTTCTCCTGAACTCTCTCTCCAGCCTCTTCTTTACTTTGTCACACTCAGGTGTGGCCAAAGTGAAATGATTCTGCATGCATATATACATTCCTAGCTGCTACTTGAAATCTTCTTCCTCCCAGTCCACGGCTGCTTAAAGTATTCAAAGTGGGAAGGCTCATATCTGCATAGTTCATCCCATGTTCATAAACATCTTTTGTTCTTGAAAATTTCCTCCTGAGGGGAGTTTTTTCAGAGCAACATACTGGTTAAAAGCACTGGTTATGGTATGGGGTTTACTGTTTTCTTCTTCCCACTACGAAAACTACTTCATTCAGTTTACCACTGTTTACCAGTCACTTAATATTTTCTCTTATTCCATGACTGCTGAATTTCCTTAGGAGGCTTCAGTGGGGAACATTGCCAGAAACCTTTTGAAAACTTGATAACAGTGACTTTCTCCTGTCAAAATGGATGTTGACACCCTTAGCCCATTTGATGCATTTTCTGCTGTTTAACTTTCAACTGATTTTTTTTTTTTGGGGGGGGGAATATAATATAAATGTGGCATATTTGGATGGGAACTGTGTGTTGCTTCTATGCATTTTCTTGTCTTTGCCAAATTAAAATCTTAGTAACTGAGGTGTCCAGTGTGGGTGATTTTGCTAATACTAAGTTCTGAAATATTAAACTGTTCAACTTTAACTGGCATCATGCCTGTGCAGGGGGGAAAATTGAAAAGCTGAAAAGAATAGTTGTACAAGAAAGGAAAATATGAAGGACTAACAAAACTTGAGATGGAAACGTTAAAAGTAATCTGTAGGCACTTCTTGTAAACAAGTTTTGGAGTGATGTTTATCTTGTGACCTATCAAAGTCAGTTAACATTAAAGGTTTTCTAGGCTTTAATTCAATGTAGTTCTCGTGCCAAAATCCGCATCTGAATATTATCAGTAACTGTTTGTTCCATCAATTTGTCATCTTCATGTAGTCTCTCTATCTGACAATCTCGGTATACGAAAATTAAATGAGTTATTTGCAAACATTCTGGATTGTTTCAGTCCAGATTGCTTGTTTAGTACGTGGAAAGTATTCTTTAAGTAGCGTTTGACGCAGCAGTATATTTTCCTGTTTGAAAAGCTAAGAGGACCAGAAATGGGTGGATACTGTAGAGCAGGATTAGCCAACCTGGTGCTGCCCAGATGTTTTGAACTATAGCGGTCATCAGCCCCACCAGCATGGCCAATGGTCAGGGATAAGATGGAAGCTTTAGTTCAAAACATTGGGAGGGCACCCTGCTGGCTAACTCTGCTCTAGGGGATAGAGTGTTAGACTGGGGAGCCCTGGCTTCACATTTGCTTCGCTTTGAAGCTCATAACTAGCCTTGGGAGAGTCACTCTGCCTCTTGCAAGGTTGTTGTGAGCGTAGAATGAGATAACCCCTCGCCTGCCATCTTGAATTTTTTTAGGGGAAGTCTAGGATATAAATGCAGTGGACCCTCCGGATACATATTAAATTCATTCCGGGGGTCCATACGTAACCTGAAAAGTCCATAACTGGAGGTGCCACACCTGCGCACACGTGCGGCGCTGTAGAGCACTTCTGCGCATGCGTGCGGCGTGCAGAGCGTTTCTGTACACTTCCCGGTTTGCCGTGTTTGCAACCCAAAAGTTATGTATCTAGAGTGGTACTCTAGGGTCCACTGTATTGCATATAAAACAACATATTTGTGCTTGCCCTGGGAGTGTGAAAGATAGTGCTGAAGACTGCTGTATTTGTCACAACTTGATTTGTATGCGTAGAGATTCTATGTTCGTTTTAAGTGTGGTAGAGTAGATCTCTTTCTAAGTGGTATGCAATTACTGCAGAATTGATGTTGTATCTTTTCACACAGAGTATTGCTTTAGATTTTAGGGAAGCAGTACAGTGGTACCTCAGGTTAAGTACTTAATTCGTTCTGGAGGTCCGTTCTTAACCTGAAACTGTTCTTAACCTGAAGCACCACTTTAGCTAATGGGGCCTCCCGCTGCCACCGCGCCGTCAGAGCACAATTTCTGTTCTCATCCTGAAGCAAAGTTCTTAACCCGAGGTACTATTTCTGTGTTAGCTGAGTCTGTAACCTGAAGACTCTGTAACCTGAAGCGTCTGTAACCCGAGGTACCACTGTACCAGTAATAGTATAGTCACATTTCTCTTTTGGTTCTTTTTACTTATTGGGTGAACATCTGTCTAGTACTAGAAGTAGCCACCTGTTAGTCAGAAGCCCTCCTGTCTAATCTCAAATGCTTGGCAACTGGCTGTGGTCACTTAGTAGTGAGGTTGAAAGAATTGTGCATTTGCTGGGACATGCCTTCTCCAGTCAGTCTGCAAGCTTAGAGGAAAACAGTCATGGCTGATACAGGATACCAAATTACAATCCCAACGTCATTATGACTAAACTTCAAGCCTATTCTTGATCCTAGTTGTAAACTTGATCGGCCTAGCTGGAGAATGTTATGTCCCTTTTTGGTGGGCGCCGCCAAGTTGTAAGATTGGTAAATTGGAGTTGTTGGTCCTTCATTTACCTCCCAGAATAATTTCCTAATTAGATTAGGAAATTATGCTAACAGAAAATCTCCTCCTTCAGTGACAGGTACCAGTTCAAAAGCATTATTCTGTTGTTCTCCCAGAGAAATGTTATTCAATGCCTGAAACCTGGAGGCCTCTCTGAATTTAAACCACCTCTTGTTACTATAGCCCTGCACTTAAGAAAATGACTTATGGAACCAACCCCTGTTTAAAATCAGCCGTGAAATTATGGGATGTGAAATAATAATTTGGATAATAATAATAATAATTTATTTATACCCCGCCCACTTGGCTGGGTTTCCCCAGCCACTCTGGGTGGCTCCCAACTGAATATTAAAAACACAATACAGCACTATATAAATTTATAATATTTTGCACACCTGCCTTAACCAAAACTTCCATGGCTATCATATGTTTGAAAGATGAGGACTTGATTAGAAGAATGTTTGAAATGCACTATATTTAAGATTAATATTTTATCTCCGATCATCTTGTACTTTGCAGGCAGAAGTTGAGAGTGCTGTCTGCAATTTAACATACTCAGCAACTTATTGAAGACATGATCAAACTTGGCATGTTTGTCAGAGGTCGGCATGACCTAACCTGCCATGTTTGTCACAGGTGTGAGGCTGGGATTGTGCAACACTGTCGAGTCAGTGTTTGGCTGTTGTTGCTCAAATGCTGCAGGTTTGAAGCCTTGATCTTTAATAATGGTTCTCTTGCGCTAGAGCAGCCTTTGCCATGTGTTGGCTGATGGGAGTTGATGTGGTCCAAAACACGAGGAGTGCACCAGGCTGGAAAAGGCTTTGCTGGAAATTCAGACACGTCCTCAGGTTTCCAGTTAGAAACACAAGCTTGCAACAAGGGGTTCTTCTTCACATGCTCCCTCTGGAAGACCGATGGTCCCTCCTTTAGTGATTAACTCTTCCAATTTACTATTCATCACTTTACATTATAATATCTCAAATATCAAAGGCAGCAGTAGGGGGGGTGCCAGGGAGTTGCAATCAACATTCACTGTAAAGCATTACAAAGACCATTTTTGAGCTAGGAAGACAACTGTTGCTCAGGCAAAGCCTCAGCTCAAACATAAAGCTCTTTCTAGTCCCTGGAAGAGCCTGTTATTCAACTCCTATGGGCAAGGTCAGTTCAGGGCCTTCACTACCCCAGGAAGATGTTCCAATTATCATTTTGGTGGTGTGCCATCCAGGGCTGCTTTAAATAGAACCTTAAGTTCTTGGTTCTGGCCTTCTCATTCCTTAGGTCGATTTTACCTGTCCTCCTTATATGTGGGAATAATCAGGCCAGATTTCCTACAATTTTTGTTTGCTAGTAATAATAATAATAATAATAATAATAATAATAATAATAATAATAATAATAATTAATAAATACCCTGCCCTCCCCAGCCAAGGCCGGGCTCAGAGTGGCTTACAAGCAATAATAAAAACAAGAAGAATGATTACAACTTAAAAACACAAAAAATACAACATTAAAATAATGGAACATAAAAATATTAAAATGTAGCCTCATTGCAGGAGGAGAAGGAAAAGAAAAAAGAAAGAGAGGGAGGGATGGAATCAAATTGGCTCCAAGCCAAAGGCCAGGCGGAACAACTCTGTCTTACAGGCCCTGCGGAAAGAAATCAGATCCTGCAGGGCCCTGGTCTCATGAGGCAGAGCGTTCCACCAGGCCGGAGCCAGAGTTGAAAAGGCCCTGGCTCTGGTTGAAGCCAATCTAACTTCCTTAGGGCCTGGGACCACTAGGGTGTTGTTATTTATGGACCTTAAGGTCCTCCGTGGGGCATACCAGGAGAGGCGGTCCTGTAGGTATGAGGATCCTAGGCCGTGAGGGGCTTTAAAGGTCAAAAGCAGCACCTTAAATCTGACCCTGTACTCCACCGGGAGCCAGTGCAGCTTGAAAGGCACTGGGTGAATATGCTCCCATGGCAAAGACCCAGTGAGTAGAGAGATACTGTCTGCTGCTTCCATTTTCTAATTCCAGAAGAGTCTGCATTTTATCTGTTTTATAGAATCATAGAATTGTACAGTTGGAAGGGACCCAAGGATCATCTAGTCCATGGGTAGGCAAACTAAGGCCCGGGGCCAGATCCGGCCCAATCGCATTCTAAATCCAGCCAGCGGACGGTCCAGGAATCAGCATGTTTTTACATGAATAGAATGTGTCCTTTTATTTAAAATGCATCTCTGGGTTATTTGTGGGGCATAGGAATTTGTTCATCCCACCCCCCAATATAGTCCGGCCCCCCACAAGGTCTGAGGGACAGTGGACCGGCCCCCTGCTGAAAAAGTTTGCTGACCCCTGATCAAGTCCAACCCCCTGCAATGGAGGAATTTCAGCTAAAGCATCCATGACAGATGGCCATCCAACATCTGCTTAAAAACCTCTCATGGGAGTCTGTAATGTAGGGCTCTGGTTTTCTTAAATGTTATATTGTGGAGATCTTCAGTTATGAATAACAAAATTGGCTTTAACCAGTTCTCCTTGGACATTAAAATAGGTGAAAAATATAGTAAACGAAATTCTGAGCAAGGCCCCTGCCAGTATGCTTGTAGTATTGAACAGGTTAAGGCTCCTACCTTTTTGTGCCCTTGTGGAAGCTTTCTGTGCTTGCTTCATTTAAAATATTTGTTTTGATCTGTTTTGCAATATTTGGCCAGTGCTTTGTGGTTAAGGCATGTTGTCTTAGCTGAGCACTGGAAGAATCTTGGCTGGTATTTGCCATGTGGTTACTCATACATTAAAACCTTACTTATTTTCATTAATAAATATTAAAGGAACTGTAGGTATAAGACTTTTTTTAGATTAGTTCCTTGACCTGAAATATGGAAGCTTTTTTATTATTTATTTTATTTAAATATTTATAAACAGCACTCTCATATAAAATATAATAAGGTGTCATACAATAAAAACATCAATGTGCTTAGGATAGGCATTCAGTGTTTATTTGAAAAACCATTTTAAGTGGAAAACGTGTTTTTTTCTGATGGTTTTGCCTTTCCCTCCTTAACCCTTGGATTTACCTTATCAAAATAATGGCTACTATGACATTAAAAATAAATAAATCAGTGGGATATGATATCTGTTTGTATTTTTGAAAAAGGGACATGCTTATGAAGCTTTAAGTATAACTTATGTTGTTTAAAAGCTGCTTTTAGGAAGTCTGGTTTTGTGACCTGCCTATTTTGCATTGGCTGATAAAAAAAAAGATGTTTGCCCATCTTGTGGTACATAAATGGCACAGAAAACAAAATTATTTGGGTTGTACATAATTACATATAAGTCTTGTGTTTATATAATAGTCTTGAAACTTCCATGCAACTGTGTGTTGGAAAATCTTTTTCTTCTTCTTCTACAGAATGACAGGGAGGGAGTTCTTCACTCGGTTTCCAAACCTTTATCCGTTCTTGCTCAGCCAGTTGGAAGCTGTAGCTAGCACAGTGGACAGGTAAGAAGAATCCATTGTTATCATTGTCAATTGTCCATTGAATCCATTGTCAAATGTTTAGGCTTTCAGTGTTGGAGCAGAAAACAGATTTGGAGAAGTGCTGTCTATGTGTTTTTAAGTAGGCTGTTGTTGCTATTAGTTTATTTATAGCCCAGCCTTCATCAGGGACCCCAGGGCAGGTCACAACATCATAATTAATACAATACACAGCTGAAATAGTCAAAGTTAAAAACATTCTGTTCTAGCTGTCCATATACTGATGGAAAATAATAATAAAAATTGCACTCTCAATTCAAAGTCTCTTCGGAATTACCCATCAGCATTTAATATTTTTTTTGCAGTTTTTGTTTTTGTTTTACTGCAGCCAAAACCAAACTGGTTACACATTAATCTGAGTGATATTTATGTACATACAAGCCGCTCCATTTCATACAAATTATTTTGCAGTCCAGCTTTGTATTCATTAATTTTTTTCTCCTCCAGGTAATTTGAGAAATAATTTTTTATGCTTACGGTTTGGGTTTATACACAGCAAAAAAGGAAAAGGTGTGTTGTGGGGAAGCATACAGAAGTAAAGCATTATGGTCTGCATTGGTTGTATAAAAAAGGGAGCATTAAGCATTAGCTGTTAACTTAAGTGAACAAAGTTAAATGGTTAAAGAGTTGTAGTGAACTAATAACACTTGCATGAAAGAGAAATGTCTGCAGTGTTTTCAATCATTTAAAAGAGTTGCCTCTACCTTGCGGAGCAATCGAAACCACCCATCAGCCATGCTGAAGGGAGTTTGGGTGATGTGGAGAGACCACCTCTCCAAGCCCTTCCAAGATCCATTGGCCTCTGCCATCAGGGGATCTCCACTGGCAACAGGGAGGACATGCCAGTCAGGATTGGCCCAATATGCCCGTCCAAATGGCAGGCAGGTGGAAGCTACTGCAGTTGATACCCCTGTGGTATGGGTCTGGACAGGGCTGGATTTAGGTTTGATGAGGCCCTAAGCTACTGAAGGTAATGGGGCCCTTTATATGCCCAGCTGTCCTTTGAAAGCAACAAATCGTCACTGTTTTTTGTGTTGAATATATGCTATATCAGGGGTCAGCAAACTTTTTCAGCAGGGGGCTGGTCCACTGTCCCTCAGACCTTGTGGGGGCCCAGACTATATTTTTGGGGTGTGTGTGGAATGAACAAATTCCTGTGCCCCACAAATAACCCAGAGATGCATTTTAAATAAAAGCACACATTCTACTCATGTAAAAACATGCTGATTCCTGGACCGTCCGCTGGCCGGATTTAGAAGGTGATTGGGCCGGATCCAACCCCCAGGCCTTAGTTTGTTTATCCATGTGCTATATGGTAATTTATGGACCTAATAGGTCCATATACAGCGCAAAAGGCGGGTTTTATTTTATTTGTTTTTAATCTTATATTTTGGAAATGTACACCCAGTGTTTTTTTCCCCTTTAATTTTTTTTGGGGGGGCCCCAAGAGAGTGGGGCCCTAAACTATAGCTTCTTCAGCTTATACGTTAATCCAGCACTGGGTTTGGACCAGCCCCTACCATATCTACTGGCTGGCTCAAGTAGCAGGACTGTGGATGTGGCAATAGCTCTGCCATTTCATTAAGCTCTGCCATTGCCTGTTATGATTTGAAACTGCCTCCTAAGTCATACTCCCAGTTAGACCCATTAAAATCAATGGGCATTATGAACTTAGTCTCAAGTGTTTCTGTTTGGAAGATGACTTAGCTGGCTATAACCCAGAGTGCTTCAACATCCTATAGCAGGGGTCGGCAACCTAAGGCCCATGGGCCACAAGCAGCCCATGGGGGTCGTTTAACCAGCCCATGGACCTCCGCTGCCCACTTGGGGACCTCCGCCGCCCGCTCGGTTGGCTCCCATGCGCCGCGCTAAACCAGTGCGGAGCAAAGCAGGGACCGCCTTCAGCGACAGTAGCCAGCTTCCCATTGGCTACAGGAAGCTCTTGCACTCTGGCGTACTGCAGTGTCTGTCGGACCGTGAACCGGCCCAAGCCACAAAAACTTTGCCGACCCCTAATCTATAGCAACGTCTAGCATATTGTCAAATAGTTGTAGACTTAGGCAAATATTTTCATGGATGTGTTTAATGATCTTCACGTTTTTATTTTTTCAATGTAGTGGGACGGGTGAGTTTAAGCTCCACCCGAGCTTATTCCTTTTGCTTTTGATTTTGGGGAAGCTGTATCCATCACCGATGGATGGCACATATTCTGCCCTTAATATGGCACCCTTCGCTCCGTTTATTTTGAGGTAAGTTGTACATTTCACTTCACAAATAATTTCAAGGTACCTGGGAATGCTTCAGGTTGCTTTAGTTGTAGAGATATTGTTAATTCAAAAAAGTGTCTTCCTTAGTTCACCTACCATGTTTGTTATTCCACACGTGATCTAGTACAGTGTTTTTTTTTAACATACAGTGGTACCTCGCAAGACGAAATTAATCCGTTCCGCGAGTCTCTTCATCTTGCGGTTTTTTCGTCTTGCGAAGCACGGCTATTAGCGGCTTAGCGGCTATTAGCGGCTTAGCGGCTTAGTGGCTATTAGCGGCTTAGCGGCTTTAAGAAAAAGGAAAAGAACTCGCAAGACGTTTCGTCTTGCGAAGCAAGCCCATAGGGAAATTCGGCTTGCGGAACGACTCAAAAAACGGAAAACCCTTTCGTCTAGCGAGTTTTTCGTCTTGCGAGGCGTTCGTCTTGCGGGGCACCACTGTATAATTTTTATTAATTTCTTTTTTAACACAGTATTTCCAACATTACAATAGCAATTAAAGTACTCGTGACTTCCCTCCATCCCTTCAACTGTTTTTTGTTTTTAAGTCTTTATATCGCACTTTAAAACCTCCACTTCTGACATTTATGTCCTTATAGTCAACTCTGTCTCTTTGGTCTCAAAAGTTACAAAAGTTTTAAATTTCATTGCAGGATTTATTTCAATCCCGCTAGTGTCTTCACATTTTTACGTGATCTAGTACATAGTGTTGTATTTGTATGAGAAAAGTAGAGATAACTTGTGTAGAACACCTTACATATTAAACATTGGAGGAAGGAGATATGTGGATTTTTCTTTTTCCCTGTGTCTTTCTGAGGCTGCAGCCATTTTCTTCTGTGGAAAGGGAAGTGGTTGGGGTCCCGTCTGGGAACACCTGAAGCTGCAGCACTGCTAAAGAAAAGCAGGTGTGAACCCAATTGATCTTGTGGATGTAAGACTGCTGCCACTCATATGTATGAGCAGAACATAAATGTTTATTTTTTTTTTTAGGGAGAGAAAGAGAGAATGGTTTGGTGTGCACAATAGCAAATACACCTGTGGCCCATTTACATCTGGTGAAAGTTGTGTATTTCTGCATTGAACCAAAACGTTTGGTTTAATTGCCTTAAAAACAAAATTAAAACAATTATGTTCTGTTGTGTGGATTCTGTACAAGCTTCTTGATCACATGCAAAGGCAAGGGAGCCCTTCCCTTGTATGCTGGCCAGCAATTACTTGCTTCTGGTTATAGTTAAATTGTAAAGCTATGGTAGACCTGTACAAACAGAACCAAGTATTTATTGATCCATGGGTGTTGAGACTGATATATATATATATATTCAAGCACTGAGAATATGTTCAGCCTTGCACCTCAAACAATACAGCATTGGCTTGTAAAAAATCTAATTAAGCTGAATTGAAAGTATTCAAAGCCTAAGTGGAATTTTTCATTTAGTGGGAGTTGAGTTACACTTGGCTTGGCTGTGCTGAAGTAATTTACACAACGCGAGTCAGATTAAACGTTTACAAGAACAAATCTCGATCTTCTGTGCGGTCAGAATACTCCAAAGTTAAATTAGAAGACTTTTTATCAGTCATTCACCGTGTTATTAAAAGCACATTTTATCCTGGTAGTTTAATTGTAAAATACATTGTAGATTAATCCTTATAACCTTTAAAAATCTTTGAATGGAGGGTTAGGGTGTCCTTTGCTAGTAATTTTTAGCGAAATAGGCATGCTTTTGATTAAAAGAAGTAACTGAGAGAAATATATTAACTGTAAAAGTAAGAATATGAGCAATCCGCTGGAGGGATTCCATTTTGTTGCTGTTTCCTGATCATCAGAAATGGCTTTCTGTGGAAATTCTGCCTGGCAATTTTGGCAAGTTCTGATTGATTGTGAATTCATACAGAGTAATCTGTTCTTTGCTTTAAGCAAAGCCCTAGGATATTCTCACATCATGAAAAGATATTTCCATCTCAGTCACAGGGTAGATGGTGGGACTCAGCTTTACTTAGGGCTGCCAGCTTTAATCAGTAGTTTTTAAAATAAACAAAAGTTGCGGCTGATTAAAATGGGACCCAACTGATTAATCAGTGGAACTGAGAGCTCAGGATCCACTCGCTGTATTTTTTTAGTCTGTTTTTGTTCCCTTGTAATTACTGTAATGGGGAATCAAATAGAAAATATTGAGGATAGCCTTTGTTATCTGAAAAAAGCATTATTCTGAAAAACATATTATCTATGGAGGCTTTGTGTGCATTGAGAGGAGCCTGCCACCTTCCACCATGGCTTTAGATCCTGTTTCGTTTGAATAAACCACAGTTAATTCAGGCCATAGTTTAGTGATAGGAACAAACTGCTTAAGTACTCTCCCCTCCCTTATTCTCCAGTGAAGCCGCAAGGAGGAGATTGAAAGGATCCACTTCCCAGCTTTGACGAACCACGGCTTGTGATTATGCACAACAGGACAAAACTGTGGTTAGTTTAAGCTGTGGTTTACTGAAACAGGCCAAGGTTAAATTGTGGTCTCTGATCTTGTTCTTGGCTTGTTTCTATAAACTATAGGTAAAGGTACCCCTGCCCGTACGGGCCAGTCTTGCCAGACTCTGGGGTTGTGCGCCCATCTCACTCAAGAGGCCGGGGGCCAGCGCTGTCCGAAGACACTTGCGGGTCACGTGGCCAGCGTGACATCGCTGCTCTGGCGAGCCAGAGCCGCACACGGAAACGCCGTTTACCTTCCCACTAGAAAGCGGTCCCTATTTATCTACTTGCACCCGGGGGTGCTTTCGAACTGCTAGGTTGGCAGGTGCTGGGACCGAGCAACGGGAGCGCACCCCGCCGCGGGGATTCGAACCGCCGACCTTTCGATCGGCAAGTCCTAGGCGCTGAGGCTTTTACCCACAGCGCCACCCGCGTCTATAAACTATAGTTTAAAATTAATTGCATTTCCCAGTTTGGACATTGTTACAAGCTAACATAAACTAGGAAGGGAGGTGGGGGTGATTCCAGTCTTCTCATGGCCTTGCCGGAGGAGACAGGATAGGAAGCACTCAAGCAGGACCTGTTTCTCTAAGGCTAAATCATGGTTTAATGTTCTGTCCAAACTGGGCCTCAGAATAAACAACAGTTTCCCTGAATAGAGTATAGTTGGGGTGTTGTTGTTGTTTTTCCAAAAATGAAAGCATTCGATTTCAGCCTCTGGTGCCGGAAGGGAGTGGAATCTTGGAATGTAAATCAAGAAAGGAAAAGAGGGTGGGAATGCCAATAATAATAATAATTTATTATTTCTACCCCGCCCATCTGGCTGGGTTTACCCAGCCACTCTGGGCAGCTTCCAACAAAAGATTAAAAATACATTAAAATTTAAAAATACATTACATACATATAAATCAAGATTGCAAAAGGGTGGAGCTCATCCATTTGTGAAAGGGATACTCTGGATATAACACAGTAATACCGATTCTGATCGTTGTTTTCCTGCTACTCAACCCTAGAGAAAATACCAGGAACATGCAGAGTACTTGATAATAGTTCATACGAGTGAATTGATTTAAAACGTGGCACGATTACAGAATGAATACCGGAATGTTTTGAGCAGGATTTGGATGCGATGGAACCGAAACACAGCAAATACCTCTTAAGTAGGGTTTTTCCTTCTTTCAGATGTCAGTAGGGATTCGAGTTCAGAACATAAATAACTTTTGATTGAAAAAGGCATTGATAAGCCTGCGCCGTAATCATTCTCTCTGTGTTTAATTGGGAAACTTGGCAGATTAGTAGGAAGCACTAAGATTTTTGCCAAAACTTTTCAAGCAAAGCTAAAAGAATTCTACTCTGTGGTGGACAGGGCCTAATACTTTTGCTGCTACTTACTGGGCAGAACATTCTAACAGGGCAGGGATCATTTAGCTGTGATTCCTGCGCTGCAAAGTGTTTGACTAGATGATCCTTTGGGTTCCTTCCAACTCTACAATTCTGTGATTCTGTAAGCAGTGAGTGCAATGCCCAAGTGTTGCCTCTGTAGCAATAGATTGTAAATATTTATGATGTTCATTGTCCCACCCCCAACGCCACCCCTTTTTACTGGGCCAAATTTAGCATGTGCAGTTTTGGGTTTGAAGTCAAATATGCCACTTTTTATTAAGTACAGTATAAAGATAAAATTGTAAAAACCAGAACCCTGCTAATTATTTTCAGGCTTTTGAGGCTGTAAAAGATGTAAGAAAGACAACGGAATGATTTCTATAAATATATTGTAGCTTAGTGAATTAGAAGGAATTCGTTCCTTCCTTCTTTAAAAAGCTCTAGCTGTTAAGAGTGTTGAGAGTCTCATATCAAAATAGACTTTGAGGTGTGACTGGGCCAATGTTTAATGAACAGGTTTAAATAACATGACATTATGCCTGAAACATTTTTTTTAATCTTGAAATTAATAACTCTTGTCAATATTGGTGGAAATTCAAATCCGAATAGTAATGTCTGTGGGTTTGGGTGTTAATAATAATAATAATAATAATAAATTTTATTTATATCCCGCCCTCCCCAGCCGAAGCCGGGCTCAGGGCGGCTAACAACACTAAAACAATGCAACATTATAAAAACATTATAAAAATTAATTAAAATACAAATTGATGGCAACCATAAACTAAAGTTTTGTAAAGATTGCCAAAGGAGGGAGTCAGGCTGCGCCCTGACCAAAGGCCTGGTGGAACAGCTCTGTCTTGCAGGCCCTGCGGAAAGATGTCAAGTCCTGCAGGGCCCTTGTCTCTTGCGACAGAGCGTTCCACCAGGTTGGAGCCGCAACCGAAAAAGCTCTGGCTCTAGTTGAGGCCAGCCTAACCTCTCTGTGGCCTGGGACCTTCAAGATGTTTTTATTTGAAGACCGTAAGTTCCTCTGTGGGGCATACCAGGAGAGGCGGTCCCGTAGGTACGAGGGTTGCAAGTCACCTGCTTATTTGCTTGGTAAAGCAATCCATATCTTACCTTGCGAGATGTTCAAACAGCATTGCCCTTGAGCTGCCTAAAAATGGAATCACCTTTTAAATGTTTGTTTTTGATAGGTAGAAGACACAATGCATTTCTAATGTGCTTGGTATTATGTATACAGAAGAGTTGTTTCCGATATTACGCATGCCTGTATTTAATGTGCCTCCTTGTCATTAACTGATCCCCCCCCCCATAGCTCTTTTGATTTGCTTCAGCTAAAAAACTAGCTAATTGATTTCGCTCTGTGATGCCCTTTCTGTGCACTTCCTCCTCTCTGCTTTCATATGTAGTGCTTATGGGAAAATGCACTTGCAGAACCAGCTAAGCATATTATAGTTACAAAATCAGTTACTGGTTTTGCATTACCAATTGCACCTGCGGTACTTGGAGATGGAGGTGGGTTCATTTCATACTGCGGAGCTGCTCTTGCAGGTTCTCTCGCCTATGTAACTGTAAGAGGTTCTGACTTCTGGGAAAGGCTCCATGCAACTTCTAGGCTAAGGAGATAGTCTGTGTTGGAAGGGACAATAAAGGAAGTACTGGCACTTTTTTGGGGGGCGGGACAACAAATTTCAGTGGTATCTCTCTTCCCTAATATTGGATTATGGAAGCTAATATTCCAGAATAGTGAGACCACAGTACTAATGATATGCAGGCAGATCCTGTATGTTCTTATTCAGAAGCAAGTTTAACAGGGCTTATTCCCCAAGAAGTGGGTACAGGATTGCAGCTCTGAAATGCTTTAGAATGGTTAATTTTATAATTGTGCTTTCCCTCCTAAATGCTAGATTTATTACGATGCTGCATACTTATTTTTAAAAAATCTTAATTATTCACCCACAATTATCCCCACTTTGTTGTTGTTGCAAAGATGAATACATAAATTCAAGGCTATGAGCTTGCAACACTCCATTAATGAAGAATGCACTTTTAATGAGTTCTGAGTAAATCATAGCGTTTTAACTTTAACCTTGGGCATCATGACATGTGCTAGATGGCAAGCTGTTTTTCAATTCTGGGTGAATTTCAAAGCAATCTTTCTGGAACAGTGGGTGGGAAGAGAAAGAAAGTCCATTTCCTGTCCCTGAGAGGTAATAATGCAAGTGGGGTTTTTTTTATCTTGTATATTTATGTTATGAACTGCCCTGAGATCTGTGGATCAAGGGCAGTATACAAATTTCATCTAAATAAATAAAATAAAAATAAATAATACACTCAGAGGTTACAGATTACTGCCTCTGTATAGAGTTAAAAGGTTTATGGTACATTTTAATGTGTGCTGGAGAACTGAGCTATTCAACTTTGTTCTGGGTATTACATCATGCTAAGCTAAACCATGTCTTTCATGACTATGTGCACTCTGGGAAAAATGGTTGCTTCTTTGCTCCTTCCCATGGGATATTGCATCATCCCAACTTGGGCTTGTGGTTTAGCTCTCTCCAGCCACGGTTCTCAACCTGTGGGTCCCCAGATGTTGTTGGACTACAACTCCCATCATCCCCAAGCTCTGGCCTTGCTAGCTAGGGGTGACGGGAGTTGTAGTTCAACAACATTTGGGGACCCACAGCTTGAGAAAGGCTGCTCCAGGCAAAACACAAGCTTTAACCAACATTTGTCCTATAGTTTATCAAATCAAAACTTTATTGCGGTCCAAAGACCCACAAAACAATTTCAAAACTAGATACAGTTAAAGCGACCAGACAGACAGATGGAAGAAACCAAGGCAGTCATTTTGTTTTATCTAGGGCAAAATGATCTTTGTTTCTTATAACCTCCGGGGAAAAACGTTGCCATGGCCAGTGTAATATCATTGACCTGTCTTCCAAAAGATATTTAATATGGGAGGCTTCGGATTTTCCTGGCAAATTTTCCAGTAAGGGTTTGATCAGTTGATCCCTTGCTTGCTCATATTGCCCACAATGCAGTAGGATATGCCTCATACAATCGATGTCCTGGGAACATAAACAAAGCCTATTGATGCCTCTCAGTCTGCCATTTAGAACTTCTGAGGGAAATATATTTAGTCTGGCTTTGGTAAATAAATGCTTAGGTGTTGTTGTTGTTGTTGTTTAGTCGTTTAGTTGTGTCTGACTCTTTGTGACCCCCATGGACCAGAGCACGCCAGGCACTCCTGTCTTCAACTGCCTCCCGCAGTTTGGTCAAACTCATGCTGGTAGCTTCGAGAACACTGTCCAACCATCTCGTCCTCTGTCGCCCCCTTCTCCTTGTGCCCTCAGTCTTTCCCAACATCAGGGTCTTTTCCAGGGAGTCTTCTCTTCTCATGAGGTGGCCAAAGTATTGGAGCCTCAGCTTCACGATCTGTCCTTCCAGTGAGCACTCAGGGCTGATTTCCTTAAGAATGGATAGGTTGGATCTTCTTGCAGTCCATGGGACTCTCAAGAGTCTCCTCCAGCACCATAATTCAAAAGCATCAATTCTTCAACGATGAGCCTTCTTTATGGTCCAGCCCTCACTTCCATACATCACTACTGGGAAAACCATAGCTTTAACTATATGGACCTTTGTTGGCAAGGTGATGTCTCTGCTTTTTAAGATGCTGTCTAGGTTTGTCATTGCTTTTCTCCCAAGAAGGAGGCGTCTTTTTATTTCATGCCTGCTGTCACCATCTGCAGTGATTATGGAGCCCAAGAAAGGAAAATCTCTCACTGCCTCTATTTCTTCCCCTTCTATTTGCCAGGAGGTGATGGGACCAGTGGCCATGATCTTCGTTTTTTTGATGTTGAGCTTCAAACCATATTTTGCGCTCTCCTCTTTCACCCTCATTAAAAGGTTATTTAATCCTCCTCACTCTTCTGCCATCAATGTTGTGTTACAGTATCTGCATATCTGAGGTTGTTGATATTTCTTCCGGCAATCTTAATTCCGGCTAGGGATTCATCCAGCCCAGCCTTCCGCACAATGAATTCTGCATATAAGTTAAATAAGCAGGGAGACAATATAAAGCCTTGTCGTATTCCTTTCCCAATTTTGAACCAATCAGTTGTTCCATATCCAGTTCTAACTATAGCTTCTTGTCCCACATAGGTATGAGGTATGATTTAGGGTTGACGGCGCCAAGGGAGGAAGCGTCGCCTTAAGCTTCACATCTTTCAGTTCGTTTTATCATTTTATACTATAGTTTAAAGCTTGTCTGCGGTTTGTCTGCGGGGAGCCAAACTACAAGCCAAACTATGGCTTAGCTCGGCACAGCAATAGAACAACCATAGAGGAGCAAAGCCCCTACAACCTCTTTTTTGGGAGCTCACACGCTTGCACGTATGCTAAGCCATAGTTTTTATTGTGTATAGCCATACTAAGTGTGGCTATACACAATAAATAAATTGATTGATTGATAGTGCAACATGCAAACCAAGCCATTAGGTCTTCAAACTAGTAAAGATGCATAAATGGAAGTGAAGGGGAAGGAATGTGTTTAGAAAAGCCACCAGCAATTGGGTCTGGACTCAACTGGAAATTGGACCACCCTGTTCAAGCGGGGGTTGGGGGTGGCATTTTCAGCGCCTTCCCCCTGTTTTGCCCAATTCCCCGGTGTCTATGGAGTTAGGCATTGGTAAGTGTGGTGCATGATTGCAACCAAAGTCAGAAATAGGCAAGGGATCTCCGGAAGAAAAAGTGTTTTCTCTGTAATCATTGTTTTTTAACCAGTTAATCAGTTTCTCACGCTGTTTCTCACCCATCTCCATTTGGTGACACCAAGATAAAATATTGCTATGACTAGCAAGCAGTCTTTCTGGTTTCGTGTTATTTTCTAAATGGCTTCAAGTTGGCAGAATCATTCTTTATTTGGAGGAATATTTGCTAAATGGTTAGAAAAGAAGAATTTGTAATGAACCCCATGTGGCTTCAACAAATTGCTACGCAAAGCTAGCTGAAGTCATTGTGGGTTGGAAAAACTGCATCTGTAAAATACAATAAACATCTAGTTGAAATAGAAAATCCCAGCAGGCTTGATGATGGCTCTGAAATATGATGGGAAAATATTTCTCTAGGGTGTAAAAATCTATATACACACACATGCGAGGGGGGTGGGGAGTGCAGCTTTTCATCTCGCTGAGATAACTTTTCTTAGAAATGTTATACACAAGTGGGCTTAGGAGTGGCTCCGTTTCAGCTCGCTTGTTAAATGACCACTTCAAATAACAGCCAAATTCCTATCAGTCTCAGAAGCGAAACCTACAGTTGTTGAAAAGCTGATCTGGAGTGAAAAGGAAAATGGGGCTTTTCATTATGATAAACTTTGCAAATAGACTTTTTCTTTTCTTTTTTGAGACTAGGGACACTGCCTTACACTTAAGACAGTGTTTTTCTGGGCAGGAGAGACACCACATTTTGTTAATGAGGGGAGCAGGCGTCTAAAATTGCTTTATGGTCAGAACTGAACTTCGTATCAGTATTATAAATCCACTGTGTTCTGGATGTTTTGAATGTCTGTATGGATATGGAGCGTGTGTGATCAATCAATCAATCAATCAATCATACTCAGGCCTGACTGGAGGGTGGGGCCTCAGACTGAAAGAGGGCATAAGGTTTAGACACTTTTATTTTATACAGTGGTACCTCGGGTTAAGTACTTAATTCGTTCTGGAGGTCCGTTCTTAACCTGAAACTGTTCTTAACCTGAAGCAGCACTTTAGCTAATGGGGCCTCCTGCTGCCGCCAGAGCACAATTTCTGTTCTCATCCTGAAGCAAAGTTCTTAACCCGAGGTACTATTTCTGGGTTAGTGGAATCTAACCTGAAGCGTATGTAACCTGAGGTACCACTGTACTTACTGGACCAAAGACTGCCACATTCTGTCACTAACAGCTGTTCTAAGCAAATAAAATATGTGAACTGATGACGAACTTTTGTCTGTTAACTGATAGAGATTTTGTCATATTGTTTAAAATGCTTACAAATGTATTAATTAAAATATAGTATTTCTGATGGTGCAAGATTAGTGTGATGGCCTGGGATTCCGATTCTGAGAGTGAACCGGAGGAATCCCAGCCGGCACAGGAGTCCCCGCCTCCAGGGCCGGCTGAACTGGGTAAGGCCTAGATTCTGAGGAGCCTGCACCTGTGCCAGATCCTCAGGAGCAGGCACCAGGTGAAACCATTCTGGCCCCAGAGGTGCTTGAGGACTCAGTGTCTACAGGTGAGCCTCCCCCGGGGCCCAGTAACCCTTCGGCCTCTCCTGAACTGCAGAGGCTTAGGGCAGAGAGGCGAAGGGAACTGGTTTCTCCCAGGAGGAGTGCTCGCCTTAAGGCCAGGAGAGGTGGGGCTCCTGGGGGCCGGGACCGCCCCTGGCCTCAGAGAAGATAAAGGCCAGTCAGCCCGGTCCCAGGTTGCGGGAGCAACGTCGTTATTGAAGAGCTGTTTCGGCCAGCATCCAGTCCTGTTCCTCCAGTGTTCCTGTTCCCCGCCCGGCTTCCTGCTTCTGACCTTCCAGCGTTCCTGTTCCCCGCCCGGCTTCCTGCTTCTGATCTTCGAGTGTTCCTGTCTCCGCCCGGCTCCCTGTTTCGGACCTTGCCTCACACCTTGTGGACTATTACCAGGCTAGTGACTCAGGACTGAACTTTGACTACGATATAACCTTCCCCCCGGGACCAGCACAATTAGACTATGATGAACGTGTCCTCTCAGATCAGCTTATCTAAACAAAACTGTTATACTGTGGCTCCTCACAGCAGCCATGTTGTGTTTTGCTGTGACCTTCCCCATGGTAGCCATGTTGTGACTAGCGCCCACAGCTCTCTCTCAAAATTCAAAAGGTGTCCACCAGTTCAAATTAGGCTAGCAATCCTTGAGCTGAGTCATTCTTGACACACTGAAATTAATGGACATGGCAAACTTGATTGTGTGCAGAGGAGGGTGACCAAGAGGATCAGTGGTCTGGAAACCAGGCCTTATGAGGAATGGTTGAGGCAATTGGGTATGTTTAGCCTGGAAAAAGGAGCCTGAGAGGAGATACAATAGCCATCTTCAATATCTTCAATATCTAAAGGGCTGCCACATGAAAGCAAGCTTGTTTTCTCCTGCTTCGGAGGCTAGGACCCAAATTAATGGCTTCAAGTTACAAGAAAGGAGATTCCAACTAAAAGTCAGGAAGAACTTTTTGGTTGTTGTTGTTTAGTCGTTTAGTCGTGTCCGACTCTTCGTGACCCCATGGACCACAGCACGGCAGGCACTCCTGTCTTCCACCGCCTCCCGCAGTTTGGTCAGGCTCATGCTGGTAGCTTCAAGAACACTATCCAACCATCTCGTCCTCTGTCGTCCCCTTCCCCTTGTGCCCTCCATCTTTCCCAACATCAGGGTCTTTTCCAGGGAGTCTTCTCTTCTCATGAGGTGGCCAAAGTATTGGAGCCTCAACTTCACGATCTGTCCTTCCAGTGAGCACTCAGGTCTGATTTCCTTAAGAATGGATGCATTTGATCTTCTTGCAGTCCATGGGACTCTCAAGAGTCTCCTCCAGCACCATAATTCAAAAGCATCAATTCTTCGGCGATCAGCCTTCTTTATGGTCCAGCTCTCACTTCCATACATCACTACTGGGAAAACCATGGCTTTAACTATACGGACCTTTGTTGGTAAGGTGATGTCTCTACTTTTTAAGATGTTGTCTAGATTTGCCATCGCCTTTCTCCCAAGGAGCAGGCGTCTTTTAATTTCGTGACTGCTGTCACCATTTTTGGTAGTACTTTTTGGTAGTAATGGCTTTTTGACCATGGAGCAGACTCCCTGGGGAGGTTGTAGCAATTCCAGTCAAAAGGATCATTGACAGAGTTGCTGTCCTCCATGGTAGAGAATATTTTGCCTAGATCAGAAGTCTGATAAGGAAGATTTGTATGTCCACACAGCCTTCATGGATTCTTTTTGTATTTTAAACATGTGTTACCTACTTTCCCAATGATTGGTCTTTTACTTGTGCTATTAGTTAGTGCTTTAAGTGAATGTTTTGAAGGGTGTCCGAATTATTATGGGGCTTTCTTATAGAAGTTGCTGATTGTTATGCACGGCATGCTGCCAACTCAATTGCTGGTTTGCACAAGACCGAATATTTGCAAAGGGTAGCTGAGGCAGCAGAAATGCGCAGGAAATAATTTCACAAGTTGTGGATCTAAATTTATTGAGTTTTGTTCTTTGGTCACGTGCTGCTGAAAGCAAATGTTTTATTTAGTAGTTCGTGTTGGAAGATAAATAGCACAAAATGTCACTGAGAACATTTAATTTCTGCTACATCTGTAGATGAAAGTATTAAGTCATAACTTCTAGGCATCAACAAGGCCACCTTTAGCTATTGGGGAGAGAGGTGTCGTATTTTAGCTGGCCTTTCCAAGACAAGTGTCTTATAACACTCAATCCCAGGCAAGAAGCCCTCCCCATTCCCTAGCTACTAATTATTGATTCCTGATCCTTTATCCTGTGTTTCTGCTGGTCTTTTATTTATTTTTAATTAATTAATTAATTACATTTATAGATCACTTTTGTTTTTGTGTGTTTGTGTGTGTATCTGCTGCTTAACTGCAAAGTGTTTAAGCAATGTACAAAAAAGGATAAAGGTTGGTTTAAAATATTCTTACAGAGAATAGAGGAGCATGAGTACACTGATGGATTGGGGATTGGACTGAGTCTGGTTTTGCTCAGGGGCTGTTGATGTGCCCCAGCAGCTACTTGGCCTTGCTAGGTTCTGGTGCTTGACATGTAAAATCAGTGAGAATTTTGATCTCCCCCTCTGCCACTTTCAGAAACAGACCCCTTATGCCACATTTACACATTCAAATTCAAAAGCTGTTCACAATATGGTGTGGCACAGTGTCTTCTCAGGAGCCCTTGCAGTGTGAAACTAGTTGCCTAGTTCTTGGGATTGTTGATTACAACATCAGCCTCCCCATGGAATCGTATTACAGTGGTGCCCCGCAAGACGAATGCCTCGCAAGACGGAAAACCCGCTAGACGAAAGGGTTTTCCGTTTTGGAGGTGCTTCACAAAACAAATTTCCTAATGGGCTTGCTTCGCAAGACGAAAATGTCTTGCGAGTTCCTGCAGGTTTTTTTTCCTCCCCCCCCCTTTTCCCAAGCCGCTAAGCCGCTTAACAGCTGATCCGCTAAGCCGCTTAACAGCTGATCTGCTAAGCTGCTAAACTGCTTATCAGCTGATCCGCTAAACCGCTGATCCGCTAATCCGCTAAGCCGCTAATAGGGTTGCTTCGCAAGACGAAAAAACCGCAAGACGAAGAGACTCGCGGAACGGATTCTTTTCGTCTTGCGAGGCACCACTGTACTTGGATATGAATTCACAATAGTATGAGCTACTTAGAACCTGCTTTGTTTCTCCCTGTGTAAGACAAATTAGCTGACCTTTCTTGTTTCTTTGTTTTAATTCTGGTAATGGTGCATTCTGCATGGAGAAGATGGAGCAGAAAGTGAAAACTATGACCAGGGCAACCCCAGGCGGGGTAACTGCCTCATCCCCTGTGTTTTTGGGGCCTCCAGACTGGCAGCCAGCTCTCCACTCAACAAGGCTCTTTGCCTCTTTCCTAGAGCAGGGGCCGGTAACCTAAGGCCCATGGGCCACAAGCGGCCCATGGGGGTCGTTTAACCAGCCCATGGACCCCTGTCGCCCTCCCGGGGACTCCCGGTGACCGCTCGGTCAGCTCCCATGCGCCGCACTAAACTGGAGTGGAGCAGGGACCGCCTTCCACGATGCTGGGCGGCTTCCCATTGACTGCAGAAAGCTCCTGCAGCCAATGGGAAGCTGCACACACCTCCTCCGTGCCAGAAGGAGCATTTGCGCATGTGCATGCACTCCGGCCCACCATGGCGTCTGTGGGACCGTGAACCAGCCCAAGCCGCAAAAACTTTGTCAACCCCTGTCCTAGAGTAAGGGGGGGGCGCACTGGCACTGCTCAAAAGACAGCAAAAGAAAATAAATGTTAAGCACAGGTGACACAATATCGCTACCAGCAGCAAGTAAGTGGGTCCTGAGGAGCAGGGATGTCACTGCCGTCATTGCCACGAAGAGGAGGAAGGGCAGCAGAAGAAGTGCCGGGACAGCACTGTGCTGTTTGATCCCCATGTCAGTTACTATTTTGTAGTGTGGATAAATGGATTATTATTATTATTATTATTATTATTATTATTTGCATAGCTGTTGTTGGCATTGTCTCGGGAGACAGTGGAGTGCACCTCTGGGGGTGAAGTCAAACGGCTGGGGAATCACAGCGCCTGCTGTGGCTGCAGAGACCAGTAATTCATAACTGCTGCCTCTGTGTTGTTTTTGCTGTGGAAGCAGCAGCAGCAGCAGCGAAGTGACCTCTCTGGGGTGCAAGCCTGGACAGTGTATATGGAGGTCCTGGGCTGGCCAGACAGCAAGACCCCCGCCTCTCGGCCTCACTGATGTGGTCCAAAGGAAAGCAGAGCAAGATATTTGGCACCAGCTTGGCTGCAAGAGTTGATGGAAGGAGGAATACAAGGTGCCACCCAACTGTCTAAGGGACTCTACTCTGGTTTGTTTAGGCTTCACTCCGTAGCCTTTCCTTCTCCCAAAGGTGTCTCGCAAGGAAGTGGATACAGATCTTCCTCAGGGTTTGCTCCTGAAGCCTTTCTCACGAATGAGTATAGCTGCAAGGAAGCAAAGGTTTAGGATCAGTGTTTTCCTAGATGGATAACCTTCTCAGGTTGACAAGCCCCTTTTGACCCTCACTTCCCTCTGCAACGTGTTCAGAAACCATCTTCTTGACTGTTGGACCCTCAATCCACCAGAGCCTATCTTCGCATGCAGGGGAATTCCCTAACTACTGGGGGGTTTGAGACCTATCGGGAACCCTCACCTGGTTTAGCTGGCCAGTTAAAGCCATTCCCAGGGTGTGGCCACTGTTGCTGACAGCTAGGAGCTACAGGTGAGAGTTGAGTGTAGGTTGAAGACAAAAGTTGGACAAACTACTCTAAAAGAAGCACAGCATGTCCCCCACTAGAAGTATTACCCGTCCCCTAACATGCCATACACAAATCTACCATAAATAAAAGTGTGTTACAGAAATTTTTACAGAGTGCATTTCAGTTCCCTTGAATCACTTATGACACAATTATCTTTCTCTAAATTAGATTTCCCAAGCAGGGAAGTATAAAAGGAAAACAACACTTTCCCCCCCTGCCAGCAAAAACATTATTCAGGGTTGCCAGAGTTTCAGGAAAGCCTTCACTTCAATATACTTTGGTTTTTGTAACGGTCAGGCGTGTCAGAGTTTTAAAGTTCATTCTGACTATGCAAAGGTTAAATACTTAAAGCTCAAACACTGAGAGTGCTTATTTGAATAATAAAATTTATGGTTTCACTCCAAGATTTTCCAGCTGTTGCATGATACAGCTTGTATATTTTGCTTTGTTTATTCGCTATCAAAAAGCAAATCCCTTCAGATTAATCTGAAGCGACCCCAGCACCACTCAGACTCAAGTGAGAAGAGAGATCACAGACCGCTTTCATTGTAATCCTGCTTGTTAAATCCAGACTTATTGCTGGAGGACTGTTTATTTTTTAACTTGAAGGAAGTATGTTTCATTTTATAATATATATGCAAACATAGTTAAGTTAGCTTGATTGCCACCAGCACTTTTTAATCTTGGGAGACTTTATTTGACAAGTCAAACGATTTCCCATGTTTATTGTGAACTGCCAGGAGGAAACAGTATTTTTCTTATAGACAGGAAGTCCAGGATCAGATACAGTATTGTTCAAGGGCTTCCTTGTGATTTCAATAACAAGGAAGCAAGAACTGGCACTCCAACCTGGGGTTTTATGACTTGTTTACATCTGCTGGACCATTGTGTTTCGGCTCCTTTCTCTTTCCAGTTTTCTTCCATAAATTTGTGCTCGGTAAATGTCCTGACAACAGGTAATGGTTGAGTGACATACAGTAGCAATTAAAGGGTGGGATTCTTTGAAGGGAAGGAAATGGGATTCCCCCACCCCTGTTAAGTGAAGCCAAAATTTTACGGCAGGAGCCACAATCTGAATCTTAAGACCTGTATCCTTTTTGTGTTGAAATAAGCAGCACCAAGCATTTTTACATTTTGATGAACTACATTTGATAAATCATAGAATTGTAGACTTGGGAGGGACCGCGAGGATCATCTGGTCCAACCCCCTGCTCAACGTGGGGCTCGAATCCACAACCCTGAGGCGTATGAAACATCCAGGCAGGAGGTTCACCAATAAGCTGTTGAAACAAACCTTGTTGGTGGTGTGTTGCTGTGTCTTCAAGCTTGTAGCTGGCTTTCCGACCTTTCTGTTGACCAGGTAGTTAGATCCTCTGCTCAAATCAGCCCAGAGTTCCTTACAATTTAGTTGCATCCTGGCTAACTCCCATCTAGCTTGCTTTCTCTGTCCTGGTTCTTTGTTCCCGCCCTTGTTAGTGACCCTTCCCTCATCTATGAAACGTAAATCTAAACCGGAAATCCTATGGAGGGAGGGGGAATGTATTGGCTAATTTGGAGTAGGGAAAGGTTTCTTCTCCCTGTTCCTTCTTCAGTCACTTGTCTGCCCACCAAGACTATTTTTCATAGGTTTTAAAGTTGTGGCTTTAGGAAGCAACTATATTCAAATGGAAATGGATTGGTTTTTTATTGGGGGGGGGGGGAAGCTTTCTCCCAGAAATATAGAGGCTAGCCTGTATATCTGGGATAGCAGCTCTTCCTAGGGTGGGAAGAAGGAGCCAGTCCAATTTGACCTCTGTGTGTAAGGAGAATCTCCTTGCCTTTCCAGAATCTTTCTGAATGAATGGGAATTTACATAAGTAAAAATATGCAGTGTTGCTTCAATAACTGCAATTGCTGGCAAAAGCTAGTCCTTTAATCCAATTCATGGTGAACAAAAAATACATGGGTGTGGGTGGAGAATGAAGATACACTTATTTTTCAGTCACTGATATGAATGTTAATCTGATGTTTGGAAGAGGCAGTATGTGTGAAAGGTAAAGCGCTGTTCTACATATCCTTGTGTTTGCCACAACAAGTATGGTTTTGGGATTTTATTTTAGCCTAATATATTATGTGCATTATGTACACATACACCTATATTGTTTGCCATGATATAATAAACAATTGTGAATTTCTAAATGCTTAGGCTTCTGTTTAAAATGACCACAGAATAAAGCAAGCTCCTTAAGTGTTTGACTGTAATCTGCATTTGATTATGTTACTAGAACTAATGCAATTAAATCAAAATGGAATGCAGTTCTAGAGTTGGATGAGAAAAAAAGGCCTCTGAATCATGTTTTTGGAAAGTACCTTTTCACAAAATATCTGGCAGTCACAACACTGGCAGCGTTCCCATTTTCCATTCTTTCTCTTGAATTGATGCCAGATTCCTTTGGGAAATCATCATTTGTAAAAGATTGCGAGGAAAAAGAGGGGCATTCTTGAGTGTGCCGTTACTGCTAATTAGAAGCTAAACATCTGCAACTGTGTCAGGGTTAATTGTATTTGAAAAGAAACACTTATACACAAGAGTTTGTTCAATTTAAATAAGGCATGGTGTAGCACAAACATGGGAGCATTTGCAGACAAATTATTTTGCATTGCGTTGCAGTAAAGCATTCTCATTTATTTGAATCCTTCCTACTACTAAACTGCTTGCTTCCTTCTTCTAGAAATACAGTTTTAAAGATTTTGCCTCTATGCATAAGCCAATAAATAAGTTGGGGAAAGTATATTTTGCAACACAGATCTGATTCTTTAGTTCAGCATCTTAATTCCAGTTTGTTTCCAATGCAAGCTATGTTAGGGTGATACCTACTGAGTCAAACCTGGAGAAGACCTACTAATTTAAGTTCATTCATTTCAGTAGCTCTACCCTCAGTATGACTTACTCGGGTATCATCCATACTTTGGTTTTCTACTCATGCTGCTTTGGGAGTGTAGACTTCACCGTTGGGAAGACTGCGTTTCTGGAATTTGCATAGCTCTGAACCTGTAGAACCATTAGCACAAATTTTGGAAGCAAAATGTGCCCTCAGAATTCAAATGATGAGAGGATCACTCAGTATTTACTATGTAGACATACAGACAGAAAAGGTTGGCTTTCACAGCAGAAAGGGGCTATGATTTATGCAGAATGATTACAAAAAGAGTTGCTTCGTGTCGTTTCCCCTTCATTTGAAACCTAGGACAATTGCCGATGTGGGACAGCAGGAATCACCTTCCCTTGTTCAAGGGAGAGTTATCCCTGTGGAAGAGGACCTGAAGCAAGGAAACTGAAATCTTTTACATACTACCTCACTTAACCACCCAGTGACAGTTTTTCCTCTGGGAACTCCTGGCTGAGAATGCAGGAGGGTGCAGCTGAAAGCCAGTCCATGACACTGTCATGCACAACTCCTTGCCAGGACCCTGACCCTTCAAATTGATGATAACTCACTGCTTTAAAGCCATAAACGGCCTCTGTCCTGTATACCTGAAGGAGCGTCTCCACCCCCATTGTTCAGCCTGGGCACTGATATCTAGCGCCGAGGGCCTTCTGGTGGTTAACCCCTCATTGCGAGAAGTGAGGTTACAGGGAACCAGACAGAAGGCCTTTTTGGTAGTGGCGCCCGCCCTGTGGAACGCCCTCCCAGCAGATGTCAAAGCAATAAACAACTATTTTACTTTTAAAAGTCATCTGAAGGCAGCCCTGTTTAGGGAAGTTTTTAATATTTTATGCTGTATTGTTTTTAATACTCGATTGGGAGCTGCCCAGAGTGGCTGGGGAAACTTATTATTATTATTATTATTATTATTATTATTATTAGGGCGGATAGATCTTGTACACTGAAATCATTCGCTATTTAGGAGTACGGTTGGGAACTGACAGTTGTCAGATCATTGTCTGCTTTTCCTAGAAGCGCACCCAAGTTTTTGTAGAGTAAACCTTTGCCAAATGACTCCTGGTCTGCTGACACCCTTCATGTGAGTCCTATGGACAACTCAGCCGGGGGGGGGGGCACTTTTCACATTACAGGGAGCAGTGGCATGCAGATAAGCAGCTTGTTCGTTTACATGGTGAGAGGTATGTGCTGCTGTTCATTTAGGGGGGGGGAATCAAAGTGGTTCGCAATAGAACATAAAACCATATTAAAAAATTTAAAAGCTGGACATCGGTTAGCTGCTGTTGAAAGATGTATTCTTAATTGGCTGTCTTGGCCTGGTGGAATAGAAGAGTTTTCAACAGGCATTTAAAAGTTGGCACAGAAGGCGTCTGCTGAATCTCTATTGGCAGAATATTCCACAGCACTGGGCTGATGACACGAAAGGCTGTATTTATTGTTGTTGTCAAAGAGAGCCCCTGCATCTCCTCAAGTAGCCTCGTCATTTGATGGGCCAAAAGAATGAAAATAAGAAGCATATTTTTTTTTAAGTTACTTTCTTTGTTCCATGCAAAGCTGCCGTTTTAATCTCCTTATAGGGAAAGGTGCTGTATGTTCGTCTCTAGTGTGCAGTTAAAGGATGAATGTATAAGTCTATTTCCAGTTCAGGGTAATTTCACATACACTCATTCATAAACCCATTCTGTCCTTTTTCTGCATTAATCTGTTTTTTTTAAAAAAAAAAACAGTAATCTGTGATTTTTGAAAGAAAAAAAATGAACTAAAACAATAGTCATTTTATTTATTAAATTTGTATACTGCCCTTCATCCATAGATCTCAGGGCAGTTCACAACAGAAAAGTGCAGTAGTAAATATATATATATTTGCACATGTGCTTTGTCTCATGGACACACTGTAAAACATGCGCTGACCCTTTGTGTATATGAATTTGAATATGTTGTTTAAGCTATGTTGCGTAAATTCTCACAAAGTGCAAAATCTCAAGGAGAGTCGTGCTCTCATCTGTACATGGCGGGGAGCGCACCATGTTGCATTTGAATTCACAGAGCTTGAATTCTTCAAGCATCCTTTTGTGCAATATGCATTTTATAAATTCTAGAAAAGGCTCCCCCCCCCCCAATTTTGAATTGCCTGTTTGTGTTAATATGCTGTGTATATTGGGTGAGCTCTAACAAATTCTGCCTCTCCTCTCCCCCCTACCAGATGTGGTCACTCTCCTGTGTATCGTTCCCGTGAGTTGGCTGGTCGCGCCCTGGTCCCCTTTATTATGGTAAACCAGGTCCCACAGACTGTATCGTCTTTGTTGGCTGGGCTTCCGGACTGCACAGATCTCTGCGTACGACAGAATGCCATTCATGGAACACTACTGCAAGTAAGCTTTGCTTCTTTGCAAAACTTTGAAACTAAGGCAGAGCTTGCCGAACGGTTTACATAGCAGTTATTTCCAAGGTGATGGATGGAGGAGATCAGAATTACATTTATGTTGAATGTTTTGATTTTACAGCTGTGCCTTTCAGGTCTCAGGATGATCCAAATGGCAGGAATGCTTGTGGAGTACAGGCACACCTCATGTTATGTTTGCTTCAGGTTGAGCGTTTTCAGGTTGCGTCCTGTGGCGACCCAGAAGTACTGGAAAGGGTTACCGTGTTTTTCGCCCTATAGGACGCACCGTCCCATAAGGCGCACCTAGTTTTTTTTGGGGGGGGAATAAAAGGGGGGGGAATAAAAAGGCGCAGGGCTGGGGCGGGGGAAGCCCAAGCTTCCCCCGACCCCAGCCCCCAGAATAGGCAACTCTCCGCAAGCCGTGGGAGCCCGGCGCAGGCTCCCACGGCTTGCGGAGATCTGCGCGAAGCCTGGAGAGCGAGAGGGGTCGGTGCGCACCGACCCCTCTCGCTCTCCAGGCTTCAGCGAAAGCCTGCATTCGCCCCATAGGACGCACACACATTTCCCCTTCATTTTTGGAGGGGAAAAAGTGCGTCCTATAGGGTGCAAAATACGGTACTTCCGGGTTTCTCTGCTCGCGCATGCGCGCAAAATGATGTTATTCACAGCAGCGGCGAATTGCGACATGCAGACGTGGGTTGCATTCCTTTCAGGTTGTGAACGGGGCTCCGGAACGGATCCTGTTCGCAACCAGAGGTACCACTGTACCTGAATGAGAGGAAAAGATATAACTCAGTGGTGGAGCACGTACTTAGCATGCAAAAAGGGTTCAGTCCTGGGTTCAGTCTCTGGCATCTTCAGGGAGAGTTGGGAAAGATTCCTTTCTGAAATCCCTGGAGAGATGTATTCTGATTTTCATTAGCTATCAAAAATTGTAGTATTATTACCTGAATCTGCATTGATGTATTTTTATGCTAAGGTGTATTGACTGATTGAAGTGCAGGTAGACATAGGTCTGAGAGGAGGAATGGGGGGATTTTAAATATTGCTCATATCAGTGGGCATGAATGACTACCTAAAGCAGATGCAAAGAGTGGGGACCCTTCAGCATGAGATGGCAATGGGAAGGCATAAAGATGGGAATGGCTCTGAAGAGTGAGAGAGGTATTGCACTGTATTCTTTCAAGTTTTCTTATCACCCTGGCTGTTGACTTAGGAGGAGAGACATAATTCACAGAGCTCTGGAACAATATTATAAAATGTGAAGATGCATCAACAGTTTTGAACTGGAAAATGCTCCACAATTAATATCAGGTTTGCATGAACAGAATTGCAGTGGAGCTAAGATAAAGTTTAATGGGATTTCTGTAACTCAACAATTACTTTGATTCCTACTTTGGCCTCCCCCCCCCCCCCCCCGGGCACAAGAAGGCGAGATACTGGGCCGCTCCAGCCATGGTCGGAATGCGAGCGCTGCGGAAGAGCAAGACGCTACAGTATGGAGTCCCCATGATGCTGCTTATAATTGGTGGGTCTTTTGGGCTCCGTGAGTTTGCCCAAATTCGCTATGATGCTCAGAAGCTCCACAGCAAGATTGATCCAGCTCTGGCAGAAAGAATCAAGAAGAATAAAGTGACTCTGGAATCGGAATATGAGTTGAACGACGTGGCCCAGGGAGAGAGGGAAAAATAGTGGAAGTGAACAACTGGCTTCGCAAATGGTGTAAACAGGAACGGTTTGGATTCTTAGATCACGGACTGCAGTTTCTTGAAGATGGACTTCTGGCAAGCGATGGGCTGCACCTCACAACGGTTGGGAGGAATGTTTTTGCAAAAAATCTCAGAAACCTCATCAGGAGGGCTTTAAACTGACTAATGTGGGGGAGGGAGACAGTGCTCCTGAAGGTAAGAGTCTATCAATTGATGAAGATGATCATCCAAATGTCATAGACCGAATGGAGCAAAGAGCATGCAGACCTAGTGGTGGGAGGAAAAAATCCTTAAATAAGAGACACGGGGGAATGATTAATGGACTTCAATGTCTGTACACTAATGCGCAAAGCATGGGAAATAAACAAGATGAGCTTGAGCTCCTGGTACAGCAAACTAAATATGACATAATAGGAATCACTGAAACCTGGTGGGATAAATCCCACGATTGGAATGTAATAATGGAGGGATACAATCTATTTCAAAGAAACAGACCAGACAAGAAAGGAGGAGGAGTGGCGTTATATGTCAGGGATGTGTATACCTGTGAAGAGATCCAAGATTTAGAACCTCAAAGCCAAAGTGAGAGCATTTGGGTCAAAATTAAGGGAGAGAAGAATAACAGTGACCTCATTGTGGGAGTTTACTATAGATCCCCAAGCCAAACGGAGGACATAGATGATGCCTTCCTGGAACAGATGGCCAAGCATGCAAAAGGAAGGGAGATAGTAGTAATGGGGGACTTCAATTACCCTGATATTTGTTGGATGTCAAACTCAGCCAAGAGCATAAGGTCAAACAGATTCCTCACTGCCCTTGCAGACAACTTCATTGTCCAGAAAGTGGGAGAAGCAACAAGAGGAACAGCCATTTTAGATCTGGTCCTAACCAATGTTGATGACCTGGTTAGTGGGGTAGAAGTGGAAGGATCATTAGGCGCGAGTGATCATGCTCTTCTGAAGTTTACTATACAGCGGAAAGGAGCAGCCAAGCATACTAGGACTCAATTTCTCGACTTTAAGAAAGCCGACTTCATAAAGCTTAGGGAAGTGCTGGGTGAGATCCCATGGACAGTAATACTAAAAGGAAAGGGAGTTCAAGATGGCTGGGAGTTTGTTAAGAGGGAGATAGTAAAAGCACAACTTCAGGCAATACCAATGAGACGGAAACATGGAAGGTGCCTAAAGAAGCCAGGGTGGCTATCTAAAGAACTTTTAACTGAGTTAAGATTAAAAAAGGATGTGTACAAAAAATGGAAAAGGGGGGAAACCACCAAAGAGGAATTCAAACAAATAGCCAGCACGTGTAGACACAAAGTCAGAAAAGCTAAAGCACAAAATGAACTCAGGCTTGCTAGAGAGGTTAAAAGCAACAAAAAAGGCTTTTATGGGTATGTTCGTAGCAAAAGGAAGAACAAAGAAACCGTGGGGTCACTCAGAGGAGAAGATGGTGAAATGCAAACAGGGGACACAGAAAGGGCTGAACTCCTCAATGCTTTCTTTGCCTCAGTCTTCTCCGATAAAGAAAACAATGCCCGACCTGAAGAATTTGGAGCAAATGATTCAGCAGAGGAAACACAACCCAGAATAACTAAGGAGATAGTACAAGAATACTTGGCTAGTCTAGATGTATTCAAGTCTCCAGGGCCAGATGAACTGCATCCAAGAGTATTAAAAGAACTGGCAGATGTGATTTCAGAACCACTGGCAGTCATCTTTGAGAATTCCTGGAGAACAGGCGAAGTCCCCGCAGACTGGAGGAGGGCAAATGTTGTCCCTATTTTCAAAAAGGGGAAAAGAGAGGACCCAAATAATTACCGCCCAGTCAGTCTGACATCAATACCAGGGAAGATTCTGGAGCAGATCATTAAGCAAACAGTCTGTGAGCACCTAGAAAGGAATGCTGTGATCACCAATAGTCAGCATGGATTTCTGAAAAATAAGTCATGTCAGACTAACCTGATCTCGTTTTTACAGAATTACAAGCCTGGTAGATGAAGGGAACGCAGTGGATGTAGTCTACCTTGATTTCAGCAAGGCATTTGACAAGGTGCCCCATGATATTCTTGTAAAGAAGCTGGTAAAATGCGGTCTTGACTATGCTACCACTCAGTGGATTTGTAACTGGCTGACTGACCGAACCCAAAGGGTGCTCATCAATGGTTCCTCTTCATCCTGGAGAAGAGTGACTAGTGGGGTACCACAGGGTTCTGTCTTGGGCCCGGTCTTATTCAACATCTTTATCAACGACTTGGATGATGGACTCAAGGGCATCCTGATCAAATTTGCAGATGACACCAAACTGGGAGGGGTGACTAACACCCCAGAGGACAGGATCACACTTCAAAACGACCTTGACAGATTAGAGAACTGGGCCAAAACAAACAAGATGAATTTTAACAGGGAGAAATGTAAAGTATTGCACTTGGGCAAAAAAAATGAGAGGCACAAATACAAGATGGGGGACACCTGGCTTGAGAGCAGTACATGTGAAAAGGATCTAGGAGTCTTGGTTGACCACAAACTTGACATGAGCCAACAATGTGACGCGGCAGCTAAAAAAGCCAATGCAATTCTGGGCCTCATCAATAGGAGTATAGCATCTAGATCAAGGGAAGTAATAGTGCCACTGTATTCTGCTCTGGTCAGACCTCACCTGGAGTACTGTGTCCAGTTCTGGGCACCACAGTTCAAGAAGGACACTGACAAACTCGAACGTGTCCAGAGGAGGGCAACCAAAATGGTCAAAGGCCTGGAAACGATGCCTTATGAGGAACGGCTAAGGGAGCTGGGCATGTTTAGCCTGGAGAAGAGGAGGTTACGGGGTGATATGATAGCCATGTACAAATATATAAAAGGATGTCACATAGAGGAGGGAGAAAGGCTGTTTTCTGCTGCTCCAGAGAAGCGGACACGGAGCAATGGATCCAAACTACAAGAAAGAAGATTCCACCTAAACATTAGGAAGAACTTCCTGACAGTAAGAGCTGTTCGACAGTGGAATTTGCTGCCAAGGAGTGTGGTGGAGTCTCCTTCTTTGGAGGTCTTTAAGCAGAGGCTTGACAACCATATGTCAGGAGTGCTCTGATGGTGTTTCCTGCTTGGCAGGGGGTTGGACTCGATGGCCCTTGTGGTCTCTTCCAACTCTATGATTCTATGATTCTATGATTCTATGAAATGCTCTCATTCAGTTTTCTTTTTCTTACTTTTTACCCTTTTTCTCCTTGCTACAGCTCTTATCCAGCAGCTGCTTAGGAAAGTACCTGGGGGGTTTTCTGAATGACTTTCTGTCTGAGTGTTTTTGTCACTACCAGATTGGATTATTTGGTCTTATTCTCATGGAAACCAATGTGGGGGGAGGAAAATAAAAGCTTGTATCTTGAAAAATAAATCCCCAGAGCACAAAGTAACAAAGTTCAGGAAAGATTATAAACTCCTCAAATGGAACAGGACACAATCTGTTTCCGCCACTGCAAAATTCATTAATAAGTTTTGGGAGTGTGTGTGTTTTAAATGCCTGTCTGCATAAATGTCATTCAGACTGAAAATTCTACATTCCAAACAGAAGGGCACCTGTGACAATTACTGTCAATTGTATTACACAAAGAGCTGTGAATTAAAAAATATACGGTAGAAAATTTGATGGTACATGATAGCATTTCTCTCACTCCCATAAAGCAAATACTTTATTTAAATATTTGCAGTTACTTGAGTGTTGAAATTAGCTTATGATATGTTGATTGTCCCCAGTTTATCTTTTCTTCATGAGGCACTTAAGCCTTACATCTCACTTGCTTTTAGTACTCACTTTCATGAGATTATGAATACCTCCCCACACCACTCCTTTTTCTTCTTCATCTTAACAAAGGAGCTCTGTTAACAGAACATACATTTGAGTTTTCTTGCTTTGTGTGCTTTTTTTTTAACCAATAGTGCGTCCTGATTCTCAGAGGAACATGGGAAAGTTCTGTATTCCAATCCAGTTCGTCCCTCGGGATAGGTAGAGGTGACAAGACAGCCCGGGAACTTCCTGCCTGAGCCTTGTCCATAGCCTTTGATCTCAAAAACCATGTCCTCCTTATGAATTTCAGGTGCTTACTCCCAATTAAGGAGATACCACCAGCAAATGCCACTGTAACAACAGAATTTCTGTAAGGGTTCTCTCTTTATGCACACAAGTGAAGACCATAAAGGGTTGCCAAAGCCTCTGTTGTTCACGTTGGAAAGAAGAGGGTGAAGAGCCTTTTCCCCTGCACTACATTCTGGTGTTGATGGCCACATAACCCTTGTTTAGTTGAGAAATGGATGCTGTTGAAGTAAGTTGTCAGCCGAGGAAAACAAAACTACTGATGCAAGTTGCATTTTAGAGGTCTAAAATGTAGTGCTCACCCACACCATACATTTAAAGCACTCTATGCCACTTTTAAGAGTCATGGCTTCTCCCAAAAAAACCTCCTGGGGGTTGTAGTTTGTTACGGGTCTCTTAACAACTGTCAGTAGTCTTAACAAAGTACAGTTCCCAGGATCCTTTGAGGGAAGCCATGACTCTTAAAGTGGCATAAGTGCTTCAACTATATGGTCTGGATGCGACCTTTCTACTGATCTTTCTTCCCATCAACAGATCATGAATGCAAAACATGTTCAAGCACCAATAACAGCACTTCACATCACAATAAAAGGTTTTTGAAGTATTCATCTTGAAACCAGCTGTGATCGTCTTCATGGTCTTCTACAAGGCTTCAGAATTCTAGGAAGCCATTTTTCACAGTTTGGAGGCAGAAATTTCCCCATTTTGAAGTAACCGTAATTCTTCTTATTATTTTTAAATTATTCTGGCGCTTTTTCAGTTCTGCTTCTTATGGAAGAACTGAAAAACCAGTGGGTGATACTTAGCATTACCCATACACAGAGTAGGCCATTGAAGCAAGTAGACTTCAGTCTGTTGATTTTTAGTGGATCTAGTCTAGTATTGGGACCCGGGTGGTGCTGTGGGTTAAACCACAGAGCCTAGGACTTGCCGATCAGAAGGCTGGTGGTTCGAATCCCCGTGACGGGGTGAACTCCCGTTGTTCGGTCCCTGCTCCTGCCAACCTAGCAGTTTGAAAGCACGTCAAAGTGCAAGTAGATAAATAGGTACCGCTCCGGCGGGAAGGTAAACAGCGTTTCTGTGCGCTGCTCTGGTTCGCCAGAAGCGGCTTAGTCATGCCACATGACCCAGAAACTGTACGCCGGCTCCCTCGGCCAGTAAAACGAGATGAGCGCTGCAACCCCAGAGTCGGCCACGACTGGACCTAATGGTCAGGGGTCCCTTTACCTTTTAGTCTTGAGTACGGCTTAGCAGGATATGATCTGTTATTATCCATGTTTATTACCTTGAAACTGTCTATAGCTTTCAACATACTTTGGCCCATTTTTCTGCTGTGAATGTATTAGAATTTCTTTCCCATAGCCCTGTTTTTCTTGAAATTTCCTTTAAAGTCAGCAAGTTTAGGCTCTGAGGGGGAATGGAAGAAAATCCCGAGACAGTGGACTTCAGCTATTCCTTTTCTATATGATATATGAGAAGCAATATTTCTCCTGTCAGTAATGTATATAATTGCTTGCAGATCACCAATAATTCCTTCTCCCATTGCTGGCAAATAGTTCTTCCTTCTGCCTTGATTTCTTTTAGGTTAAAAGGAATGTAGTTGTTAAAGTTGCCCTGACCTAAAAAAAAGGCAAATCAAGTTTCATGTCTGTCATTGATGATGATTTTATAAACCTAGTGGGTCTTGTCAGATAGTCTGTGCATGAACGTTTACACCAAACAACAAAACCGTTGTTGTGATGAGACGTTTTAAAAGTCTCCATGCTGAGGTTTCGACAGCTGTGTTCAGTTCTGATTTTTCTGACCCCAGCCTTCTTATTGATCTTCTCCCCATTTACTTACGTACAGTATGCCTTTCAGAAAACAATGCAGTAGTTACTGATTCCCTTTCCCTTTTCAGCAGCCTGAAAGCCATGTCTTAAACCAACTATAGTTTCCAAACTACCTTGCAGGCAGCTTAGTGTAAACTACAGAAATATAACTTAATAGTAAAATATAGGCAGGGCTTTTTCCCCCCAGCCGGAACACCAAAACTCAGTTCTCAGGTGAGTTTCAGCACCTCTCCGCTGGGTTCTGGCACCCCTCAATTGGCCACCATTGCCATTCTAAGATAATGAGGGAGGTGTTCATGGTGAGTTCTGGCGCCTCTTTATTCAGAAAACAGCACTGAGATAAGGGAGCCAATTACCCACAGGGGGTGACCATAGAACACTTGAATATGGAGACCAGGGAGATAAATGTTAAGGCTTCTTCCCTGGATAGTGACATTGTCAATGAATATGGGTAGGGATTAGGAGGAAGAAGACTAAGGCAAGAAGACAACAGGTTCAGTGTTTTGGCATATACTGAATTTGAGTGTTTGTTTGAATTTTGTTGTTTAGTCATTTAGTCGTGTCCGACTCTTCGTGACCCCATGGACCAGAGCATGCCAGGCACTCCTGTCTTCCACTGCCTCCCACAGTTTGGTCAAACTCATGTTCGTAGCTTCGAGAACACTGTCCAACCATCTCATCCTTTGTCGTCCCCTTCTCCTTGTGCCCTCAATCTTTCCCAACAGGAAAGATTTTTTCCAGGGAGTCTTCTCTTCTCATGAGGTGGCCAGAAGATTGGAGCCTCAGCTTCAGGATCTGTCCTTCCAGTGAGCACTCAGGGCTGATTTCCTTCAGAATGGATAGGTTTGATCTTCTTGCAGTCCATGGGACTCTCAAGAGTCTTCTCCAGCACCATAATTCAAAAGCATCAATTCTTCGGCGATCAGCCTTCTTTATGGTCCAGCTCTCACTTCCTTACATCACTACTGGGAAAACCATGGCTTTAACTATACGGACCTTTGTTGGCAAGGTGATGCCCCTGCATTTTAAGATGCTGTCTAGGTTTGTCATTGCTTTTCTTCCAAGAATTTCGTGTTTAAATATGCCCAAGCACAAATATCAGGTGGGCAGTTTGAGTTGTAGGACTAGATGGAGAGAGGAATGTTTTGGAGGCAGGGTCAGTTCTAGGTTTTAGAGGGCCCACGGTGAGAGGCTGGAGAGCCTCCTTTGAGGTTACCCGGCAGCTGTGCTGGCAACAGCACTGATGGAGAGCCACCATGAACATTTCCTGCTTATGCCATAAGAATCCTTTTGTGCCACACCAGTGCATTGTGGGACATTTAACTAGTGACTACTGAACCCAGCGGTCAGCCATTGCAGGAAGACCCAGGCAGGTGTTAGCGCTGGTATGGCCTTCTAAGTAGCTGCTGTAGGATGCCAAGTTCTCATGCTGGTGTGAAGTAGCGTCATTCAGGTAGCACTGGAAATGGTGGCATTTAAGAAGGTTAGAAAAATGGAGAAAGCAACGGGGGGGGGGGGCAGGAACAGATCTCTTGAGGAACCCAATGGATAGCAGGAAGGTAGAGGAGAGGGAGCATTTTCTAATGAGTGAGTTGAAAAGTAAGAAGGAAGCTTAAGTATGGAGGAACTGAGGAGCAGAGGATGATCAGTTTTATCTGAGGCAGCAAAAATGTCCAGGAGGAGAAGAGACCTTTCAGATTGGATCAATGGAAAGATTCAGTGAGGGGAATTTTAGTGGATTGCAGAAGTCCAGACGCCAGTTTGTAACAGATGATCTGTTAGAAGAGAATGGAAATGGACTGTAGGAGAAATGTTGAGGAGAATTCAATACTATATCAAGGCAGGGTGAGTCAGGGGGATTCTTAGTGGGTTGAGGAGCAAGTTGGAGAAGGAAGGAAATGGGGAAGTAGGCAGAAGAGACGGTTAAGTTTCTGGACAGTGGATAATAGGAGTTGCCAGTATCAACCATTTTAACAATATTCAGATAGCATCTCAGTGGTTTTATGAAACAGTTTGACTTACAAAAGTTTCTTCCACTTCAAAACCAATTTCAAAAGATGTAAATATCTGGCTAAGCCTCTTTAGCAATGCTTTTTTTGTGTCTCTATTTTTTAAAAAGAACAAAACATTTTTTTTCACATCATTTATGTTGTAATCCTTTTATAGTAGAATAATTACTGATGAGAACCTAGTTGATAGTAGTTTTCCATTTTAATGAGCTCATTACACTGAATAAATCCATTGGTAGTAATTGAATAAAATAAATACTGTTTTTATCTTCACTGCTGTTGCGGTTTAATAATTCCTCTAAAGGGAAAGGGGGTTCTTACTAGTAACAAGAAAGAAGCTGTAACAGTTTGTAAAATAAGCGGAAGAACTACTTAATCAGTCCACTGCCCTGTCTCTGATAGTTCAAGTACTGGATTCTTTAGAAATGTTTTGTAGATGTTTTTCATGGGCAATTTAAAAGTTCACTCAGTATGATTATCATCTCCAGTCTTGACAAGCTGCCCTATATACATTTCATGTTGCTAGATCCAATCGGTCTAGTAACTAGTTTTTCCATTACCTTGGCTTAAGCTAAAATACACATGCTGTGGCCTTTGGCCAGTTTGCTTTTTAAAAAGATATTTAATAGTCTTTGGACAGGTCTCAGGGACCTTTACATGCTGTACAGCTGACATTCAGTGATGCACAGTGTTAAAACAGCTTTTTATAAATGGTAATAAGTCATTATTGCTAAGCAAAGTGATTAAAATAGAGAAAGAAAAATCCATTCCCGAAGAATCCCTGTGCCTGCAGCAGTGCAAGACTTTAGAAAGGGAGTGTCTAGGTCTTTGTGAAATCTGCAGACATTTCTTCCTTTCTCAAACCCTGCTCATTATTGACTCATTATTTGTGCCCTGGTCATATTTCACTGAGCATTTCTTCCATTTGCTCGTCTGGATAATTAAATTCAAAAGTGTCATTACTACTTTTGGTCCTTTGCCTTGCAAAGCCCTGCTGACTTTCAGGGTCTGTGGACCTCCTGTTACAGATAGGTAGCCGTGTTGGTCTGCCATGGTCAAAACAAAAAAAATTCCTTCCAGTAGCACCTTAAAGACCAACTAAGTTAGTTCTTGGTATGAGGCTCATCACAGCTATCTGCCAATCACCCATTCCCACCACCCTTCTGAGTAATACCCCTCCCCACCTTCTCACTATATAGAAGGATCTGGCAACTTCTGTTTCAGTATATCTGAAGAAGTGTGCATGCACACGAAAGCTCATACCAAGAACTAACTTAGTTGGTCTTTAAGGTGCTACTGGAAGGAATTTTTTTTTGTTGTGGACCTCCTGCAACTGTTGGATAAATGTACTCTTATGAGGGGTTTTTTTTGGGGGGGGGATAGGCTGAATGCTTGGGCCGCCTTCTAATTCCTGGATCCAGCAAGGATTCAATTGCTGAAATAGTCAGGCCAGCCTGGGTGATGGGCCATTAGGAGAACAAAAGGAATGGTTGATGGGCCATTAAGAGAACCAAGTAAAGGGGGCTCCGTGGCAGATGGCAAATGGATCGGCCCCTCCTCCATCTCTTAGCAGGAGTTTTGAGGGCAGAGTTTGCTGTGATGTGACCTAGAGGGAGAAGCTGCAGGCTAGAAGAAAAAGCCATGTCTGGTTTCTGTTTGAATCCAAGGCTGTGGCTATGGGAGAAACAAGACCCTCTTGGGGTGTTAATGCTGTGAACCGCTCCATCCTAGGCTCAGGTTGTAAAGATAAAGGTACCCCTGCCCGTTCGGGCCAGTCTTGCCAGACTCTAGGGTTGTACGCTCATCTCACTCTATAGGCCGGGAGCCAGCGCTGTCCGCAGACACTTCCGGGTCACGTGGCCAGCGTGACAAAGCTGCATCTGGTGAGCCAGCGCAGCACACGGAACGCCGTTTACCCTCCTGCTGATAAGCGGTCTCTATTTATCTACTTGCACCTGGGGGTGCTTTGGAACTGCTAGGTTGGCAGGCACTGGGACCGAACGACGGGAGCGCACCCCGCCGCGGGGATTCGAACCGCCGACCATGCGATTGGCAAGTCCTAGGCGCTGAGGTTTTACCCACAGTGCCACCCGCGTCCCGTTGTATATATGTGTATATAGATAGGGTTAGGTATAAGTATATAGATAGGGTTAGGTTGTATATATGTGTAAATAAACCATATATCATAAAGACACCACAGTCTCCGCTGTGCCTCATTTCCAAAAGGAAACACAGACCCTGGGTGAGCAGTGGAATTTCACACCGGTTGTAGATTAGGGTGGTGTGCAACAGTACAGATCCTGTCTTCAGCCAGCAGTATGGATTGAATGGCAGTCCCCGCAGAGTAAGTAATAATGCTTACTTACAGGGATATTTAGGACGGTTATAAAAGAATAATTAAAATGACATTTATGCGATACTGACTTTTTGTGAAGAGCAGAAGCTTTTGAAATCACCAGCTTCACTGTTTTGCTGAGGAAGGTACATGAGTTTCTTTTGATATTAATTAAATCTGTCTCAGTAATGTGGATGTTGCTTTTCTTTTGAAAGGGATGTGGAATGTTCAGAGCTGGAATACTGACATATAGCTGCAGGGGAGTAACAGGGAGTGAGAATCAGCTAGAAAAATTGTCATCAATTTTGTTCATTAGTATTATGAACAAGAATAACTCCTTCAGGCCTATGGGCATTTTTTTTATCCTGCTTCTCTGTGAAATATTCAAGGTTGCAAACGTATGTACTAAAATTAAAACAAATCAATTCAATTCAAAACTAGACTAAAACTGCAGTGATCATATATGCACCATGAACTAGAACAGGACTGGATGTTGTGGACTGCAAGACTCATCATCCCTGACCTTTGGCCCTACTTGCTTGCACTTATGCGAGTTGTAATCCACAGCATCCAGAAGCTGCCACGTTGGTGCTCTCTTCATAAAATTCGCATATTTGAGGTGCATATAATTAGACTCAGAGCAAGAAACTTTGTAGAAAGAGGGCCTCAGGGAATCATTGCAGAACAACAAGAACATAAATATGGGTGTCCCCGTATACTTAGCTTATTAAATGGCTTTAAATGTTAATGAAGTTTGTCAGTTATCTTGGTGACATTGTATGTCTCGGCCCAGCATACCTGAAGAAGCATCTCCACCCCCATCGTTCAACCCAGACACTGAGGTCCAGGTCCAAGGGTCTTCTGGCGGTTCCCTCACTGTGAGAAGTGAGGTCACAGGGAACCAGGCAGAGGGCCTTCTCGTTGGTGGCGCCTGCCCTGTGGAATGCCCTCCCATCAGATGTCAAGGAAATAAAGAACTAGCTGACTTTTAGAAGACATCTGAAGGCAGCCCTGTTTTAATGTTTGATGTTTTATTGCAGGCTTCCTCAACCTCGGCCCTCCAGATGATTTTGGCCTACAACTCCCATGATCCCTAGCTAGCAGGACCAGTGGTCAGGGATGATGGGAATTGCAGTCTCAAAACATTTGGAGGGCCGAGTTTGAGGAAGCCTGTTTTATTGTTTTTTTATATATTCTGTTGGAGCTGCCCAGAGTGGCTGGGGAGGCCCAGCCAGATGGGCGGGGTATAAGTAATAAATAAATAAGGGAGCCGGCATACAGCTTCCGGGTCATGTGGCCAGCATGACTAAGCCACAAAGCAGCGCACGGAAATGCCGTTTACCTTCCCGCCGGAGCGGTACCTATTTATCTACTTGCACTTTGACGTGCTTTCAAACTGCTAGGTTGGCAGGAGCAGGGACCGAGCAATGGGAGCTCACTGGAAGGCAGTAATTTTGATCCTGTTTTCATGTACATGGTGAATTCCAAAGCAAGTTGACGGGCTATGTTGTTGTTTATTAAATTTGTATACTGCCATATACACGCAGACCTCAGGGAGGTTTGCAACACACCGTAAAACATAACATATTTTGAGACAGAATATTTTGAGTTGTTTCCAGCACTGTGCCATTTTCACAACAGACTTCAGCTTGTTGCATGGATTTCCTGCTTTCCCTCTTCTCCCCTGTAGCCCCTTGCTCACCCTCAACATCTCTTCCAAAGGGGTGAGAGACCCTCCAGAGGAGATTTTGCAGGTGCACAGGGAGAGAAAGTCCCATTGCATGAACGGGAACCAGGTACATGCAGCATTAGATACAACCCTCTGTACAGAACATAAATATATTGTCATAATACGTTTTCTTATTACAATGGTACCTCGGGTTACAGACGCTTCAGGTTACAGACTCCGCTAACCCAGAAATAGTACCTCAGGTTAAGAACTTTGCTTCAGGATGAGAACAGAAATCGTGCTCTGGAGGCGCAGCGGCAGCGGGAGGCCCCATTAGCTAAAGTAGTGTCTCAGTTTCAGGTTAAGAACAGTTTCAGGTTAAGAATGGACCTCTGGAACGAATTAAATTCTTAACCTGAGGTACCACTGTATTTTTGATCGGCTTCGTTAAAATTAAGAGTTTTAGTGGCCTACGTCAACCCAAAATATCATTTTTTCTTAGCACACCAATGTTAAAAAGTGTTTTGAAAAAAATCATCTGGTTTAGGTAACAGTATGCAAGTTCTATGGTTAACTATAACTGTTCCAGAAGTCACATTAATTCTTTAAAAACAGATATAAAGTCACTATGGGCACAATCCACTGGGAACCTTCTGCTGAGCTGTGCAGGAGTATGGCAGCAGTGCACATAGTATAAAACTCGCAGGGATGTATGATTTCTTGAGTAGTTTTATAGTATGAAAAATTGCCTGTTTGGGAGACAGAGGCAAACACTGATTTGTTAGACTGCTCAACATCTTGCAGCTACAGCCTGCATCTTCTGTGGACATCCTCCATATAATACACATTCCAGCTCATAACTTGTTCAGCAGACTTCTCTGTTAACTGCCTTGTCCCTTTGGAATAGAAATGTTGCTGATTATGTATTACTTTTCTTATTTGATTTGGCAGCAGAATGTGAAGTGTACTATTTCATAGCTGATTTATAAAGGCTGATATTGTGAATGAATGTTATAGTACCTGGAGATCAAAGCAGTCAGATCATTATAATTAAATGTTTTTTTATTGCAACTTCCTTGCAGCTGCTCCTTTTCTTAGCTCCGTTTTTATTGTCCAAGATAAGCTTTTCTTTGAAGTTGGAAAAAGAGGAGTATTTGCGTCAAGTTGAAAACATGCACCTAAATATAAATAATAACGGCTGTGTGTCTGTTCTCATGACTATTTTTATACGTATTTTTGTTTATAAAAATAAAATAGTGTATACAAACCATAGCCTGGTTTGCATGCCACTTTAAACCGTAACTTAACTATAGTTTAAAGACAAGTGTGCAGTGTGCTAGTGCACAGAGCGAAAATTGGGGCAGCTTTGCTTTTTCCCTGTTCCTGCCAGCACCTAAACCGGATTAAGTGCAAACCAGGGCTCTTGATTTGTTTCTCCAAACAAACCTCTTGTGGGAAGACAGTAACAAACCTTGGGTACAGCTCATGGTTTGTTTGGAGAGAGACAAACCAAGAGCCCAAGAAATAACAACTGGTAAATGCAGCAGCAGGAATGGAGGAGAAGCGAAGCAGCTGAAATTCCATTGTGCCAGAGTATGCTATGTATCTGCCTTTTAAAGATAGTTAGGCTTCATGATGGTTTAAGCAGGGGTGGAGAGCAGGATTTGACTGGTGGGCGACATCCTGACCTTGCCCATTCCCATGGGGTATTTTGACCGGTAGATGCGACCACCAACCTGTCCGTCACCAGACACTACCATGACATCATTTGACCTAACTTCAAAGGGGCTTTCTGTATGAACCAAACAAGTTGATCAACACTTACAGCAAACCCTGCCTTTGGCAGGGCTCATAATGTCCTTTTCAAAATAAGTCTCTGGTGTGGCCACATTTAAACTATTATGTGCATACTTAAAACTACAATATGGGGGTTCTTTTAAGATATGTTGCCGGCTGCCTTGGGAGTTTGACTGAGTGTTGCGGGAGAAATGTTTTCATAAATATATTTTTTAAAGAGATGCAGAAAAGGGCAACCCAATAACCAAGGTGTTGGAGTATTTTTCTCTCCAAGGAAAAAAATAATGTTAAGATGATTTCCCTTATTCCAGTTCCCTGATACTAAGTGAGCAGGGTTGAGTGAGCAATCCTTGGGGTTGGCTGCAGGAGTGACAATTGCTCCATATCTTGCTGTCTCCCTTCAATCTCAGGGCACTCACCCTGTGACAGCCTTTGAGGTCTTAATATCAGAACACTACTGTAGGGGTTCAGTAGCTAGCATTTACGGCATGTTAGTGAAGCTGGAAGTAAAGTAGAGACATCACCTTGCCAACAAAGGTCTGTATAGTAAAAGCTATGGTTTTCCCAGTAGTGATGTATGGAAGTGAAAGCTGGACTATAAAGAAGGCTGATCGCCGAAGAATTGATGCTTTTGAATTATGGTGCTGGAGGAGACTCTGGAGAGTCCCATGGACTGCAAGAAGATCAAACCTCTCCATTCTGAAGGAAATCAGCCCTGAGTGCTCACTGGAAGGATAGATCCTGAAGCTGAGGCTCCAAGACTTTGGCCACCTCATGAGAAGACTCCCTGGAAAAGACCCTGATGTTGGGAAAGATGGAGGGCACAAGGAGAAGCCGATGACAGAGAACGAGATAGTTGGATAATGTTCACGAAGCTACCAGCATGAGTTTGACCAAACTGCGGGAGGCAGTGGAAGACAGGAGTGCCTGGCGGGCTCTGGTCCATGGGGTCACAAAGAGTCGGACACGACTAAACGACTAAACAACAACAACAGTGAAGCTGGATGCCTTACAAATGCAATCGGAGCCAGATTTAGGTCAAACATCAGATGAAAACAGATGAGGCAAAATCTGGGAGATGGTACCGGTGTGTTACCTTCAAGGTAACACACTTAAAACCATACACAGGAGGTTAAGAATCCCAGAATTCTCACATGACTCTGGGGGCATCCCAGAATTGCTGAAGGAATTGTGAGTGTACATGCGTTTATGGTGGGAATGCCCTGTTCTGACTAAGCATTCTGCATGCGAAGGGCAGACTATTAGCTCCTCTTTTCATTGCCAAGAATACCAGTTTTTGTTGATTTGGATTATTAAGATTATGTGTGTTAAGAATCATTAGCATGTAGTAACTATTTACTTTTTCTGTTGATTCCATCTATCTTTGCAATATCTCTAGAAAGTAAGTAGAATATATACCAAGTGACTTTGGTATACCAAGTGTTAGGAAGCTGTTTATCAGTAAATCTGTTTAGCTACACTGGCCGAGACCTATCTCAAGAGGATTTCAAACATTGGAACTATTTTTGTGCTCTGTGTTTTGCATAATGAGAACGATAGGCACAGAATTCACTGGCCATTTTTAAAACCACAAATGAAGTTTTGTAATTAGCCGTGATTAGATAAATTGGTTTTTTTTTAAAGCTACTTCAGGAAAGGCACATCGAAACGATTTCATGAAAAACCATGGTTCAGTGTTATAAAGCAAAGCAAAACAGTGTAATGTATTACAACCAGTCTTAATGTTTACTTCAAAGCCTAAGTGCAGCGCTCATTAAGGCTGTTCTTTTGATTATGCAGTTAGCCCTCGGATTGCCCTTACGTTTACCTTGGCTGAGGAGTTTGCAGTTAAAAGCCACTGTGAAAATTACTGGAAAACATTAACATTAACATGTTATTGTAAGCTGACATGCTGAGCCTGATGGGAAGTAAAATGTATAAATAGCCTCGTTTGTATGCATAGGGTGAAAATCTGCTTAGTTCTAGCAACTGCTATCACTACATGGATCATTCATTTGTTGGGGCTTAAGTTTCTTTACGGGTTTTCTTCCTTTCTGTAAGTGTGCGTTGATAGTTTTTGAAGACATGTCGCAATCGTGCAAGCAGATGAAACCTTGCGTTGTCTAATATTTATTTGCTCACACAGTCTGTATCTGGCTCCGTAGTTTTCCAAACATTTCCCTAGCAAGCACCAGCAAAAACAATCCGATAAGATTATTCATTCTGTTCACAGAGGTAGGCTGGATTGAAAAGAGGCGTCAGCTCTTAGCTGCAGAACCAACCTCCACCCCAAATGCAACCTAGACTATAGCCTGCCATACTCCACAAACAGGGTGCATCTCATCTCTCCCCCTTATTTGTCAATCTTATTTCTTTAAATGTGCCTTTCTGGCATGAAGCACGGTAACTGGTCAGGTACTGAACACGAGCCAAAAGCAACCATTGAGATTTCTTAAGGGAAATGTTATTGGCTAGAGGCCCATGTTTGCCAACATCCCATCTCTAGTTGTTCCAGTCCCTAGTATCCAAAGAGGAAGGAGACTTCCTTATGCCTAAGGACATAAGAATTCAGCGTATCATAATACTTTAAATAAGCACAACTGAGTCATCAGAATGCCTTCATGAATTTTGTTCTATTATGGAACCAAGTTGGTTGCCATATTTTTTAGTAAGTGCACACTAATTATTGCTGCTGTTTTGCAAACTGCCCTGCTCCTGGGTTGCTGCATCAGGTTTCCACCTTCACCAGTGCTGCATTTTTTCCAGCTTACTATTTGCACAGTGTTTTATTTCAGCTGCTGAAACATCTGTATTTTTTCAGGGAGTGCTGAAAATGTGCACTATAGAGAGTGATGTCAGTTTACTTTACTTTCAAGAACCGTTTAGCTGAACAATCAGAGTATTGTTTCGTTCTCCCAGCTAGGAATGTGAGTATTTTTATTGTATACTTGATTCTCCAAAGCAGGCTGAGGGCATATAAGCAGACATTTTATGAATCCAGGTTAGCTCGAGGGAAGGAAGCTTTAACCTTTTGAGTTCATGGAGAGACAAATACACAAACCAGGAAACTTAAAAATTATCTGTATTTTGAAAGGCCATTTCTGTATGAAGGTTTCTTAGCGGGGGGGGGGGGGAGATTGCAGGCTTCCTTTTTAAAATGTCTTCGGCTCTGTGGTGCTTATATTAAAATTAAAAGGTCTCATCCGTGGATACTCTGAAACAGTTTATTGCTGCTTTCAGTGGCGTGTGGTGAAATTTTTCGTAGGGGAACAGTTAGAGCCAGAGGCACCAGCTTGCAAGTGCGATTAGGGGTGGGTGATGTATGAGCATTGCCTCCTTCCCTAACCAGGGCAGAAGTTTCCCGGGCTTTGGGAAAGAGGCACCAGGCCTCTGGCAAGATGCTGGAGCTCTGCTGCCTCCTTCGTAAAGCTAGGTGGGCTTTCGGATGGTGGTGGGGAGGGCTCTTGAACCCGTTAGAGCAGGCATGGCCAAACTTGGCCCTCCAGCTGTTTGGGGACTACAACTCCCATCATTCCTAGCTAACAGGACCAGTGGTCAGGGATGATGGGAACTGTAGTCCCAAAACAGCTGCAGGGCCAGGTTTGGCCATGCCTGCGTTAGAGCATTGCGCCTCTCTTCCTAAGCTGGGCAGAAGCTTCCCGGGGCTTGGGAAGGAACATTTAGGGGACTACAGTGGTACCTTGCAAGACGAATGCCTCGCAAGACGAAAAACTCGCAAGACGAAAGGGTTTTTGGTTTTTTGAGTTGCTTCGCAAGACGAATTTCCCTATGGGCTTGCTTCGCAAGACGAAAACGTCTTGCAAGTTTGTTTCCTTTTTCTTAAAACCGTTAATACAGTTGTGACTTGACTTCGAGGAGCAACTCATAGCACGCAGTGTGGTAGCCTTTTTTCAGGTTTTTGAAGACTTTGGTGATTTTTGAAGCTTTTCCAAAACTTTTCCGAAACCGTGCTTCGCAAGACGAAAAATTCACAAGACAAAAAAACTCGCAGAACGAATTAATTTCATCTTGCGAGGCACCACTGTAGCTTAGTCCCCCTAGTCCAATGACCGCGTGCCACTGGCTGCTTTCGTGAAATCAGATCTTTTTTATTAAAATGTTGATTTAATAAATGCAGATGTGATTTTGCTGCATTTTGAATATAAAATGTGGTGGTGTGTTATCTGTCTTGACACACAATACAACATTTTTTTGGCATTGTATTAAATTAGGTTCGCCATGCTGTTCAAGTAGCCTCAGCTGACAACTGCCTGTTGTTTGACCACTTCAAAATATTCCAAAAGTGTTGCCATTTAGATGGCAGCTTAACCTTCCTTATTAAAGGCATCTCCAGACACTGACACTCAGCAGTGCCGAAGGTCTGCCTGGCACCAAAATGAATATCTTTTTGAAACCAGGTTAAAACTTACCTTGCCCTTAGGCATTTGATGGCATGTGATGGGTTGCTATTACTGACCTCCTATGTCATCTGTTGCAGATGTGCAAGTAAGGATTGTGCAAGTGTAGGATTGGAATTTAGTATTAATGGTTTAAATCAAGTAGTTTAAATGAAGAAAAAGAAGTGCATGCTCGTGAATAGTTTGGGTTGATTAAATTAAGCAAATATTCATGACAAAACTTCCATTTAAAGCAGACATAGGCAAACTCGGCCCCCCCAGATGTTTTGGGACTACAACTCCCATCATCCCTGACCACTGGTCCTGCTAGCTAGGGATGATGGAGGGCCGAGTTTGTCTATGCCTGATTTAAAAGACTTCCTTAGTAGCTACATTTCAGTTTATTAGACCTGGAGTGGATTAAACCTTGAAGAATAGAAACGTTCAACTTTTTATGAAGCAATTTTCTATGTGTCCTTGGTATTTTACATTTAAATAGGTATTGAGCAGTATGAAGCCTTGAACCAGGATGGTGCAAAAGGATGTTCGTCTGCCTAGCAGCTGTTTTCATGTGCCTTAAGGTCCTCTGTGGAAACTTGCCTCTGGAATTCAGAAATTAAAATGGATGCACTCCTCTGTTTTTTGTGGCACGTTCTCTTTCCATGCCAAGTATCGCTGCATGTAATGGATAAGTTAAAGAGAATAAGTAAGATCAAATTCAAGTTAAAATAAGGGAAGGATTTGCTGAATAATTGATTAGAAATTGGAATACAGAAAGGGGAGGTACGAGGAAGTCGGGGAAGTAAATTATAAGAAAATAAGATTTCGAAATTGTACTTGTTTTTTGTTTGTTGTGTCTATTGTATTGTTTTGTTTTGTTTTTGTTGTTATAAAATTATGGAAACTTTAATAAAAATCTTATATAAAAAAAAAAAAAAACAAGTATCGCTGCATGAGTGGCCCCTTCGTACTTTATATGTTGCTGAAGGCTGTTCTCCTGCTAGTGGGTGCTGGTTTTCTAAATGGGACGAAGGAGGTAGCCCCTGGTGTGAAAACAGATGTTGCAAAAACATGCGCCTCAGTTTTTATCCCTGGAAGAGAGGAAAAAGTTGGGGATGTAGAGACCTGAGAACAGGTCCTTGTACATTGGGCCATATTTATTTTGCAGCTCATGATACAATTTGAAAAGTCCATAAGGGTTTTCAGTTCCAGTGCATTGATTGCTTTTTGTGTTATAACTGCCCTCGTGTCACCTTCTCTGGAAGCACAGTTGTTGGTGAATGTGCAGCTATGTGCATCCTGGCACATTATGTAAATTCCCAGTGGATCCAAGTAATGGCAAGCATCATGCCAGTATATGTTTTGCCTCGGCTGTCCAACACCAGCCTGTACCAATAGAAGGCCAATGGGTAGCAGATGATAAAGAGCCCTGTAACTCTTCCTAAAAGGCATTACTGAAGAAGCAGATACAGTGGTACCTCGCAAGACGAATGCCTTGCAAGACAAAAAAACTCGCAAGACGAAAGGGTTTTTTGAGCTGCTTCGCAAGACGATTTTCCCTATGGGCTTGCTTCGCAAGACGGAAACGTCTTGCAAGTTTGTTTCCTTTTTCTTAACACCGTTAATACAGTTGCGACTTGACTTCGAGGAGCAACTCATAGAACGCGGTGTGGTAGCCTTTTTTGAGGTTTTTAAAGACTTTGGTATTTTTGAAGCTTTTCCAAAACTTTCCCGACACCGTGCTTCGCAAGACGAAAAAAATCGCAAGACGACAAAACTCGCAGAACGAATTAATTTCGTCTTGCAAGGCACCACTGTATTGAGAAAGGGTTTGAGGGAGCTGATTTTTGAATTACTGTTTGCTTCAGAAGACTCACAAGGCAGCATGGCAGATGCACAGGATCTGACCGGAGGCAACAGTTTGTTTTAGATCCCTAAACTGTTATGCCATGGTCATAATTTCGTAACAGAAATAAATCTTCAGAACACACATGCGTCTTGGTTTATGTTTCCTTTACCTATTTAATGTTCAGTGGACTAGGAAACCGGTTTGTGGGTTTTGTTGTTGTTTAAAACTGTTTGTTCCTGGTAGTCTATCCATGTATGTTCACCCTTTTCTGTTTCCAACTTTTGATGAGGAAACTACAAATCTCAGTTTCAGGGATGGTCTTGTTAGTGTTTTTAGAAAATGATGCTGATGCAGCCTGGATAGCACAGCTGAAAGACGGCACTGTTATTTTTCAAAAAGCCAAGCTGGAGCTTACGACGATTCACAAAAACACATTTGTTCCTTTTCCAAGTAAGCTGAGCAAATAGGGTTTTTATTTACACATTCGTCAACAAGTTGTCATTTTAGTTATGTTAATTTTTTTTAAAAAATGGTGCTTAGACTATATTTCTGTTTTGAAAGCCATTGCACTGCATGACTTTGGGCTAGTACATGCCCGGTATGTGACTGGGCTTTAGGAACTGGACCTTGTGAACTTTGGGGATCTCCCCTATTCCATGGTACGTTCTCGACAACCAGTTCTATTCTGGTTTGATATTAAATAAGAGGTTTGCCAGAACCAGATAAAACTCTAAATTCCCCGAGAACCTGGAATTGCGGGGAGCAAATATTTGTAATCTGATTTGGAAACTTAAGCTGGTCCAAAAACCCAGCTGCCAGATTACTGACTTGGGGCCATTTGGAATTTATATAACCCCTGTTTTACAACAGTTACAGTAGTTGCCAGATAGTTTATAGGCCAATTGAAAATTATTTTGGATTCCAAAAATTATTATGTATCCTTCAGTCCTCCATAGTTGGGGTGGGATAAGACTCTGTGGCTATTGCATGAAATTTAATCAGTCTTATTTTCTGAGCTATTACTATCAGTTTCTGCTTTTGCTTCTTGATATTTCTCATGGAATTTATCATGGAATCCCAAAATTCTAAGGTTTGCCAGGATTTAAAGAAGCATCTTTGCCCTTTCATGTGTCATAGTCCATATTTTTTTTTTTATTTAAGAAAATGTATTTTCCCCCAGGCCTTCACATCTCTAGTGACATTTCATTTTCTTGGTTTATATGTAACATTGTATAATAACTGGATGGTTTTGCTTAGAGAGAAGGTATCATAATGGTCCCATCCATTCAAAATGCAACATTAAAAACATTGTAAAACAAATTACAGTTGCAAGACTATGGGTCCTTAAATATCTCAAGTGTCCAAGACCAGAGTTGAAATTAGAAATTTTAATACCAAATAAATGTATTAATGTTATTAACTCCTGAGATTACTTGTTTTACATATGTGCAAGGATGCCTCTCATGGTAAATAAACATAGTACATTTTTGTTTTTGGTGCAGATTATCTTGCTGTTGATCTGCATATTGTATTAGTCAGTCTTCATAATTCTTCATGTTATGGAAAATAAAAGCTGGGTAAAAGTAGGGAGTTTGCTCAGTGAAATGAAGGCTGATTGGAAAGCCGAAGGCTGTGACTAAGGGATGTATCTTCACAGTTAATCCAGAGCCAACAAGCTCTTTCTGTACAAATTGTAGAGGGTCATTCTGCAGGTGGCTGGATTCGATTCCCTGTAGACTTATTTTTGATCACTGCCAAAAGCTAAGGAACTGGATATTTGGAAAATATTTTCACAGCAGTCTGCAACTTCTTTATTTTATTTTGATGTAGGTCTTTCACTTGCTGCAGTCCTATTTGGAGTCTAAACACAGGGCTAATTCAGACTTTCTGCAAGGCCTGAGAAGCATCATAACTTGTGTTGAAGCCAAACTGTGGTTGGCTAAGTGGTAGGTTAAAACTCTTTACCTATAAATGAATTTATCACAGATTAATAATAGGTTGTAGGGTTGAAATAATTTTTTGTCCCCCCGCCCCTTTCCCTCAGAAAATATGGAGATAAGTGTTATAGTCTAATGTCGCTATTTGGAAGCATTTATTTTCTATTGTCATGTCAAAGAAGCTGAAGCTCATTTTTGTGAATCAACTTAAAACAACAACATTCAAATACATTTACAAATGTCTATTTTAGAAGTTGGGTGAGTAATGATATATCCAGCGCTTTTCTTCTGGGAGGACGCAGAGGGACGCATACCCCTAAACATTTTGTGAATCTGTACTTTTATCCGTTTACTGTATTTATTTTCCCCGATTTGAACTATAAAATGGGGGAGGGGTTTGAGTCAAAATGAGAGTACCCCTCAATTTTTTTAAAGGAAAAAAGCACTGGATGTATCAGTACTTTAAAGTAGCAAATAGATTGAAATTTTAATTAGTAAAGCTGACGCTGCCAATTATGGAGCGTATTATTGGAATACCATGGATTAACTATGCTGGCAATAGCTGTTGGACACATTGCTCTGCAAAATGTTAACCTAAACTCCGCTAAATGTTAATGGATACAGAAATGTGCAGTAGTAGCCTATGAATATTCTGCTCCACAGGTTTTGTTTGTTATATTTTCATACGGCCCTTCATCCACCTCATTCTCTGAAACCACTAGAGCAAGAAGACTGCAAGAGTTGTCCATACTAATCATCTATCCAGTGGTTCCCAATTGCTGGTCTGCGGACCTGAGGAGGCCCACATAACCCACCCAGTGAGTCCTCTAGTTAGGTTGAGACGACATGGGGTTGGGGGGTAAACTCCCATTCCTTGCGGGGGCGCAATTAATGCCAGCAACCTCTGTCAAGAGTCTGGGTTTAACGTTCGACACCTCCCTCTATGGAGGTGCAGGTTACAGCTACAGCAAAGGCAGCATTTTTCCATCTCCACCGTGCTAAGCAGTTGGTTCCTTACCTTTCCCGCCCTGGTCTAGCCACTGTGATGCATGCAATGGTCACCTCCAGGCTCGATTATTGTAATTCGCTCTATGTGGAGCTGCCCATGAAACTGACCTAGAAACTCCAGTGGGTGCAGAATGCCACGGCGAGGCTACTTATGGGGTCTTTGCCACGGGATCACATTAATCCAGTGGTTTACCAGCTGCACTGGCTCCCGGGAGTACAGGGCCAGGTTTAAGGTGCTGGTTTTAACCTTTAAATCACTATATGGCCTGAGACCCTCATAGCTACGGGAACGCCTCTCCTGGTATGCCCCGCGTAGGACCTTACAGTCTGCAAACAATAACGTTTTGGAGGTCCCGGGCCTCAAGGAAATTAGACTGGCCTCAACCAGAGCCAGGGCCCCAGTCTGGTAGAATGTTCTGTCGCAAGAGACCAGGGCTCTGCAGGACATGACATGTTTCTGCAGGAGCCTGCAAGATGGAGCTGTTCCGCCAGGCCTTTGGTCAGGTTCCAGTCTGATCCCCCTCTTTTTACAAGAACTTGCATATAAGTGGCCTCTCTAACTCTTCTCACCGGCTCATACAAATAGCTGAGCCTTGTGAACACTTAATGTTCCCAACCCTTATAGTTATAGTTATAAATTGTGGGTTGCCATCTGATTTATTCTGATTTTAATCTGTATTTCAGTCAATTGCTGGATTTTATGTTTTAGTGTATTATATACTTTGATGTTAACCGCCCTTAGCCCGGTTTGGCTGGGGAGGGTGGGAAATAAATAAATAAATAATTCACATAACAAAAACTACAATAGAGAGATCAATTTTTTCAAAAGTAGGTGGTCCATGCCCTGGCTTTGGATTCTATTATTTAAAACAACTCACAGTGTTCTTCCTGTTACCAAATTGACTGCACATTCCTGTGCATATCTGCTTAGAAGTAAGTCTTACTGTGTTGAGTGGCACTTACTTCTTAGTCACAGAATTTATTCCGTTTGCCCTCAGAAAACTCGATTGAAGTTTGTTTCTATTGAGTAGTAAACAGGGTTTTCCTGCGGAAAGCAGTGGGGCAACAAATAAAAACTTCTTGGACTCGTTCCTGGAAAAAATGGGTGAAGTATGGATGAGACCTAAGTGTGTGTGGAATTGCAGACTACGGAAGTATAACTAGCCGAACAGCTAGTTATTGATTAAAATAGATCGATATTCAAGTAATCAATACTTCATTCTACAGAGATATAGTTTAACTGTGAACGTAAACCAATTGTCTCTCACTCTTGTTAGGAATCAGAAACACACCAGTCTTGCTCAATAGAGCAGGAGTTACCTTTAGTTTAGTAACTCGGAAAAGTATCTCAGTGACTTGCTTAGAAGTAGATCTGTGTTTCATTAAGATCTACCACTCCTGCCAAAACACCAAAGGTGTAGTTTATGTGGTAATCATTATATTGGTCCCTACATTCTCTTAAGTGTGTTGCATGACTAATGATGTGTGAAAGTGATGTCAAACAATTAGGTCGTGTCATGCGTTGATTTTATAATTTCCAGGGATGTTTCCCCTTTCCTTTAAAAATATTTGTCTATTTACTAGGAGGTAAGAAAGAAAGAACACCAGGAGCTGTTATAATATGTATTCTGATGCATTTTACAAACTTACCACAGATAAAATGCACCAGACAACTAAAACATAAACACAAGGTCATCAAAATGACAAAAGTCACTATGTATGTATGTATGTATGTATTTATTTATTTATTTATTTATTTATTCATTCATTGATTAGTTATGACTTAGAGCTTGTACTTCAAGCAATTAATGTCCTAGGTTTATTTAAACTTAATTTCAGGGTTTCTATTGAATACTGTCCTAGGTGGATTTATGATTAATGTACAAACATGTGTTTAATTTCTTGCTTAAGTTCCCTTCCACCCCCACCCAAGTACTTACCCTTAAATTGCCTCCAGGTGTCTTGGAGTTAAGTGTTTCCTCTTTGAGTTTCTGTGTTCCTAAGATTAGTTCATCAGTCCATGGAAAGTTGCCTGATTAAGGAATAGTTAGTGGTTCTTCATGGTCTCTTGAGTTCTAGGGAAACGGTAGGGAGGTAGAAATCCTAATAATAATTGATTCCATAGAAACTTGGGGAAAGCTGTGTATTGTATAACAGTTCAGACATTTAGGAGTCTTGATAAATTCTTCCTTGTGGATGTGCAAGCCTCCCAGACCCGGCATATACTTTCTATTTCATGCACAGATTTGAGCCATCTGTTTCTATGAATATGCCTAGTATGAGGGAGGTTCCTAAATATATAGGGTATTTTGTGAGCAAAAGGACAATATTTGGAAACAGAATTTTTGTCACATTTTTGTACAAGGGCATATATACCTAGCCTAACTCTTAAGGTCATCTCCTGAGGCCTTCTCCCAATGATGAGGAATGAGTAGCTACTAAAGATAGGATATTTTTAGTGGTAGCACCCCAGTTGTTGTATACCCTCCACAGAGAGGCTCTCCTGGCACCCACACTGTTATGTATTCAGTGGTCTGTGTTTGCCTGAGTTTGGACTAAGGATTCTGAGCCCCTGTGTCCTGATTCGATACATGATATCCAATCACAGAACATTTCCGGATTTGGGCATCTGCCATTGGCCCTTAAACTCTGAGTCATGATTCGCAGCTTGAAAGTTTAGACAGCCAATCACGTTGGGATTGGGAGTGGCCCAGGCCTTCAGAAATGTATATAAGCAGTTGCTCTGCCCCTGTTGTCCAGTTCTGTTATTTCAATAAAGGGTCTTGCTGTTATCACTGTGTCTTGCTTCGTGGGAACACACCTGCACTTCACAAACTCTGGTCTTTTTAGCACCAGGTGAAGACCTTTTTAGTCTTTCACAAGTGTTTAGTATTCCGAGATCTCTTAATCTGTTATCCTCTGTTGTTTTTATTCTGGTTTTGTATTGTAAGGTTTAGATACTATTTTAGATTTTAGGCATTACTCTGTTTTATAATTTAATTCTTTGTTATAAACCACCCAGTGAACTTTGATTGTTGGACAGTGTAAAAGTGGGACAAGTAAGAAAAAAAATAAAAGCAGTTTTATTTTGAATAGAGCATGACATGACTGTTGGAAGTAGTTTTGCTATAGGTTGTGTGGCTTTTTTCATTGTAACATTTGGTAGATCATCCTCAGATTATTTAGAAATGTAATGTAGAGATGTAGGCATTGGCTGGTTACATACATTTTATGTGAGCAGGACCTGACAGGAATTTAATATCCTCCTAATGGGTTGTTGGTTTAAGGGGCAATTTTAAAGTATTTCAAAGCCATTTAACTTATGCCAATGACTTTGTTTCTAGGCAAAATCCTTGCTTGGTGACTAGATCGACGTATCTTGATATACTTATTCTTCTGAATAATTACCTTGGGAAATCCAAAATAAAAGGTGAGTTTGAGCTAATGTATTGCTTTCTTGCCAGTAAGAGAAAGAAAGAGACCTGTACTCCAGGTGATATCAAGCTAAGCCATATTCTGTATAGACCTATTGAAATAAATTGACTTAATTTACTTTAGATGCATTGCAATCATGGGCCTGATCCAGCAAGTGGTTCTTACATTCTTTGGTTATTATATTCTTAAAATTATTTTCAACCAATGTACTGGTTAATGTGACATGGCAACTTTGAAACTATGACTTACTGATACAGTGCAAACTTGCAAGCTTCCAGAGAGATGCTTCCACTTGCTTCGCTCTTCCCCTTTACTCCTGGGCTGAGCTGAGACAAAGTTTGGCCTAGCACAGAGCTTTCCAAACTGTGTGTCATGACACATTAGTGTGTCGGCTGCAGTGTGTAGTTGTGTCGCGTGAACGCTTCCCACAATCCTCCCTGGGCTGGAAAGGGGCTAGTTTAACCTCCAGTTTGCTAGTAAAACTGAATTAACGTGTCGCGAAATGATGTGTGTCTAAAAAGAGTGTCATCAACATGAAATGTTTGGAAAGCTCTAGCTTAGCATGTCATGTGATCCTGGGCTTGTGCTTATGCTCTCTCCTCACTCGCCATAAACTCTAGTGATGTGAGAGTCCAAAAGAGTCTAAAACAGAAAAATGAGACTGCATGCATTTTTTCATCAGTAATTCATAAATACCTTAACAAGTTCTCCACTACACAGGCATGCTATCATTAAAAGTGGCGTTCAGTCTCTTTCTTATCTAAGACAAATATATTTTCCAGTTTTCTTTGTTAATTAGAATGCATGGTTCTTATAACTTCATTTTCTGCCAAATGCAATAAATACGTTTCAGCTGTATTTCTGTTTTGCTTTAACCCCAAATATGTTTTTTTGTGACCTATTGCTGAAAATGGTAGTGAACTGTTTATTTAAATGATAAGCCGGTCGTAAGTTGTACATCATTTTAATAATGTATTTGTGTCATACTTGCTCTTTAAAAAAGTAGAATATTCCTTAAAGAAGCATTCTCACAGTCATAAAAACTGAGAATAGCCATGAAAAATAGCTTAAAATGCTGGTATATGTGCACACTAATCAAAACTAAGGGGCAGAAACAAATATCAGAGCTGATCCTGATGTAATGTTAACTTTCTTTACTTAAATCTCTGAGAAGTATGATCAAAATAAATTAAGAGTATAGAAACATTGGCAGAAAATATACACTTGCCAGGGTCGTGGGTTTTGAGGTCCATGATGGGCAAACAGCTTCCTCCTTCCACTCTCACTCCATTGTAATGATTTTTTCCCTTTTCACTATTTCCTTTCAAACGTGAGGGAAGTATGAAATAAGTTCTCAACTTCTCATTTTATCCTATGTATAGTCTCTCCCCCACCCCCCTTTTATGAGGTTTTGAACAAAGATGAAGCAGCCACCATGTTGTAGAAAGCTGTGGCCTCTTTTCTTAGCTGAATATTCCATGCCTCCCACCAGTTCCCTGGTCAGCGAAGAGAATCCTTGCGCATGAGGTGCTTGTATACAGTGCACTGGAGTATGCGTGGATTGGGAGGGTCAGTGGATTGCGGCGCTGATCAAACTAGCTTTAGAAGAGAACCAGAATGAGGCACTTCATGGCCAAATTAGACACTGCATGCGAGATCTCCTGACTTTTTTTTTAACCCTTAAAAGCAGTTGCAATAAGGAGAGTTACCGTAATTTTAGCTCCATAACACAGTTTTTTCCTACTAGAAAGTATGGGGAAATGTCTGTGCGTGTTATGGAGCGAATGCCTATGGATGGCGGGGGAATCTGCTGCAGTCCTGAGCAGTCTGTGGCTCGCTTTGAAACAGCAAAGCGGGTGTAAGCGGCTCCTGTCAGCTAGCCGAGCCGGGGAGGAGGGAGAGAAGCAGAGCGGGAGAGGAGAGGAGCCGCTTACACGAGTGTAAGCGGCTCCTGTCTGGTTGGCTGCTTTAAAACAACCCCTGCTCTCTGTCCCTGCCTGCAGTTTTTTGCTGTCCGATTTTGGATTAGCCACTGTAGGGGCTGTGTGTGTGTGTGCTTGAGCTATCGTTCTCCTCCTCCTGCTTCCCCTTCACTCTCCCAGCGCCCCTGCGACTTTAGGATTGACACTCTGTGTCTGTGTGAGGGATCCTTCTCCTTCTCTTGCTTCCCGTTCACTCTCCCAGCGCCCCTGCGACTTCCAGCGCCCTGCGACTTTAGGGCCGGTTCTCTGCGTGTGTTTTGACCTCACTGCGCTTGTTGGGGGAGAGTGTTGATCGCAATTTTTCTTGATTTGTCTCAGAGTGGTTACTATCGTGGTTTCCTTGCTGGGGAGGAGGGAGAGAAGCAGAGCCTGCTTGTTTTAAAGGAGCAAAGCGGGAGAGGAGAGGAGCCTCTCCTGCATTATTAGCAGCATCCTTCTCCACACACCCCCCACGCCTGCTCCTTGTCCCTTGAGTGCTTTTCCTTCCCTCCCCACTTAAAACGTGGTTACAAAGCATGGATCCACATGGATCCTCAGGATTTTTGCATTGGGCTACCCCAAACTCACCATCAGATCACACGTCTGTGGCCACAGCATGAACCACAAAAATCATACATCCACTGTTTCGTTTAGAATATTTTTTTCTTGTTTTCCTCCTCTAAAAACTACGTGTGTGTTATGGTCAGGTGCATGTTATAGAGCGAAAAATACTGTAATTTAGATTGAGGAAACAGTGCTGCGGAGAAGTGTTGGCCCCCTTCCCCATTTTCCTAATCATTTTTTTTAATAGATATTTATTAAATTTTCACAGATTATGTAAAAACAAAACAAAGCAACAATACAAACAAGCACAAAACAAAAAAAACAAGTATAATTTCATTCCCTTATTTTCGAAAACCTTACTTCCCCGACTTCCTCATACCTTCCCTTTCTGTATTCCAATTTCTAATCTAGGTTCAGCAAATCCTTTCCTTCCCCATTTTCCTAATCAAAACTTTCCTTCACCAGAATCTTCAAGGGAAAAGATGGGTACCTGTATCCACTTCCTGGAAGTTAATAACAGCTTTGATGGGGCAATATTTCTTTTTTTTTGGGGGGGGGGGATGTTTCATTGTTAAGATAAAATACTGACCAGACACAGATAGGTGGTATGGGGAGAGGCTAAATCTCTCGATTTGAATGCAGATAGTTTCCCCTCCAGCTTCTCATTCTTAGTTACGGTTGGAGTATTTAAATACCATCTGATACACAAAGAAGTATGATTGTAATTTGGTGTATTGGTTGGCTGTTGTTATTTCATTCTGCAGGTCTGTATTACTTTACACACACACCCCAGTTAGTTACCTGGTTTGTTTTTTTGGTGCCTACATACTTTTGTATGCAGCATACAAAATACAAGATAAACAACAATTGAGGGGACAATTTTGATTTGAAAAATAACGCTGGGAGGCTAAGGTTAAATCAGTGCCATTGCCCCAAACCAATTTGGACCCTTATTGGTTCCCCTTTGATTTTGAAATAGACATCAAGAAAGCCAGTTGTGGAACTCTGACATCTTATTTAATTTGGTTTCAGACACCTTTGTAAAAACAGTCAGCAAGGGAAGAAGACGAGGTGGAGAGAATGCTGTAGCCCAGGGGTTGCCAACATTTTTTTTACTAGTGGTCATATTCTGAATTTTGAGAAAGTGCTGAGAACTTATCACAAAATGAACTGGGTGTGGCATAACATACAACTGGAGAGAAAACCACCGCTGACAATCTTATGCTTGCCATGGGAAGTCAGCTAGGTCTTGCTGGTCCTGGTTATGCAGATCTATTTCTCTCACACACCCACACACACTGATGCTGTTTCTGTCTAAGTAGCAACAGAAAGCATTCCTCAATACCAGGAAAAAATATACAAGGAAGCCATGTCAGTCTCATTTCATCGAAATCACTTAAAAGGTACCTGCACATTTTGCCCCACAATTTTATTCATAGGAAGGATAGAGGCTTCCTTTTTTATTTATTTATTTAATGGAAGCTCGGAGTCTGGAGCACCTGCCTAGGTGCACCACTGAAAGCCTTCACAGTGGTGCTATTGCCATAAACTTCCATATATTCCCTTCCTTACGTCTAGCACAGCAATTTTGAGGGCTGTGGCACTAACCCTCTGTTGCTTAGGGAGAGGGGATGCATCTGTCAATCTTTGCTCAAGGATCAATCTTTGCTCAAGGATCTTCTTCCCCCACCTATAACTTCACACCTACTTTCTAGATTTCCTGTGCCCCATACTTGGAGAACCACAACTTTAATCTACTTTGCCATCTTTTCTCTCAAAGTGGAGTTTCCGCCACTTGGATCCTCTTTAAAGAAAACTGAACATCTAGCAGCTTCTTCCTTAATGGGAGTTTCCTCTCTCCAGTCTCATGTTTAAGCCCCTCTAGCCTTTTGGCTCCAAAGAACAGATTTGGAACACAAAGTGGAGAATGTTCTATCCCAAGCACCCACACATTCTTGGCTACTAAAAAAAAAAAAAAAAAAAAAAAGACAGCCGGAGTATATATTTCATCTCTTTTTATAACCGTACCCATTTTTATATAGTGATATAATAGCAAGTACTGTATAAGTGCTGAGCCTTCTAGGTTGAACTCCCTTGGGAGTAGATGACAGCGGGCAGATTATTTAAAAACAAAGAATCAGCCCCTGTAGCCAGTGAATCCAGCTGGTCAAAGTTCTCTGTCAGTTGATACTGAACATAACACATTGGTGTATTTTTACACGGAATCATGTGTGCTTCTTTAAGTTGGTTGGGCCTTTGGAAGTTTGTGGCGCAATTTGAGCTAACTTCTGTTAATTTGGCAGTACGAAGTTAACTAGGTTTGTGGACAGTGACCATTTTTACATCAGTTTAAGCATTTCATTCCTCATGCCAGGCACTGCTTGTTTTTACAGACGTTGAGCATGACTAGCGGGTTATGACATTGCTGCTTTTCCCATCCTCCGAAGCACATGTTTTTAGAACATGAGTGGCCATCTTCTAAGTGCCACAGGCAGTTAAAGCCTGTGGCTTCCTGCACAGCAGCAGGAAGACCAGATCGTGGCATAGAGCATATGTACACACCAGCAGCTTAAAATGCTAGGTTATTTCCATTAGTGCAAGTCACATTTTTACATTGCTGTACACAATGTGGGCAGAGGGGGAGGGTGTCTGCACCCAGTGCCCATTGCCCAATTTGCTTCCTCACACCTGCAACCAGATTCCTGTCTCAAATGTACACACCTCAGCTTAACCATGATTTGTGTTTTCAAATTGGATGGAAGCCGGTTTGAGGAAAAGCTGGTCAAACAGAAGTATTTCTCGTTAAGCAGCAGGAAACACATGGATTGTGGCTAACACCATGTTTGTTTCATGATTGATTGATTTAATGCATCTTTATGCCACCTTTTCCTACAAGGAGCTTGAGTTGGTGTGCGTGGTACTCTCTCCCACCCTGTTTAATCCCCAAAACAACTTTGTGAGACAGGTTAGGCTGAGGGGCAGTGATTGGCCCAAGATCACCCATCCAGTGACCTTCATGGCCAACTGGGCATTTGAACACCCAGTTCCTAGTCCAACACTACACCCCACACACTGGCTCTGTGTTTGGCTGTGAGTGTACACTGGAGCTGGAATAAACAATAATGTGCACACAGCCATAGAGTTGAGCAAACATTCTTGCCTGCCTTTCCTATCAGTCCTCTTGCCCATGGGGGCTTCTGTACAGCAGAGGTGGGCAGACTTCAAGCTTTATATTTTACTGGAACCTCAAGATCCACCATTTGGGGCCTAGGTGCAAAAGACATTAAACAGTACATTCTGAGCAAAGCAATTTGTTTCCAGTACCAGAATGAACTGTCCTTTTGAGCACAAGTCTACTTCTGGTTACCCCAAGCTTTTTTAAAAAATTCAGCAGCCTCATTTAGGTGGGAAAGGTCATTTTGTGGTTGCTACTGGTAGGCAACAAGGAGTTGGGAAGCCTTGCTGGTATATTGGAAATCACTTGGTGATCTACTAGTGGATACCAATCTGCCTTCTGCCCACCCTGCATCCATCTGCATCTGTCTGTCTTGAGAGACAGTGGAAGAGTGCCATCGGGAGTAAAGTCAAACTGTTGGAGAGTTACAGGACTTGTTGTAGCTGCAGAAATCAATACGGGAGAGACATGTTTTGTTGCAGCTGGGGTAGATGATGGCTGGTGTCGCTGTTGCAGATGCACCATGGCATTTCTTCACTCCGCTGTAGAACACATGAGATGGGCACTTCCTCATCCTATGAGCTTCATTTTGTCACTTGCTTACCATTTTAATTCCACCACTGCAGTCGAATGTGCACGGCTTAAATTCAGCCAAAAATATGAAACATTAAGCAGCTGTTGCTGTGCAGATGAAATATGGTTCACCTACTTCAGGGTCATCTGTATTTCCTAAATGGCTAAAGACTTTTTAATTTAAAAATGTCTCTGTGTTTTGTTGAAGGAGGAGAGATGGTAGATAAAAACAAACCCAAGTTCTAACATCAAAGCATTTATTTCTTTTTTGTAGAAAACGTTTAATTGCCATATATTAAAAATAACTAGGCACAAATATCTTAGTTTGATATCAAAGCTCATGTAAGCACTTTGGATCTAAGTTGAGAATAGTATTTCTCAGCTCTTGATAACAAAGATGGCTTGCATTCCTGTGCTGTCCCAGTGAATTTTTGCTTGAAAAAAGCATGTCATTTTAAGTGCATGTAAATGTCACACTTTAAATAACTGTACTGTACTAAAATAGGCTATTGCATTTTTTTCATGCACTGTTTATCAACATCTTTTTATTGATTCTGAGCTTTATTTTAATAAGAATGATAGAAGTAAAACAAAAATCTGCTCTTAATGGCTCAGGTCAAGGACAGTGAAGCTAATAAGCTATTAAGTCTGAATGCCTGTGGACTTGCACCACAGCTGGGGAGATATTGGAATGCTTTGGAAACCTGGGGGTTTGCAGAAGTAAATACCTACTGAGGAAAGACTCTGACTCTTGTGTGCAACAGAAATATAAAATACAGCTTACTGAGAACTGAGCATGCTTGGTAGCTGCTGAATGTTGACCATCAGTTGAAATTAGGATGAAGATGCAATTTGTCCTACTGAAGTGCCCTACAGCTTATACAGTTGTACCTCGGGTTGCATATGCTTCAGGTTACATACCCTTCAGGTTACAGACTCTGCTAACCCAGAAATAGTGCTTCAGGTTAAGAACTTTGCTTCAGGATGAGAACAGAGATCGTGCTCCAGCGGCACAGCAGCAGCAGGAGGCCCCATTAGCTAAAGTAGTGCTTCAGGTTAAGAACAGTTTCAGGCTACGAATGGACCTCCGGAATGAATTAAGTACTTAACCTGAGGTACCACTGTAACAGATTTCCCTGACCTGGTGTCTTCGAGGTGTTGTTGGATTCCAACTCCCATCAGCCCCAGTCAACATGATCATTATTTGGGGATAATGGGAGTTGTGGTTATTATTCCATAAAATGACTGGGTCACATTTCAGGAAAGTTCTTCTTAAATAAAAATGTCTTCAATAGCCACTTATGTCAGTGAAATTCTACTCAATATTGATCGAAAGCAGAACAGCAATGTATAGTTAGCAGAGTAAAAACACGTTGCAGGATTCCCAAAAAATAGAGCAGATACAAGAAACCTATTGGAATGCCTGTTGTTTTTGTCCATGGAGTTTTTTTGGCAGGGATACTGGAGTGGCTTGTTGGTTCCTGCTCCAGGTGGATCACGTTCAGTCAAAACTCTCCACTATGACCTGTCCGTCTTGGGTGGCCCTGCACGACATAGCTCATAGCTTCTCTGAATTATTCAAGCCCCTTCACCACGACAGGGCAGTGATCCATGAAGGATCCACCCTCTTAATGAGGTGAAAGAGGAGAGCGCAAAATATGGTCTGAAGTTCAACATCAAAAAACCTAAGATCATGGCCACTGGTCCTATCACCTCCTGGCAAGGAGAAGGAGAGAAGGGGAAGAAATGGAGGCAGTGAGAGATTTTATTTTCTTGGGCTCCATGATCACTGCAGATGGTGACAGCAGTCACGAAATTAAAAGATGCCTTCTTCTTGGGAGAAAAGCGATGACAAACCTAGACAGCATCTTAAAAAGCAGAGACATCACCTTGCCAACAAAGGTCCGTATAGTTAAAGCTATGGTTTTCCCAGTAGTGATGTATGGAAGTGAGAGCTGACCATAAAGAAGGCTGATCGTCGAAGAATTGATTCTTTTGAATTATGGTGCTGGAGGAGACTCTTGAGAGTCCCATGGACTGCAGGAAGATCAAATCTCTCCATTCTTAAGAAAATCAGCCCTGAGTGCTCACTGGAAGAACAGATCCTGGAGCTGAGGCTCCAATACTTTGGCCACCTCATGAGAAGAGAAGACTCCCTGGAAAAGACCCTGATGTTGGGAAAGATGGAGGGCACAAGGAGAAGGGGATGGCAGAGGACGAGATGGTTGGACAGTGTTCTCGAAGCTACTAACATGAGTTTGACCAAACTGCGGGAGGCAGTGGAAGACAGGAGTGCCTGGCATGCTCTGGTCCATGGGGTCACAAAGAGTCAGAAACGACTAAACAACAACAACATTGGAATGCCAGAAACAAAGGGCCGTCTGGTTCACCATCCTGCCTTCAACAAGAGTCACCCTGATGATTTAATCCTCGGTTCTTTATTTTAAGTTTAATGGCTCTGCATCATTTTTGTTAATATGCTAGCCAGTGATCAGCCTCCAGTTGGAAAAAGCATAGCTATGTTTTGAAGCAACACTGGGGTTTTTTCTGGGCAGAATATACCTTCTGGTCATGCCCAGCGTATCAATGTGTATAATTCCCATCCTACCTTTAATATTTTTTGTCTTCCTTCCTATTCCTTTTTCATCTTTCTTCATCCTGGTATAGAGAAAATGTTCAACAGCCTTCCAGCAGCATAGTTTTGTCTGGACAGAAGTGCCTCTTTAATTCACCTTAAGTTACGGAGCCAGACATTTACTTTAGAAATTAATACGTGTGTTGGTTTAATAAAAGTTATAGCATTGGCCAAGGAAAAGAGTTTGTTTTAAGTTAGGCAGAAGTAAATAGAAGTAGGGAAGGGTTTTTTCATCAGGGGTAGAAGCGCAGGGATTATTTACTCATTTGTAATGAGATTTTTGTTTTTCTGGGAAAGACATTTTTGAGAAAATGTTGAGTATAAGGCAAAGTCAGAAATGTTGGGCTGTGGCTTGAGATGCTACAAACATATGGAAACAGCACCCCAGAGGTCTGTGAAAACATTTGTGTTTGCTTAGTCTCCCCTTCCCCAACTAAATAGATGACCACTGGGAGCCAAAAAGGGTCTGAACCCCTCAAACGGTGAAGTAGTTGTCTAAATCAGAGCCTAAAATACACTTATGAGCTGCTGGATGCTGATATTCCTTATTTGCTGCCCCCAGCAGCCTTCTGAACATGTGTTTTGGACAATCCACATCTGGACTGCCTGGTTTAGGAGTTTCCAGTCTCCTGTTCGTTCACAGCAGCCACACGAAGGCTATAAGTGATTGTCCATTGTCAAATTAGAGCAATGATTGTATCAACTGATGTAGAGTATGGATGGGGGAGAATTCTGATTCTGGAACACAAGTCTACCAATTTCACAATTTAAGAAACATGAGGAGCTGAAAGAACAAAAATGGACAGATCCTCCCATCCCTAGTGTACAGGCAGTGTTGTAGAGTGGTTAGAGCAGGGGTCAGCAAACTTTTTCAGCTGGAGGCTGGCCCACTGTCCCTCAGACCTTGTGGGGGGCTGGACTATATTTTTTTGGGGGAAATGAATGAATTCCTATGCCACCCAGAGATGCATTTTAAATAAAAGGACACATTCTACTCATGGAAAAACACACTGATTCTCGGACCGTCCGTGGGCCGGATTTAGAAGGCGATTGGGCTGGATCTGGCCCCTGGGCCTTAGTTTGCCTATCCATGGGTTAGAGTGTTGCACTAGGAAGGTTCAAATCTTCACTCAGCCCTAAAGCTTCCTGGGTGACCTTGGACCTACCAACATCTCTGCCTAACCTAACTTACAGGGTGGTTGTGAATATAAAATGGAAAGGGGGAAACCTTTATGTTCCGCTTTGACCTTGGAGAAAAGGTGTGGTATGAATGGATCACAGCTGTCCATGGAGGCGCAGGTCAGTTCTGTGTCCAAGGCAGCTGTCTACTAGCTCCATCTGGTACACAGGCTGAGACCCTACCTGCCCGTGGACTGTCTCGCCAGAGTGGTGCATGCTCTAGTTATCTCCCACTTGGACTACTGCAATGCACTCTACATGGGGCTACCTTTAAAGGTGATCCAGAAGCTACAACCAATCCAGAATGCGGCAGCTAGACTGGTGGCTGGGAGTGGCCGCCGAGACCATGTAATGCTGGTCCTGAAAGACCTACATTGGCTTCTAGTACGTTTCCGAGCACAATTCAAAGTGTTGGTGCTAACGTTAAAAGCCCTAAACGGCCTCCGTCCAGTATACCTGAAGGAGCGTCTCCACCCCCATTGTCCAGCCTGGACACTGAGGTCCAGTGCTGAGAGCCTTCTGGTGGTTCCCTTCCCGCAAGAAGTGAGGTTACAGGGAACCAGGCAGAGGGCCTTCTCGGTAGTGGCCCCCGCCCTGTGGAACGCCCTCCCATTAGATGTCAAGGAAATAAACAACTATCTGTCTTTTGGAATACATCTGAAGGCAGCCCTGTTTAAGGAAGTTTTTAATGTTTGATGTTTTATCGTGTTTTTAATATTCTATCGGGAGCCGCCCAGAGTGACTGGGGAAACCCAACCAGATGGGCGGGTTATAAATAAATGATGATGATGATGATGATGATATAAATTCCACCTTAAGTACCTCCTTGGAGATAGGTCAAATGACACTACCATGGCTAGGTTCCTCTTGGAAGTACTAAGAAACAGGAACCTACATGCTCTGGATAAAACATAGCGACTGCCTTGGAACCCTTTCCCTTGTATTTCTGTTTTATTTTGCTTTTGAAAATGTTTTTGTGTGCCTTCAGACTGAAATAAATATCTGTGTGTGAATATTGTCATAATAAATAATCGTAGAATTGGGAGGGACCCTCATGGCCATCGAGTCCAACCCCCTGATATAAATAAAATAAAATGGCTAAGTTTGTTGAGGCTTCCAGTTCCCCATTTGTGCACAGATGTGAAATGCTTCTCCTATGGCATGCAATGCAGTTCAGGGTTTTTTCTTTTCCCTGTATTCATTACCCTGAAGAAACTATGTAACACTTGCATGTTTGCAAAGTTGTGAGGGAGACCTTCAGATTCTACTTATTAGTGTTTTAGCTACTGATGTTGAAAATTTTAATATGTTACTTAAATATCCAAAATAATTGTTGAACTTAAAACTTGAGTAATTCTGAAGAAATACAGTGGTACCTCAGGTTGCATATGCTTCAGGTTACATACACTTCAGGTTACAGACTCCACTAACCCAGAAATAGTGCTTCAGGTTAAGAACTTTGCTTCAGGATAAGAACAGAAATCAGGCTCCGGCGGCGCGGCGGCAGCAGGGAGCCCCATTAGCTAAAGTGGTGCTTCAAGTTAAGAACAGTTTCAGGTTAAGAACGGACCTCCGGAACGAATTAAGTACTGAACACGAGGTACCACTGTAGTTCTCATTTTCGAAACATTAGTAATATGAAGCTTGGGAAAATGCCCCTCAAAATTTGAACATACGTTCTGTTGTTAAATCATGTGGGCTTGTTACGTCATAGGAAGCGGGTAAAATATTTCACTGCTTAAATGTGCTCAAGTTTGATTGGATTGTGTTCCAAGTTTTATGAGTAATAACCAAAGACAACCTTTCCTTTTTCATTCCTCATCCCACCACCCTATCGTATTTAATTCCAGGAACAGAGTTGCTCAGATTTTGGGATCAAATAGGCACAATTATCTCCGATTCGGAACTGGCAACGGGTATCAGCTACTCTTCTGCAGTGCCAGGACTTCCTCAGTATCTCCAGAGCATCACCAAACTCTTCCTGTCTATGCTCACGGTGACTTCAGATCCTGGATTTGCAAACTACAGTTCACCTGCCAAACCGAAAACAGTAAAACCTTGTTTGTCAGTTGCACATCTGCTACACTCTGAGTTCTGCGAAGTGCGCTTGTTGGTCTTAGAAGCAACTGTTCTGTGGCTGAAGCAAGGACATTCCAACTCTGTGATGGAAGAACGGGGGAAAGTTCCATTGTGTCTACTGTCTGGTTTGGAGAAGATCCTGCTTCGGATGGCTGTAAAGGAAAAGCATCCGGAATGCTTTTGCAAGGTAAACACATAGTGGTCCCCCTCTCCCGCTCTGGATGCAAATACTGTAAAATTCACTGGGTGCTATCCAGTGTAGGCAATTCTCAGAGTAGATTCATTGAAATCAAATAAGCAAGTAACTTAAATCCATCGTTTTCAGTGGGTCTCTCAACATGACTGATGTTGTAATCTGTAAAAAACATATAATAATTTCGGAGCAAATGGATCCAATTCGTGCCAAATTTATTTTTATCTTTACCCTTCCCCCCCCCCCCCTTGTTGCTGTTATATATAGGTATTAGAGGCTCTATACCATACGGACCCGCAAAATGTGCTTTCAGAGACAGAAGATGCTTTAAAAATGAATGCAAGAGAATTCTTGCATTGGGTTTTGAATATTGCAGATGCTTCTGACAGGTAAATTCTTTTGTCTTTTTTATATTTACTGATTGCAGGTTGCCAAGTGAAAATAAACTGATGTCGGAGGGTGGGAGAGGAGAAATATTTGTGCTCTCACTGTCTTGTTAAGCCCCAGACATTGTCATATTTTTAATAATTCGCCTCTGTGGTATTTTTAATACATACTCAGAAGCCCATAGCTAAGGCTAAGAAGTGATGAGTCGTCTAAATGAATTACAGGCTGAGCAGAAAGCTGAGTGGCTCCTCTGGTTCTCTTTTTCACTAGCATCTTCATGTTTAAAGTGCTAAATCAGTGTTTCAGGGCAATGGTTATTGCTGTATCATAAAGATGGGATCGCAGGAGGCGTGTTTTTCTTTTCTTTTTTGGGATCTGAACTTTGAATCTATATTGTAAAATTAACTAATAAATTACCTTGGCCATATTTTTATTCTATTTCATAAAATTTATATATCACTTGATTGCAAAGCAGCCCTCAAAGGGTTTTACGAAACATAGTTATGAGTGCTACCAACAAATCTGGTATTGAACTTGCCAGTTGGTGGAGGAATACATCACTTCCTACTGTCTGTCGTGGGCCATTCATATCTTTCAGGTTAGATTTGGCATGTGCATCAACTTTTCTACCGCAGAACTTTAAAACTGCTGGTATTTTTCTGCGGATCTTCCGTTTGACCACTAGACCTGCTTTTATGATAACATTCTTCCTCTAGCCCTTTTTATAGAAAATGGGTTATTGGGGCATGCATCTTACTACACACGTTTGCACTGGTTGTTAACAACAACAACAATTTTATTATTTATACCCTGCCCATTTGACTGGGTTTCCCCAGCCATCGCCAGACATGAAAAACTTCCCCATACAGGGCTGCCTTCAGATGTTTTTGGAAAGTTGTATAGTTGTTTATCTGTTTGGCATCTGATGGGAGGGCGATTCACAGGGCAGGGCTCTATAGAACTTTTCATCTTCTTAGATAGTTTGGTTTCTAAGAGGAAGAGGGTTTGTCATACTTTAATGCAATTCTATATCCACAAGGCGCAACCACCTCATGCCTAAGCAAAAGTTTTTCTTCTGGTTGTATATTGACATGCAGAGCAGCTGTAATGAATTGGACTGTTAGATTTCATCCTGACTTCAGCTAATAAAGCATATTGTGTGTAACAAGTGTGTAACAAGTGAAAATGAGATTCTTTGCTGCTAAACTGCTTGCCAGTTGACTTGCATTTTGCTGTAGCTTTGACATTTATTTCACACTTAGGTTTGTGGATCTGTGTTAATCTTTTATTTTGCAGCATTGAAATTCAAAGTATATCCCTCAAATTTGCCTCAAAGTTGGTCATCCATCTTGTCCAAGATCAGCAGGAGGTAAGGAAATCTCATTTAATAATCATGTCTGCATCAGATTTACTATGACTATAAATTAAGAGTTTCCGTTCTGCAGGTTCATTTTGATGAACCTATAAAGTTAATTGCTTCATATATACAAAACCTGAGATTATGACTGCAGTGCATGAGCAAGTACTACACTGAAGACCAATGTCAGAATTGATTTGATGTTAATTGTCTCAGAACAATTAACAAAGGAGTCCACTGCTGATTTATGCAGTGCTGTTTTAGTTTTTATTCTTTTAAAGCAATGGTGGTGAACTCCTAGCTGTTGTGCCAAATTTGATTTTCTTTCTTTCTTTCTTTCTTTCTTTCTTTCTTTCTTTCTTTCTTTCATCAAAAGCAAAGCAATGGTTTTGGTTTCCTTTTCTGTGTCGAATGAATTGCTGGTTCTGTGGAAACTGAATGTCACATTTTGTGTTTATTATTACTTTTTAGTTCCTGTCTTAGTGCCAGTTTTAGTATAGCGCTTGACCCTTCTTGTTTACTCTAATCTCCAGTTTACAAGGATACTTCAGGCTTTTAAAGCCAGTATTAATTTTCTTATAGGAGGTGAAATCAGAGATGAAGCAATGGGTTGGCATAGTCACTTCCTTCTGCGGAGATGAACAGCAAACAGATCTCCGATTAGCTGCTGCAGAGATTCTTGTGAGCATTACGCCATTTTTTCTGACCAGTCAAAAGCTTCTGTTGGGTAAGTAAATAGAATTAAGCAGTATGACCACAGACAAGCCAAAATTAAGCTTCTGAATTTCACTGATTTCAGTGGGAGAACAAATCGCATGATAAACTCACACACCAAAATCAGCAGAATATATGCTAAATTTTCAGTCGGCTTGTAGCCTATGTTTATGTTTGGAAGCAGGAAGAGGCATGATAAATCTTAAGGATGTGCATATGTTATATAGCAAACAGATGTGACTTTGTGGTAGAGCACCTGATCCTCTGCACAGGAAGATCTGTCCTCTCAGTAGAAAATGGGCCTATCTGCATGGTATGATTTGCTGTAACAGTGCTTTATGGCATTCGACTATGCTTACTATTTTTAATTTATTCAAACAATTTCTAACTCACTTTTAATGAAATGAATGACCCCAGGGCAAGGCACATTAAAACCAATGAAATATACAATGAAACCACCTCAGCTGGGCAGAACAGCAAGTAAAACAAAATAACCAACCTAAACATCAAAATACTGAGCGAATAGATGTGTCTTCAATTGGCACTAGAAACTTGACAAAGTCAGTGTCAGCAGACTTTGTGGCGGCAGAACAGGGCACCAGTACTCAGAAGGCTCTCTTGCAAGTTAAGAAAATAAGAAGAGCCAGCTTAAAAATTTCTTTTTTACCTTTTTAGATTCTTTTTGGTCTGGGGGGTAGGATGGTTGTTTAGTCGGGTTTGGGAATTTGTTTAATTTTGGTATGTTTATAATTTTTACTCTGTCTTTGGTTTGTATTGTTTTATTCTGTTTTTTTGTTTGTTTTTATATAGGTTTTATTTTGTCCCAGGGCTGCCTGGGAGTGGGTCCCAGCCAACAAAATGGCTGGGGCAGGTTCCACGGGGGAGGGGGGGGGAGATGCACTGGGACAACCGATCTCAGTGATCACGGGTAGGAGGAGGAGTTATGCTAAGACCAGACCATGTCATTACCAAGGAGGCAGGTTTAGTCGTTGTTTGAGGATTATCCCTGCCTCCGGATCTAGTCTTGACCGGACGGATACTAGAATCAGCAAGAGATACCCACACGACCTGAAGGTGCTGCTATGCAATGCCAGGTCAATGATTCATAAAACCACTGCCATCCATGACTTGATTGTGGATTGAGGACTTGACCTGGCATGTGTAACAGATACTTGGTTGGATGAAGCAGATGGGCCTGTCCTTGCCGCTGCTTGTCCACCAGGTTTCTCTTACGCACAGCAACCCAGGCCTTGTGGGGGGGGGGGGAGTTGCAGTGATTTTTAGGAAGTCAATAGTTTGCACCAGGCGTCCTATTGGGAAGACCCAATTCTCTGAGTTCATGTTCTAGAAGTTGGGCAATAGGGGCAGTACAGAATTCCTTTTGGTGTACCGACCTCCCCGCTGCACCAAGGATTCCCTGTCCAAGGTGCTTCAGGTCGTGGCGGATGTTCTCCTGGAGACACCTAGTTTGGTTGTCCTAAGGGATTTTAACATCCATGCCTACACAACCTTACAAGGGGCCGCTCGGGACTTCGTGCAAAGCATGGCCTCCATGGGGCTGTCCCTGAATATGAGTCTGGCCCAACTCATAGCCGTGGACATGCCTTGGACCTGGTGTTCACCTCTATGGATGTTGGTGATCTGACACTAAGTAAAAGCGAAATTAAAGAAGTGCCATGGTCAGATCACTTCCTGGTGCAACTGGACTTCTCTACGACCCTTCCCCTCTGCAGTGAGGTGGGACTGATTCAGATGGTCCGCCCCCAGCACTTAATGGATCCAAATGGTTTCCAGAGAGTGGTAGGGGATGCTTTATCCCATGTTGATGGCCTTTCAGCTGATTCCCTTGTGGCCTGCTGGAATATGGAGTTAACCAGGGCTATTGACTGTTTGGCTTGTTCTGTCCAGACACTGAGGTCCAGTGCCGAGGGCCTTCTGGCGGTTCCCTCACTGCGAGAAGCCAAGTTACAGGGAACCAAGCCGCTAAGCCGTTAATAGCCGTTAATAGCCGCTAAGCCGCTAAGCCGCTAATAGCCGTGCTTCGCAAGACGAAAAAACTGCAAGACGAAGAGACTCGCGGAACGGATTAATTTCGTCTTGCGAGGCACCACTGTACAAAAACCTTCCTTGGAGGTTTTTAAGCAGGGGTTTGGATGGCCATCTGCCATGAATGCTTTAGCTGAGATTCCTGCATTGCAGGCGGTTGGACTAGATAACCCTTGAGTCCCTTCCAACTCTTAAGATTCTATGATTCTGGTGTTGTTGTTTTTTAAAAAAATATTCCTAACATTTCTTTTTGTAAATACTTAGGTCTGTCTGATACATTACACCTTTGGAGATGTGTTGTTCAGCTGTTGCAGAGTGAAGAGCAGATAGTAAGGAATACCGTCGCTGGCGTTATAAGACAAGCTCAGTCTCAAGAAAATATCTCTAGGAAAACAGGTATGAAATTATTATTCTTCACCATCAACCATCAGTACTTGTGAAAGAGATTCATTGCACATGCCAAAATGTCTAGGTTGATATTGTTAGCAGGTATGACACAAGCTGCAGAAGGAAGCTTTGTGTTTATAGTACAGTATCTCAATATCATTTCCCTCTCTTCTTAACTGTGTGTGAGAATTATTCCTCTGCAGCAGGAATATAGGGGTACAGTGGTACCTCGGGTTAAGAACTTAATTCATTCTGGAGGTCTGTTCTTAACCTGAAACTGTTCTTAACCTGAAGCACCACTTTAGCTAATGGGGCCTCCCGCTGCCACTGCACTGCCGCCGTGTGATTTCTGTTCTCATCCTGAATCAAAGTTCTTAACCCAAGGTACTATTTCTGGGTTAGCGGAGTCTGTAACCTGAAGTGTCTGTAACCTGAAGTGCCTGTAACCCGAGGTACCACTGTACTTTTAAAAATCTCTTCAGTGCTATGAAGGTGTTGCCTTTTCAGATTCATAAGTATATAGAACTCTGTGTTTTATGTGAATTCAAGTGTTAGAATATTTTTATTTATATAGGACATCTTCAGCTGTGTTGAAAATAAGTTTATTTTTGCAGCAGACTTAATGGATTCAGATGTGTTTAGCCACTGCCGCTTTTCTAACTTAGTCATTCTAGGGTTACAATCTACACAGAAACCAAACTATCTGGTTAGGAACAGGATTAGTTATTGTTTTGTTTGCTTACAAACAATAACTTGTCAGGTAGTTATGGTCTTGCTCATGATCTGTGCAGTGCAAGCCCATGACAGGGTTATTGCTTTTGCACTCATATATAAATATATGGGACGCAGGTGGCGCTGTGGGTAAAACCTCAGCGCCTAGGACTTGACGATCGTATGGTCGGCGGTTCGAATCCCCGCGGCGGGGTGCGCGCCCGTTGCTCGGTCCCAGTGCCTGCCAACCTAGCAGTTCGAAAGCACCCCCGGGTGCAAGTAGATAAATAAGGACCGCTTACCAGCGGGAAGGTAAACGGCATTTCCATGTGCGGCTCTGGCTCGCCAGAGTAGCTTCGTCACGCTGGCCACGTGACCCGGAAGTGCCTGCGGACAGCGCTGGCTCCCGGCCTCTAGAGTGAGATGAGCGCACAACCCTAGAGTCTGTCAAGACTGGCCCGTACGGGCAGGGGTACCTTTACCTTTACACACACACAAACACACACACACACACACACACACCTCTCCTTTAATCCTTTTAATGTAAGGGACTGCACTTGAAATATTGAATTTAAAGTGAATGCTAAACAGTTCCTTCGAAATCTAATCAAGTTAAGGATAGGCTCTGTAAAATGTAGCTTATTTCAAAGCAAAATTGCTTTTTACCGAGTATACCCCAAACAATGCAAGCGCAAGACAATTTTTTGAAAAACAACTTTTCCTTTTTTTAAAGGAGAAATTCTGATACTTCCGATTTGTTGCCTCCCGGTAGTTTAGTCTCCTCTCTTTCCAGCAGGAGGCTAATGTGGGACACTTGCCATTTCTTCCCTAGAGCTTCCTTTTCTCCTACATCTGCTGAAACAGTTCCAGGGTGTGTTGAGTGGGGAGGAGCTACCCTCCTGTTCCCTGTGGCTCCATCTCCCCTCCTGGCCTCAGTTACAAGACAGGAAGGGCTTAAATCACCCTGAGTTGTCATCATCTCTCCCCAATGCTTTCCCGTTTCTTTTCTCTGTCCCTGGGCTGCTGGATGGCTCTGGGCTAGATCCTCCCTAGGAAACTCCTGGCAGGCTTATCTTCCTGAGCATACCAGCAGGTGTTTCCAGCACCACCTGGCTATTCTGGCAGAGGAGGAATAGATGGCAGTGGAACCATGCCTTTCTACCATCTCCCTCTAGGCTTGTCTACTGCTCAGCTGCTGGCACAATCAGGACATTGTGAGGCTGGTTTGGCCACAGCTGCAGCCTCCCATTGTGTGCCAGAGGACCTCATCCCAGCTGGCATGCAGGGGTCATCATCCAGGAATCTCTCCAGTAGTGCTGGGTCTGCTGCTCGGTTTTAGGATGATGAAGGGTGTGGCTTACAAGTTGGGATGGGGGGGACGGATGGGTTTGATGGGTGTTGAAATCCAACAATATCTGGAGGTCCACAGGTCTCCCACCCATTGACTGTTGGCAAGGGTCACATCACCCCTTGTTTCCCTGTGTTTATTTTGCACTCCTCATGTTGGAAAAGCGCATATTTTATATGCTGAATGCTGCATCTAAATTCATCCACTCTCATTAGCTTGATTGATTCAGAAAATCTTCTGTTTAATTGAAAATATTTGTGCCCCACTTTTCTCATATAGTCCAAGGCCTCTTGCAAGAAATAATAAAGTACAATAAAGCAGCAATATACAAACAGCAAAAAAGAGGCATGTAGTAAAAACATTGTAAGGATAGCATGCATTTCGGTAGTAGCGCCTTTTCTTTAGAATCGCTTTGCTTCTGAACCGAGGCAGGCGCTGAGACTGATGTCATTTCAGATCTACTAGAAACTTATTCTCTCTGGCCTTTGCTTGAACATTCATACCAATTAGGCATAATCATTTAATATACCTGTTTTGTCCTAATGTTGGCTGCTGCTTCATTTATTCTGCAAGTAAGTTTTGACATAACTTTAAGGTTATTTTGTTTGTTTACACTGCCTTGTGATGTTTACAAGAAAAGCTCTATGGCAAGTGTTTCAATAACTAAATAATAATAGGATTTTACCAGAAAAGACCAAATTATTTCCTTAAATAGGTAAAGGGACCCCTGACCATTAGGTCCAGTCGTGACTGACTCTGGGGTTGCGGTGCTCATCTCGCTTTATTGGTCGAGGGAGCTGGCGTACAGCTTCCGGGTCATGTGGCCAGCATGACTAAGCCACTTTTGGCGAACCAGAGCAGCGCCCAGAAATGCCCTTTACCTTCTTGCCGGAGCGGTACCTATTTGTCTACTTGCACTTTGAGGTGCTTTCGAAGTGCTAGGTTGGCAGGAGCAAGGACCGAGCAACGGGAGCTCACCCCGTCACAGGGATCCGAACCGCTGACCTGATCGGCAAGTCCTAGGCTCTGTGGTTTAACCCACAGCGCCACTCGCATCCCTATTTCCTTAAATAGGAGGGTATTAATCCTGTAATGGAAGACCAGTAAGGATAGGGGGAGGCTAATGTTTGGGTGCAGCAACAGAGGTCTGGTTTGAGGTTGAAAACTGGTGAGAGCATTTGCTTAGATGAAGTAAAAAGTGAGAAGGCTCCGAGTGTTGACCCCACTCATGAAGTCAGGCGTGCTTCTCTTTTCAGGGTGTGAGTTCAGAAAAAGGATTTCCAACCCTGTAATACTCATACAAACCTGAATCCTTAGCACATGATGATGTTGGTTCAGACAAAGAAGTAACTGTAAACAAGACTTTGTTCTCTGCACACAATGGTAAGCAACTATATAGAAACCATTGTGCTTATCTAAATATTTAACTTGTGTCTTAGCTCCTGAAGAGTGTGGCTTCTTTTCTGTATCACAAAACCTGAATGGGCTGTGCCACTCCTCACCTGGTAAGGATATAGTGTCATGTCTGAAGCCCCAGACAGTAAACTGAAACTGAGCTGAAATGACTACACGTCTCCCTGCTTTTTACACTTACCATCATGTGTCTCAATTGATTACGAAGCTGTATCTCAAAGCCCATTGTTATCTGTTGCTTCCCACATATTTCTATCTGGGTCTTTCCTAGGAAAGTAGAAAAGTGGAACTAGCCTTGAATATGTTTTGCTAGAAAACTGTCGAGGCCTGCAATGTTTCTGATACTTGCTAACACATTGGAAAACATCTTCCAACCCACATAAGATGCTCTGGTTTCCGCTGTGCACACTCCTGACAAAGAAAAGAGGGGCTGGGACTGTAACTTTAACAGTACCAATAAATGTCTCAGTGTTCTTTGTGTTATGATTACTATCACACACTCATGTGGTCTAGCCTTTGAAGTTTAAAGTATATATTGGCCTAACTACATATACCCACCAGTTTGGCCAAGCACTCCTAAGCTTTGGCATACAGGGAGTGAATACCATATTGCCTTCAGGGTCTCGCAGCCTCACCCAGAAACCTTCCCAAGGTGTTGGCTGCCAGCATTTCAGCCGATGAATTACTCTAGAACAGGAGTAGGAAACCTAGGGCCCGGGGGCCGGATGCGGCCCAAACGCCTTCTCAATCCACAGACAGTCCGGGAATCAGACACAGGCTTATATTAACATACATTTCAATTTGCTGAAGAGTTTATAAGCCACACAGTGGTCTCTAGCATGCAAGTCGTCAAAGAGTTCCTCTGTACACTTTGAGCATTGTTGTTGTTGTTTAGACGTTTAGTCATGTCTGACTCTTCGTGACCCCATGGACCAGAGCACACCAGGCACTTCTGTCTTCCACTGCCTCCCACAGTTTGGTCAAACTCATGCTGGTAGCTTCGAGAACACTGTCTAACCATCTCGTCCTCTGTCGTCCCCTTCCCCTTGTGCCCTCCATCTTTCCCAACTTGTGCCCTCCATCTTTCCCAGGGAGTCTTCTCTTCTCATGAGGTGGCCAAAGTATTGGAGCCTCAGCTTCACAATCTGTCCTTCAAGTGAGCACTCAGGGCTGATTTCCTTCAGAATGGAGAGGTTTGATCTTCTTGCAGTCCATGGGACTCTCCAGAGTCTCCTCCAGCACCATAATTCAAAAGCATCAATTCTTCGGCGATCAGCCTTCTTTATGGTCCAGCTCTCACTTCCATACATCACTACTGGGAAAACCATAGCTTTAACTATACGGACCTTTGTTGGCAAGGTGATGTCTCTGCTTTTTAAGATGCTGTCTAGGTTTGTCATTGTCATTTTCTCCCAAGAAGCAGGGGTCTTTTAATTTTGTGACTGCTATCTAGTGCAGTGGGCCCTCATCCTTCAGAGCTTGTGAATCTACAGTAATAATGTTGACCATCCGTAGGGGAGATCCATTCGCACGGCGTGGTGTGTTTGATGGCTGCCTGTGAACAAATCACAGTACGAGGGAGTTCTCTTTGTAGAAAAGTTTTCAAAAACGCAGGGCCAAAATATTCTGTAATCTGACATCATTTGAAGTGTGTGTTTTTAAAAGAGAGGAAGCTATATGTAAGCTGTGTTTGTGTCTGATATCAAACAGTCGTATTTAAGATGGCAAGAAGACTGTAATCGTCTACAATCCGAGTTACGGATTTTCCAGTTTGGTAAAGAGACTGGGTGCTGGAGAAGCCAACCGTGGCCTAACTCTGCAAAACAGTTTTATACTCAAGGCAAAAAAATTAGAAGAAATCTGAGTGCATGACTTGCCTTGCTATAACAGCAGACGCTTAGGCCCCAGAGTTGCTTTGCTAATCTCTGACATGTAATACCCTGTTTTTGTAACCCAGAATGAGAGTGTGTTAAAACCACAGCATGAACTACAAGATGAAACAATATAGTTAATAGACTGTGGGTGTAGGAGGACTATTTTATCTAGACTAAAATGTAGAGAGATTAGAGTCCGGTTGTGTCTTCTGAACCTTAAAAATAAATTGGTGATAGAAGACAGCTGGAAGTTTGGAAATCACACTTGCTCGTCATGACTTGATGACATCTTCTGTGGTGGCAGTGATGAGTTCCAGGGCTAATGTCTAACATTGCAAAGACTCTCCTATCTCCTGTCTTCCTTTTAAGTGATTTACTAGATCTCCCAAGGGTGTGTAAGTGTGAAAAGCCTCTGCTCAGATGGGCATTGATACTAGAGGAGGGTTTAGGAGAGGAGGGTGAGAAGGCTGTGTAAACTGGGGTTGTGGAAGTTAAAAGGCAGCCAGGTTTCACCCCTTCTTTGGACTATAGAAACTGGTATGCTTCAACCCCACCAGTCTTGTTGGCCAGATGTATTGGGACAAATTTATGGTGCTGAATGAAGAAGATGCTGCACATTCTTGCCATTAAATAAATGCACTGTAAGCAGAATTATGAAAAAAGGCAAATAAGGTTGCTTTCTTAATTTACTTTCTTACCACCATTAGAAAATCTTGACTGTAGATTCCTGAGTGTTTTTGCGCTGGGATGTGCATGTGTGTACATGCTGTATCACTTGGGATGTTTTGTCCCAAGCACTGATGTGCAGTGGAAGGGTGGTTTAGCAAAACAGTAAGGTTTGAAGGACAAGAATTGTGCATTGTTCTTTTTACTGGAAGCCCTCCCTGATTCTCTCTCCCCCAACCCATTTTGGAAAACTTTCTGCCTTTATCAAAACATAAATGTAACATTTTTTTCAAATTCTGAGACTTTTGCAGATGAATTCTGCAACTGACAGTCATTTAATACCTTTAAAAACTAGGTCCTTATGGCATAAACCCATTTTGGCAGCTGCATGATTTTATCCTTGGTTTAGGTAAAGGGACCCCTGACCATTAGGTCCAGTCGTGGCCGACTCTGGGGTTGTAGCGCTCATCTCGTCTGGCCGAGGGAGCCGACGTACAGCTTCCGGGTCATGTGGCCAGCATGACTAAGCCGCTTCTGGCGAACCAGAGCAGCACACGGAAACGCCATTTACCTTCCCGCCGGAGCGTTACCTATTTATCTACTTGCGCTTTGACATGCTTTTGAACTGCTAGGTTGGCAGGAGCAGGGACCGAGCAATGGGAGCTCACCCCGTTGCGGGGATTCCAACCGCCGACCTTCTGATCAGCAAATCCTGGGCTCTGTGGTTTAACCCACAGCGCCACCCTTGGTTTACACAGCTATAAAAAATAAAATGAACAAAAGGCCATGAAATGCAAAAGGTAGTTTGCCACCCATTTATATGCTAAGCTCAGACGTATCCAAGATAAGTACAATGACCATGAACATTAATTTGAGCTTTGCATTGAAATGTCACATGATGTAGCTCTTGCATTTCATGAGCTTGCATAAGCTTCTGTTTACACCTTTTTTCACTATGCCAACTCCATGCATCTAATGAAGTGTGTAATAGTCCCCAAAAGCTCATGACACAATAAACGTGTTAGCAATTAAGGTGCCTCCAGACTCTGACTTCGATTCTATTACTGCATGTGTGTACCAGGATTAACCATACCACTCATTTATCCTTAAGCAAATATACCTTTGATAAGTCTATCAAAACAGTGGGAGATGCAAACTGTTCGCCAAATTGCAATGGGGTTTATTTTGCTAAGGTGTCTTAGTATTAAGACAAGACTTCCCAACTGAAGGCACATTGAAGTGCTGAAAGTTCTGTTGAGTATTTCAGATAAGGAATCTTGAGGACAAATGAAAATAAGGGTTGAAGACCTTTGTAGGCATTTTTTTAGTGACACTTAAGAGTGCAATTTAAAGTGAGATCCCTTCAGACAAATGACAGCTGATTAAGTGAGAATAGTGAGAATAAAGTCAATATGGAAGTTAATACTAGCTGCTCTCATGCTGGTTTTGAACAAAAAGTTGAGGTGAAATAGATCACCACCAACAAAGAAAGAATGGTTAACAAAAAAATTGGAAGGTAGCAATTATGTTTAAGGTATGGAATTGAGTGAGAGAAGACAAACAAGAAAGAGAAAATAGAAAAAGATAGATGGAAACTACCGGTATCTATTTATGAAATTTATGAAGTTTAAATATAACATAAACATGGGTGAATAGAATAGTTTTTCTATATAGAAAAATATAATGCATTTTTGAGTGTTATGTAATTATATAATTTTGTGGGATTTAATAAAGTTTTAAAAAAGAAAAAGAAAAGCAGCTCAGTAAGCAGAATGGACAGCATGTTTTTATAGGTATTTGAAATAATATAGTAACTATTAAGGAAAAAGAGGGTGCTGTTGGTAAACAAGGATATAAGGCAGGCATAGGCAAACTTGGCCCTCCAGGTGGTTGGGGACTACAACTCCCATCATCCCTAGCTAACAGGACCAGTGGTCAGGAATGATGGGAGTTGTAGTCCCAAAATATCTGGAGGGCTGAGTTTGCCTATGCCTGATATAAGGCTACAATCCTAAATGAACATACTGAGACTGAAACTTCCAACATATGAACGTACTCTGTATGTGTCCAGAACAGGCTTTGTCAATATGTAAGGCTCACATTTCATTGGCATCACAAGGCATCTCATTTATCTCCTTAAATTGCTTGTTTGAGGAAAGTATAGGCAGGTTCGGTCAAGACAGTGCTGTTGGTAAATGAACTATCTGCTCTCCTGCCAATGCTTTCTTTTTCTTTTTGATCTCATTTCATACACTTTTGAAAAGGCTTCACTTTATAGGAAGAGTTAGACTTATATACAGTACTGCTTTTCTTTTGAACAGTTTAAAATAATAATTATTGCAATTTGTACGGAAATAATCTTTTTTAAAAAAAAAATCACGTAGGTCTTTGCAGGCCACGAGAAATCATTATATTGTTGTACAAACTTCAGTTTAAGACAGTAATGCAGGACATTCTTGTACAGACACACTGTCCGTTTCTAATTCTTGATATCTGGCTATGCGCATCTCCCATAAATAGGTTTCGGAATAAGTGGATTGCTGCTCATTACTACACAGTACTCTTTGCAGCTCTGTAACCCAACAGTTGCTGCACTGTACCGAAGCACATATTTAGGACTGTCTAGCGCTATTCAACAGTTTAAGTGCACATATAGAAAATAGATGCCTTCTATACACATTTTGGTATAATTTTTGCACATCATTTGGCATGTAGGACGGTTAGCTTTATGGTGCCACCTGCTGGGAAGCCCTGTTTTAACACTGAAATTGCCAGTGAATCCCTTGATTCCTTCCAGTTCCTTTGCATCTGGTCGGAAGGCTGGAGCCCTTTTGCTGTCACAAATCTAGTTTTCAGCAAGGCAGTGTGTTTCAACCCAGACTGGCATGCCTCAAAGACATAGCGGTGGATTTTATTCCATTTTTGAAGGCATAGGTTGCAATTCTGGGAGTAGGACCCACTACACCCAACGGGACTTACTTTTGAGTAGGCTGAGTAGAGGATTGTGCGGTTAACCCATCCTTACTCTCATTACATTGTGATTTGGGGCCAATTCATGCATTATTTTGTGATCTTTACGTAATAAATTTTTCATTTGATGGGCCAAGTGTGTGTGTGTGTGGGGGGGGAGAGACACTTCACCAAGGAGAATAAAATACAAAAGGGACTGTCAGAGAAATCGCTTTTAGAAGAAGCATATTTTGACATATCTTGATACTTTCCATGGGCCAAGTTAAAATATGCTAATATTGCCCATAAGGACTTTATGACACTAGAATGCTATTTAAATTATCCTTCGTTTACCTACATTGAGGGTAAACAAAGACTTTCTACTCGGAAGGGATACAAACTGTGCATGTCCAGCAGCACAATCCTGTACATGCCTACCCAAAGTATCCCCGCTTCTCTTAGGACTTAGTTCCTGGTTAATAGGTGTACGATTGTAGCCCAAGCTTGTTGCATGCGTTTTATTGCAAAGTCTGTATAGAGTACGCCCTGCAGCTGCAATTATGGCACAGTGTTCCCATTTGGATTCAGCCACTTTCTGCATAGTATTTTGACATAGTGTATTTCACACATTTTCATTAAATCTTTTGTACTTACACACACACACACACACACACACACACACACACCCCATCCAGCCTGCCTGTACAGGTTTCTTGCCGTCAGTAAAACAGAGCGAGTTCCCAGAACGCACAACTGTTGAGAGGCAGTCCTTTAAAACGGCCAGTAACATATAAATATTGCCATAAACTGTGAACAGCCCCAGGTTTGGCCGGTGTCAAACTACAATGGCCTAAGATGGTGGCTGATGTGTGCTGCTGTTCAAAAGATAAATTTAGTAATCTACACTTGTGCCCCTCTCTTAGTAAACAAATCTAAAAGCCCAAGGCCATCACTGCAGCTTATCTGTGGTCTGTCAGGTCAGTGTTTGTCAGTCCAGGCCTGCTGGATTGGCTCAGTCACAGAGCTGGGAAAGGTGCAGAAAAGGGCAATTGAGATGATCAATGTGTTGCCGCACCTCCTCCATGAGGAAAGGCCAAAGTGTCCAGAGCTCTAAAATTATTAAGAAAAACAACTTAAGTGGAGGAGATGACAGGGGGTTATGAAATTACACATCGCTTGGAAAAAACCAGATAGAGTCCTGTCCCCCACACTTCCTAACAGTAAAACTTGGGGCCGTCCAATGAAATTTATTAGCAGCAGGATCTAGAATAGAGAACTTACTTTTTCACCCAGTGATTGAATTTTCTTCCCCAAGTTTTGGTGATATGTCCCTAGCTTTAAACATTGATTGAATTGGTATATGGTTGATTTAGAACTGTTGGCCACGATAGAGGTTTTGGGTTTAGAGGCAGTAAATACTAGAGGCACTGGATACTAGCCGTTGGAGGCAACAGCAGTGGAAGACAGTTGGCCTTCATGTCCTGATGGTGGACTTCCTGAAAGCATCTAGTTGTCCACCATTAGGGAAACAGGATGGCTAGATGATCCATGGAGCTTTTGTGTTCTTAATTACTGAACACTGCCCTATGTGTTTTTGAGTACAAACAGTCTAGTGTGTAAATGTGAACAAGCTGTGGAAAGGGTTTAACTTAAGATGCGCCATAGTCAATATCTGATACAGTCTCTATGTCTGACAAGATGCCATGATATATTATGTGTAAATATTTTTATAGTTCAACCCATAAACAGGCTTGTTTTAAAAAGCAATGATAGTAGTAGCGTTCTTGACATGTATCACTATCCTGAATAGGGTGCCCGTTGCAACAACACTTCTCTTGGGAGTTGCAATCTATGATGCGCCGCTGTTATATTTCATATTAGCAAAAAAGTGCTTTTCCCATTGGAAGTTCCTGTGAGTCACAGTGTGTCCCAGTCAGTAATCACAAGGTGCAAAGTTGGAGTTATTTCTTTATTAGCAAAAGTATGATCTCCGCAAACTTCACTGTTTGCACAGCAGCTCATTCCCTCTGGGTCTTACCCCATGAAATCCGTTGCTGAGACTAAAGTCCCTGCTTCCCCACAGCTGTCTGTGTCTGCTCTCCAGAGCTTTTCCAAGCACCCGGAGACAGTGCCTGCATGCAGCTAATCTCTCCTCCACCCTTTTCATGCCTCTCCTAGTTCTGGAAGAAAGGGGGGTAGAGAAGCTTGTTGCAATAGGAAGGGGAGATACCTGTGACCAGCCTGACACATCTTAATAAAAAAACCCATGGTTTATCTGTTCTGTGTTCTCTTATGAAATCACATGCATATTCTTGTACTGAAATATGGACTGGGCATGAAAACGTGAGATGGACCATCTGCTCTGAAGCTGAGGGATTAGAAAGAGAAAGTTACCATATACTAGAGGAGACTGGCTATATCCACACAATACATTTAAAGTACAGTGGACACTCAGGTTGTGAACGTGATCCGTGCAGGAGGCACATTCGCAACCTGCAGCGCCACATCTGCGCATGCGCGGGTCGCGATTCAGCGCATGTGCAAGCGCCGAAACCCAGAAGTAACCCATTCCAGTACTTCCGGGTTTGGCGCGGTGCACAACCCGAAAACACGCAACCTGAAGCGTCTGTAACCTGAGTTGTGACTGTACATCCAGTATACATCCTGGGAATCGTAGTTTCCCCCCTCACACAGAGATACAATTCCCAGCACCCTTAACAAACTCTAGGAGGTCTTCCCCCACCACCTGCTACTTGATGCTTTTGAATGGAGAGGCCAGGTTTTTAAATCTTGACCTCCCTTTTCCCACTCACCAGCTTCAGCTTCTGATTCTAGACTTCTCTCTGCCACAGACTCTCCCAGCTCACGAAGCCCTGTTACTCCTTCAGCTTCCGACACCTCCAGTCTTCTCCCTCTGACCACTCATTGTCATCCCACCAACAACACTCCCCAGGATCTGAGCCTTTTCCCCTTGGTGGTTCTCTGGCGGTTCCCTCATTGCGAGAAGCAAAGCTACAGGGAACCAGGCAGAGGGCCTTCTCGGTAGTGGCGCCCGCCCTGTGGAACGCCCTTCCAGCAGATGTCAAAGTGATAAACAACTACCTGACATTCAGAAGACATCTTAAGGCAGCCCTGTTCAGGGAAGTTTTTAACGTGTGATATTTTACTGTATTTGTGGTTTTTATGGAAGCCGCCCAGAGTGGCTGGGGAGGCCCAGCCAGATGGGCGGGGTATAAATAATAAATTATTATTATTATTATTATTATTATTATTATTATTATTATTATTATTATTCCTCCCACCATTCCTGTGTGTGCAAGCAGTCCATGACACCCAGACATAGCCTTTTGCAGTCTCCAAGGCCCATTGTCTACAAGTGCACACTCTTCTTTGTTCCTAATCTTGCCACAACTAATTTAGCATCAGGCTGTTTGAGCCCTGTCTTCTGGGTGAAGCAACACTGCCATTTAGAATATGGCTGCATTCATGACAGAGGTGGCGATGGGAGAGATCAATGAAACAAATGAAGATAAGATCATCCATCACGGGATGCTGACGATTTGCTAAAGGAGTTTCAGGTAGCCCCATTAGCAGTGCTCTGGTATCTCATAGTGAATTTTCTCTTGGCCTTTTAAGATTGAAGGAGGGCTAATTTGAAAAAGCAGCAACATTGGCTCAGTCCTTGGATGTAATGCTGAGAGAATAGATCTTAAACTGATAGCCAATAATGGTAAATCAAACTCTTTAATTTTAAAAGACATTTCTGAACTTACTGAGGCATGTTTTTATCTTTTTGCAAAAGCGGTAGAAATAAACTATATAAGAAAATCCTCCTTATTCTTGCTTTAAAACAAAAGAGACAATCTCCCAAAGTGGAAGACAACCTGTGTCTCTATCATTCACCGGAGAATGTTCATGGACAGAGCATCAATGCAGCATTCACTATATAGATTGGGCTATGCCACTAACATCTGTCTAGGTGGACCTTATGTATATTTTCATCAGATAATAAATGCAGTTTTCTGCATTAATTATAGTTAGTCAGTTTGGGAATCGCCCCAAAGATCAGCAGTATGAGAATTTCCTCCCCCCCCCCCCAATACACATTTCATTTTAGTTTCAGCCATTGTGTAGTTGGGTTCAAGCAGCCCAAATACAAATCCCTTTTGCATTGTGGTCAAAAAGTTGACATAGTTTGGTCTGTGTATCAATTCCCTGGAGGTTCATATTTTTAATATGTTTTTTAGATTAAATGTTTTCTGTTTGCTTTTAATATTCCAAATACGTTTTTGTTTTCTATTTGATTGTATTGCTTTAACTTTTCCGTGCTTGCCAGCCTGAGCTCCCTGGGTGCAAGGGTAGCATATAACAGGGGTCAGCAACCTTTTTCAGCCGTGGGCCGGTCCACCGTCCCTCAGACCATGTGGAGGGTCAGACTATATTTTGGGGGGGAAATATGAACGAATTCCTGTGCCCCACAAATAACCCAGAGATGCATTTTAAATAAAAGCACACATTCTACTCATGTAAAAACACCAGGCAGGCCCCACAAATAACCCAGAGATGCACTTTAAATAAAAGGACACATTCTACTCACTGTCCGTGGGCCGGATTGAGAAAGCGAGTGGGCCACATCCAGCCCATGAGCCTTAGGTTGCCTACCCCTGGCCTATGAATTAAATTGTACTTTGCATCTTGGCTACTCAGCATTTGAGGGTTCTGAGAAAAGGTGGGACTTAAGAGCAGAAAGCAGTACTCCTGTTTACCAGATAGAAAACTGTTAGGATTTCCACTCAACAGTTAAAAGTAGAAAATTCTACCTTCCACCCCCACCCTGGGTTGGTGGCTGGGACTACATAACCATCCAACCCAATGGCTTATTGAGCTTTAGGGAGGAGGAGTGGAGAGAAAGGAATTTGTAGTATCTGTGTGTGTTCCACTTAGGCTGCTGGTGATATTAATGAAGTGGTATTGGCACTGAAATACACATGGTTAAGTTTCAACAAGTAGTGTTTCTGGCTTGCAGAAATCTGTGCCAAGCAAAAAAAAAAGGAAACAAACTGGCAACTGAATTCCTGGCCCATATATTTTCCAGCATTATTTTCTGTTTCTAAACTCTTGTTATTCTCCAAAGCTTCTTTATTTGGGCCAGCAAACCATAGTAAATGGTGCCTCCCCCCCCCCCCCAATCGACAGCTTCCAGTTAATACAAGTTTGTGTCTTCAAAAGGGGAGGGCAAATGAGATCCACGAAAATTCCTGAGCAGTGAAATTTAATAAATATTTTTAACAGCTAGTCAAACATGCAAGATATATTGAATTTCCCCCCTTGCTGAGTAACCAGGTTTTATGTAAGGTTATAAAAGAGGCAAGTGGTAAAATGTCCTAAACACGTCCTCTGTGGTATTCCTACTGGCGGCAATCATTTTGCAACAAAACCATATATATTTTTAAAAAAATACAAATACAGCATGGGATTTTTTATGCTATTGAATTCTCTTAGCTGCTCTTATAGTTGAAAGGGTTTATTAAACCGTGCCATAGGAATGCGCAAGAGGGGTTTAAATCTGATTGGTTTTTGTGTAGTCCTTTGTGCTGCCAATGTCACATCCCAGTAATTTTTGATCCGAAAACTCTTCCAACTGCACTATGGGAAATGCACACGGCAGGCTTGAGTGTCATTTGGGTTTGTGAGCTGCTGCCCAATGCCAGCAATGATTCAGAGGTCTGAGTTTCTCAGATTAATTTTTGAATTGGACTGGAGACCGATTCCATCTTCAGAATGGATCTGCAAAATATTCCTGGAGAGCACCAAGGCATGCCCAAAAGTGTCTCTTGGCTACAGCACAGGAATAAAATCTCTGGCCAGGGCCTAGAGACTCGGTGTCAATATGGCTTGAGGGTCATAGGCTGGTCCCTTCCGCCTTCCTGACCTAATGAACAGTTGGGTGGCAGAGAGGGCCCAGTCTGTCTCCTGAAGGCCTCAGGCTGTAGAGAAGTCCCCAATACTACTCTGTTGGACACACACTGCTTTGTGATCCAGCTTAGCATGCCTGGAGAACAGTAGTGGTCTGCTTGAAAGCAACTGCCCAACATATATATATAACCCACATTGTTGTTGTTGTTGTTTAGTCCTTTAGTCGTGTCCGACTCTTCATGACCCCATGGACCAGAGCACGCCAGGCCCTCATATGCCTGTTGTCTTTGTCCATGGAGTTTTCTTGGCAGGGATACTGGAGTAGCTTGCCGGTTCCTGCTCCAATAACCCACATACCAACCTATTTGATTTAGTACCTTAACTTAACTAAGATTGAACTGGCTTAAAATGAAGAGCTAAACTTAACTCAATCATGATGGGTGTTTATAAGATGCTTATATGCCTAGACTGGTGTAATAATGTCCATGGGTAGGATCCTGAGAAAGTCAACTCCACTGATGAGTAATATTTAAAAGTGCCCAGCCTTCTTTTATTGAATCCCATAGAATTATCTAACTACAGAAAAATTCCCCTAAAACTGTTTTTTTATATTTCTTGTTCTATTCCATTTCTGTGTTGTGCAATATGTGCATCATTGAAAAACCAATAAAATGAAAATAATTAATCTGAATGATTGCATTCCCTTCATCTTTCAGCTTTGCAGGGTGGGGAAGTTCTTCATTCAGAGAATACTATGGTGATGCTTTTTGACCCATCGTTTTGTAAAGCCTGAATTGGCCGAGCTCAGTATATGTCCCAAATACGAGTGATGATAATCAGCTACGTCATGCTCAGAGTAGACCCATTGATTTCAGTAGTATGACTAACATTGGACATCACCGCAGATGTTCTTCAGCAGCAAACACTTCTTGGCGCCAAGATTAAATTATTTTACAATGCCTCATATAAGCTAACAGGGAAGTGATTAGTAAACACAGAACATCAGAATTTCTTTGTTCGCAAATACCATTTTCAAAACTGCAGGTTATATATTATGCTTTCTTCAGCGTGCACAATATATCTGGCTCCTCAATATAGTTGAAAACAGCCTGTTGGTACATTCCTACAATTCTCCTTGGGGGGATGGGATTAAGAAGAAAAGGTTGTATATTTTTGAAGCCACATAGTATTCTACCAAGAGAAATGTTTACATCTGGCATGATCAAAAGTCTTCTGGTATATGAATATGTGTGTGGGAGGTCTTGCTCTACATTAAATGGATTAACAAAGACGACTCAAAACATTGTAGTTCCTACCTTTTCTTTTTTTAAAAAAAGTTCTTCCTGAAGCTTAAAATACCTGTGTCTTTTTTTTGGAAAAGGGTTTTTAAATCTTCCATTGTTTTTATTTGAAGTGTGTGGTATTCATGCTTAAGCTTTTTATGTAATTGCTGGGTTGAAGAAACAAAGGATGGCCTGTACTTTAACCATTTAAATAGCTTGCTTTTTGCACTTTAGAACTCCCACCTTCTACAACTCTGGAACCTGATAAACAAGACATTTGATAGTTTATGATTTTTATATTAAACAATCCACTATAACTTCCCCTTCACAGACCACCAAATTTTGGACTTCCTTTAAACTTTTCTGTGTTGGCTGTTGGTTGGTTGCTGGTTCTTTCGGGAGGCGGGCTTAAGAATGTTTTGCTTAATAGCCCGGATTCTTAACAGTTTCAGCATAAATGATTTGAGATGAGATGTAAGGAACAGTTGGACTTTATTGTAGGCCACAATAGAACTTAATTAAAGGGGGAGTTGTTACAATAAACAGATTAAATTAACTCAGAAGGAGGTGCAATTTGCAAGCCATAGCTGCTGCTCTGTTGCAGGCAAATTTGCCAGCTCAAATGTTGAACTTTAGAAATAGGTTCTGCAGAAATGATGGTCCCGTTTGGCCACGTCTTTTCCTGCATCTTCCTTTACTATAGCTTTGCTCCCTCAATTCATGGAGTGGGGGGAGGGCATTGCTTTAGCCTCGCTCTGCCAGTCCCCCACATACATGAATGGAATATCCAACTACTGCCTGTGCTTGAGCAGCTGGTATAATCATAATAATCATAATCATAATAATTTATTTATACCCCACCCATCTGGCTGGGTTTCCCCAGCCACTCTGGGCAGCATCCAACAAAATACAGTCATACCTCAGTTTACAGATGCTTCAGGTTGCGGTTTTTTGGGTTGTGGATCACCGAAACCCGGAAGTACTGGAATGGGTTACTTCCGGGTTTGGGCAGTCGTGCATGCGCATAAAGCGCTGAATCGCAACCCATGCATGTGCCGACGCGACACTGCGGGTTGCAGACGCTGCGGGTTGCAAATGTGCATCCCACACCGATCACGTTCGCAAACCGAGCATCCACTGCATTAAAATACAATAGTCCTTCATATATTAAAAGCTTCCGTAAACAGGGCTGCCTTCAGATGTCTTCTAAAAGTCTGGTAGTTGTTCATCTCTTTGACATCTGGTGGGAGGGCATTCCACAGGGCGGGTGCCACTACCGAGAAGGCCCTCTGCCTGGTTCCCTGTAACCTAATTTCTTGCAGTGAGTGAACCACTTCGCTGGACCTCAGCGTCCGGGCTGAATGATGGGGGTGGAGGTGCTCCTTCAGGTATACTGGACACATTGTATATGTACCGTGGTACCTCGGGTTAAGAAATTAATTCGTTCTGGAGGTCCGTTCTTAAGCTGAAACTGTTCTTAACCTGAGGTATCACTTTAGCTAATGGGGCCTCCTGCTGCCGCAGCGCCATTTCTGTTCTCATCCTGAAGCAAAGTTCTTAACCCGAGGTACTATTTCTGGGTTAGCGGAGTCTGTAACCTGAAGCGTCTGTAACCTGAAGCATCTGTAACCCGAGATACCACTGTATATTGGTTTGGTTGATTTCTTGATTCAAAACAGGAAAATCACCTATTTGGGGTGTTTTGCCTACGCTTGCTGAAAGGTGCATACGCAAGTAGCATTCATCTGTGTTTTCTGATAGCTACACCTGACAGCTTGCCCATGAGAGTAAGATGATTTGGGACAGAAAATGAAACTGTCCTGAAGGGACTAGACTCTGAGATTCAAGTCTTACATATGACACCTAAGCTGAGCATTAAAAGCTGATGAATTTCTCCATCCCAGTGTCCAACTTATTATTATTACTCTTGGTATATTTATTTATTTATTAAATTTATATCCCACCCTTCCTCCCAAGAGGAATATTATAAATAATCAAAGAACATGTTTGAAACAATTAAAATAGTTTTAAAAACCTAAAACCAGCTAATCATTAAAAACATTTAAAACAATCACATACAGCTCATAATTTCAAAGTTACCCGAAACTATGTCAGCCATCAAATGCCTACTCCTTGTCACTAAATTTTAACATATTTTAAAAGTTGAACAATGGCAGCCAATTTTTTTAAAAAAGGTTAATAAAGGGTTTTGATTTGCATAATCTTAACAATTCCTGTGTTTTTCTTTTTGAGCATAATACATGTTTATATGGATACGCTTAGAGAACCATCTTTACTTTCTCCCTGCAGAGCTTGGCTTCCAAGTGGTGAATGCAGCAATGGCCATGGATTTAACATTTTTTATATTGTGTGAACTGCTGCAGCAGTGGGAGCAGACCGGCGCTGGGGTCTTAATCTTACTGGAGTGGCTGCTAGGAAAAGAAGATTTAGAGACTACAACCTTCGTAAGTCGGCTAACCAGTGCTTGACCACAGCTGGGGAATGCTTGGGTTTTTCGGTGCAATCAGTTGGCTTTTTGCAGGATTTCTTTCAAGGTCGCATGGAATCATGCTTTTGGAATGCAGAAGAGATGTTAACATCGGAACCATGTTTTGCTTTTTTTAAAATGTGATACCAATTCAATCATTGTACCATTCACTTATGAATGTGAATAATGTCCACTCTTGGTTCATAAAGCCGGTTTCTCTGGGCATCACATTTTAACATGTTAGAATAGAGTCGCCCAAGCTGGGTGTGTGAGAAGGGACCAGGAAACAGAAGGCACACCATGGATTTTTTGCACACACGTGTACTTCTGAACCAGCCTTTGTGGGAATGGTGAGGGTAGTAGGAGAGGATATATCGATTAAATATTATCCTTCCTCACGCTAATGAGCTAATAGCAGAGCACATTCCCTTGTACATTGCAGGAAACTAGTTGATAGATTCAAGATAATCAGTTGAATTAAGCAATCCAGTCTGGCTTGTCCAGATTGTATTGTTCCTGGTAAATCCCTCTAGTTCCCTCTTAAAAACAATAATGACACAACAGTCTTCTTTTAGAAGTAATGATGAGGTTTACTTACACTCAGTTCGCAGTATGGTCCTGAAGGCAGGCTTTATCTTGTAGTTACAGTTTCTGAGAAAAGTGTGGGTTCTGGTGGCTGAGAGCCAGCAGACAGCAAAAGGGCAAAATGTAGACAAGGCTAGCCCTTTTGTAGAGTCACGCCCATCTACTTGGTCACACACACGGGGAGGATGCTCCAGACCAGGTGTGACAGTCAAATGTTGTATTTGACTGCTTCAGTGATGTTACATCCCACAGCCTTTTACGTGCAGTGCAATAAACATCCGCACAAAATTTGCCCTTCGTGCAATGTTACTCCGGGATGAATTTGAAGACCATATCAAATCCCTTCATTTGAGCCTGTTGAAAGTTACTGAAACTGAAGCATCCCCATCACACTTCTAGTAAATCAGCCAGCACAATCTCTTCACTGTGTGCAGGTATTATAGCACAGAGGTGCACAACACCTGATACATGAACGTGCTATAAAACTTTTCATAAGCTGTAGGTTAGCATATCTGTTTGATGCTCTTCTGCTCTTTGAAGACTCGTGTAGTTTTCACTTTTTAAAAATCCACTCAAACCTCTTTACAAAACAACACAGGCAAATCCCCATTTATGCGGGGGCTAGGGACGCGGGTGGCGCTGTGGGTTAAACCACAGAGCCTAGGACTTGCCGATCAGAAGGTCGGCGGTTCGAATCCCCACAACGGGGTGAGCTCCCGTTGCTCGGTCCCTGCTCCTGCCAACCTAGCAGTTCAAAAGCACGTCAAAGTGCAAGTAGATAAATAGGTACCGCTCCAGTGGGAAGGTAAACGGCGTTTCCGTGCGCTTCTCTGGTTCGCCAGAAGCGGCTTAGTCATGCTGGCCACATGACCCGGAAGCTGTACGCCGGCTCCCTCGACCAATAAAGCGAGATGAGCGCCACAACCCCAGAGTCGGCCACAACTGGATCTAATGGTCAGAGGTCCCTTTACCTTTATGTTCCGAGGCACTATGCAAATCATTGAACTCGCGTATATTTGAAGCACCGTTGGAGAAAGATGCAAAGACCCTCTGGAAACCCTTGGAAAACCCTTAAAAAAAACAGCAGCACTTAGCAGCCTCCCTCCAAACCTCCTTGCTCAGATTCCAAATGAAGAGTTGCCTGTACAGTATTCTGCTAGGCACATTTAACTTTGTGAAATACAGTAGGATTTCACAGAACAGCAAGCTGACTCTGTACAGTGGTACCTCAGTTTATGAACTTAATTCGTTCCGGAAGTCAGTTCTTAAACCAAAGCCGTTCTTAAACCGAGGCTCACTTTGCCTAATGAGGCCTCCCGCCGCCGGTGCCCTTCCACCGTTCAGATTCCGTTCTTAGACCGAGGTAAAGTTCGCAAACCAGGACACCACTTCCAGTTTTGTGGAGTTCGTAAACCGAATTGTTTGTAAACAGGGATGTTCTTAAACTGAGGTACCACTGTATATCTCAAGCAGACATATCTTAATGTTTCAAGGCAACTTTTAATTTCCATTATTTAAAGAAATACAATCATCTCATGCGCAATAATTCTAGATATAGTTCCATTTCATTTTTACCTGAGCAATTTAATGAGATTCAGTGTGGCCATTGAACTATGCATGCATGTGGCAGCAAGAGCTGCAATACTGCCTGCACCATGGGGGAGAAGGAAGGCAGTCAGATGAGTTCGCCTCCTGCACTTTGCAGAAGAAGTGATATTGACATCAAAAAGGGTATGCATACAGTGTCCACAGAGTGGCTTACTTCCAAGTCAACGTGCATAGATGCCTTGCTTAAGACTGAGCAATTTTTTCCTGGTGCATGTGAACAATTTTGCATAGGGGTTGTTTATCTCATACCATTGCCAATACATTGATTATTGCTGGTTTTACGTGCAGGTGGAAAATGACTATCTGTTTGACAAAGGAGAAGCAAATTTCTGGGCTGAGAAATTAACGAAGGTGCGCCAGCTGCGTAAACACCTCTTCCTGCTCATACCAGTGACTCATGTCAATCCATGTGATCAAGGAAAGTTGCACCAGTTGGCAACATTAGCATCTGATCAAGCCAAGCATGTGACCCAGCTTCTTGGAGAAATGCCTTCAGCTCCTGAATTTTCCCGATCTTCGGAACTCACGCAATTAACTATTCGGAAGGAAAGAATATCCACTTGCCTCAAAATACTAAGCTTGCTCGAAGCTGGAAATGACACGTGCAGAAAACTTGAAAACACGAATGCGTATGATTTGCTCACTGCCGATTACAACTTGTGAACCACACTGTGAAGGCAAAGGCAGGTCATAAATGTGAACGGCGTTGTAGGAATAAGTCCTAGATACTCCGTACTTCAATCCCTTGAATCTCCATCCAACTTTCTGCTGACGAATGCTTCTCTGAATGCTCTCATAAGCAGAGTTTTTATTGCAGCTGTTGTAGGAAGCAAAGCTGCTAAACTCTTTCTTCCCATGCACTGCATGCTGGCCACCTGCTAATACAATTTGCTGATGTTGCCCCACGAGTTGCTCTTGTTCTTTGACATTGCAGTTCATATTCCTTTTCTCATTGTGCTTCAAGACCCATTCACAGACAAATATCAAAGTTCTAAGACCTTAAGAGTTCAAAACTTAATTCTGTTTTCAACCATGACGGAAAACGCCTTTTCCAAAAGCATTCTTTCCCTACGTAGACACAAATACAAGCTTTCCCACAAATGCAACTACTTGATTACCCTTGTAGCTTGAGCGATTCAGTATTAGAATACTATCATTTGTGCTTTCAGCTCAAAAGCTGTTCCACCTGTACATGAAAAGTATGATACCCAGCATGAAACATGCCTCCACACTCCCAATCAGTCAGCAAATGGCCAGAAAAGAAACAGTTCAGTACTACCTAACCACAGAGATTAGTCATTCTTCCGAAGGGCCTGCATCTTAGAAATTTCCTTGAGAGATCAACCAAGGTTGACTGCACCCTCTTAATAATGGTCATTAAGTTTAATGTCCTTCGCTGTTATTTTTACATTAAATGTTTTGTACCAGGTTATATTGCCTCGCTGAAATTATTTTTCACATCTGTTAAGCATTGCCTCTGCCCCACAATGCTCCGCATTGCTGATTCCCTCCCACCCCCGCCCTGATAGCTGGGAAGTGTAGGATGAAAAAGACAATTTTAACCTTTTTAGCATGAGAATACAATTTATACACCATGTTGCAATGCATACTGGATACCAATTTGATGCTTTGCAAAGTGATTGGCAGTGTCTGAATACTAACATCATGCATATCAAAGAAAACTCAGCTGGAAAGCCTGCACCTAAAAAATTATTATTATTAGTTCTTTACAACACCTTCCGGTATCTTTATTTTCTCCATACCATGTTCTAAATGCCCCAGCAGATGGCGCCCTAATACGTATTTTGTTACTGAACCATAAAATAGACCAAGCTGCTGAGGTTTGTTTGCCTACTACAGTAACCTTGCCACATGCCCATGCTGCCAAGGGCAAACAAAGCCCTCTCACTGTCATCGTCCCTAAGAGGAATGTATCTCCAACAGGATATATTGGGCAAGGACCGTAGCTCAGTGGTGGAGTATCTGCTTTGCATGCAAAAGGTCTCAGATTCAATCCATGAATGTCCACTTAGAACTGGGTGGGAGCCTTGTCAGAAATCCTGGCCTGTTGCTGCCAGGCTGAGTAGACGTTACAGAGCTAGAGAGAGCAATGGTGCGACTCAGCACAATGCAGTTTTCTGTGTGTTCCCTCTTCTGCGCCCCAGTAAAATTTCACAAACATCCCTTTTGGTGATGGGGAATGTGAACAGTTGTAGAAAACGGCAATATTGGCTCATTAGTAGCAATATTGTCTATACAGGTACTAGTTTACAGTTCAGTGGCACCCTCCCTGTGGAACGCCCTCCCATCAGATGTCCATGAGCTAAGTAACTGTGCAATCTTTGGAAGGCATCTGAAGGCAGCCCTGTTTAGGGAAGTTTTTAATGTTCAATGTTTTATTATGTTTTTGTATATGCTAGAAGCCACCCAGAGTGGCTGGGGCAACACAATCAGATGGGCAGGGTACAAATACCACCATCTGGCAGCCTGTCCTAACCATGTTTTGTTGGAATGAAGTCATTGCCTTATCAAACGTGAAGCAAATCTCACTTGGCCACTTATTCATGCAGAAATATAAGGAAATTCATTCTAATCATACTTCTGAATTATATCCACTTTATTTGACCGAATACATTTCATTTGAAAAGCCATAAAGTATTAATTGTTGAACCAATTCTGTTGCTTAGAATTGCTGTTTCACCTCCCTCTTTTTAAGTGTCACTTAACTTTGTACTCACATAACTTTTAATAGTGTGGGGACACGGGTGGCGCTGTGGGTAAAACCTCAGCGCCTAGGACTTGCCGATCGCATGGTCAGCGGTTCGAATCCCTGCGGCGGGGTGCGCTCCCGCTGCTCAGTCCCAGCGCCTGCCAACCTAGCAGTTTGAAAGCACCCCCGGGTGCAAGTAGATAAATAGGGACCGCTTACTAGCGGGAAGGTAAACGGCGTTTCCGTGTGCAGCTCTGGCTCGCCAGAGCAGCTTCGTCACGCTGGCCATGTGACCCGGAAGTGTCTGCGGACAGCGCTGGCTCCCGGCCTCTTGAGTGAGATGGGCGCACAACCCTAGAGTCTGTCAAGACTGGCCCGTACGGGCAGGGGTACCTTTACCTTTTAACTTTTAATAGTAGGCTGTGAGCATTAAACTTTCATATAATCGGCAAACCTTGGCTATACTTGGCATTGTTGAAGATGTTAACAAAATGGGAAAGGGCCGTAGTGGTTTCAGCTTAAGTAGAATTAGGAAACCCCAGAAAGGCGGTTAATCAATAAACAAAAGAGCTGCAAGAAAGAAACAGCCTTATCGCTGTATGGCTTTAAGCTGTGTAATATCCCTTTAGTTTATAGATAGCAAATAATGGTACATGATCTTGTATGCGTTTCATCACACCACGAGTTACTGTATAACTTTTCAATCAGAAACTTTTAAACCTTAAACAGCAGCTGTAAAAGAACAAAAGTCTATCCCAGAGTAGCTGTCCATTGAGTACTTAATCGGGGTCGGTTATCTTAAGTATTGGCCTGGCTGTTGATTATAGATTGATCTTTGCCTGGCTGCAAGTATTTCTTACGTATTTATTTTAAGTGAAGGGGAATTCTCAACTTTGAAGCCAGAGCTTAGGTCAAAACTGTTCGCTTATTTCGTCCCCCCTTCCCGCAAGTGGGAGATGCCATTATGTCACTCTGAGTAGACCCAAGGGGTGGCAGGTAACAATAGTTCAGCTATGAAGATCCTAGGACGTAGGGGTTCTTTTGCAAGTTGATAAACCAAGATTAAACCCAGCTCCCTCCCCCGACGCGCTTCCTCAATAAATGAAGGCTGCGTTCCTCTTACGGGATGCAGGCGCTAGGGGGTGGCCGCCTCCTTCAGGAACTATTTCTGGCCCGCATGTCAACTTGTCACGTCCACTTCTGGCTTGGCAATGCAGTTCCTCGGCCGTAGCCGCAAAGCGTTGCAATTGCCAAAGAGATTAGTCTGAAAGGTGAGGGCGAGGGTTTGTTTTCCTTTTTTCTGCCGTGGCGCAGGACCAGCGACCGCTTGGGGCGCCTGCTTGCGCGCCCTCGCCTGGGGGCTTTTGTTTTCCAAACTTCCTTCTCGGCGCAGAGCCGAGGGAGAGCTGCGGAGCCTCCCCAGAACGGGCTTCCACTCGCTTTATTTGTGCGGGTGGAGGAGGTTTTTCTTTGCGCGCGGCGAGTCCGCTCCGAGAGTTGCTGGAAACGCCCCCCGCCCGGCCGCCCCCGCTTTGCAGGAGAGGCGCTTCCGGGTGGGAATGAGCCGAAGTAACGGGAGGAGGAGGAGGAGCCAGGGCTGTAGCTTAGGGCGGCGGCGCGCACGCACACGCACGCGCTTGCGGAGCGGCAGCCTCCCGTAAGGAGGAAGCAGGGCACCAAATGGACGCGGCGGGCGGGCAGCGCTGTCAACTCGCCTGCCAGTGGGCGCAGCTTGGTGGCTAGCGCGCCCCTGGATTTGGAGAGCCTCGCCGCACAGCCGCTTCTTCCGAAGCAGCCGCTTGAAAGGAAGATCAAACGGCGGCCTCGCCTTTGTAAACCAGTCAAGGGCAAGAAAAAAGGGGGGGGGGGAGGTCAGGGCGCCTGACACTTTCCGCTTTGCTCCCCACATGGATGCAGCCCGGCGCTCAGTGGATGCAGGCATTGCCTAGGCGCAAGGAAGCGGAGCTCCGACGGCAACAAGTCCTTCCCGCATCCGCCCATAAGCCTGCCTGTCCTTCTCTGGGAACTGGGTCGAGCTCGCGTGTCAATGCGCACAGGCCAGGCTCGCTTGTTCTTGCGTAAGATGCTGAGCTGGTCTGCGAGTGGGGGAGCTTTCCCCCGCTGCTACAGTAAAAGGAGCGATGAGAATCGGCCTCCCCAAAGAGGGGCCGAATTACGCACTGCTTGGTAGGCAAAGCGAGTTCCAGATGGGGCGGGCGCACTTGCTCTGGGAACAGCGCGCCCCGTTGCGCGCCGTGGGGCTTCCTTCCTACTACGCTGCGCGCGCCCCTGTACTTCCCCCCCGCAAACGCGCGCGGAACTCCTCGGCGCGCGCATTCCAAGCTCTCCAAGCCAGCGGGTTGAATTCATTAACTGGGACCAAAGTGTGGAGAGACTTCATTGCCGCGGCGGAGGGACTTGGGGAGGTGGAAGGGGGAGGCTGCGCAGCTCTCCCTCTTTTTTGGCGGGGGTCCAGAGGGAAGGGGTGGGGCTGGGCAAGGCGAGCGCCGGCGCGCGGTCCCGCAGCTGTGCTGCGTCAGCCCGGCCCTCCCCTGGCCAGGCGCAGCGGCGAGCGGGGAGTTTGAGGCTGTGTGTCAAAGGACGAGGCGCTGGCTGCGCCAATCGGATCACAAGACCTTGAGCGGCTGCCAAGTCTGGGAACTAGTCGGCAGCGGGACGGTCGCACGGGCTGGGGCTTCTCTTGAGCAACAAGGAACCCAGCAGCTGAGGAGTTAAAGCGCCCTTTCTTCTTTCTCTTGCAAACATCACACACCCCAGCGGGCAGCGGTGGTGCCGTCCAGCCAGTTACACGGCCAGGCGGGCAGCCTTTGTTCCCAAAACCTGTTGCGTGGCACAAGGTCCCTTGATTGGGCGGGAGGAAGAGGAGGAGTTGTAGGGGCGTCCCATTTCACTCCCAGGCCCTTTGATGCTTCGCTGCGAGCTTCCCGAACGGCTCAGCGGGGGTGTGAAACTGGCAGGAAAGCCCAATGCCAGCGTGTGTTTACTTGAAAACTTCCGAGCCGTGCAAGGAGCTGGGCGGGCTTCGTGCAAAGAGGGCGGCCGATCCTCCGCGCGGAGTGGTGGGGGAGAAACCCAATCTGGAGAGAGCATGGCCAGGGGGGCTCTCTGTGTACGTCAACGCTGCCTAGACCTGGAGTGCAATCGTGTCTTTACGCCCCGTGCTGCATGATGCAGCAGAAAATTGCGCTTTGGGTGCAGACACCGAGCTAACATGCATTGCTGCTCAAAGACCTTTTGTCAAGTAGCAATTGTTTCGTAATTCACCCACGTGATGCAAGCACCCTGCAACCCGAGCCTATGCGTGTTTACTCAAAGTAAGCGCCGCAGAGTTCAACGTGCACAGGGGCTGCGGTCTCGGCGCACAAGCCTTGCGGAAACCCATTCCTCTTCATACTACAAACCTGAGGTTCAGCAGGTGTAGGAGCCACGCTGCATTCTCGAGCAAACTGCGTTCGTGCTTTGCCGGCGGTTAAACTCATGGGAGTTTCCTGTGCACATGGCGTTTATTGCAAGCCTCGCGGAAACTGCGCCGCCCATAACTAAGCAAGCCTTTTGTATACAGAATGCATTGTGCAAAATAAGCCAGCCTTATAGGATGTCTTCCCTGGTGCATGTTCCGATGAGAAAAGTAAACTTGCACCCTTGACTGCGTATATTGGCCGCGCTTATAGAGAGGGAACAGTACCTTCTCTATGCGAGCCAGCGAGCCTCCAGCGCGTGCCTAGCACAGCAAGGACTGGGGGGAACCGATCGCTTTGCGCGGCCTTAAGACTTTCTTTGGCGAACGCGACCCTTCCCGAGACCTCGCCCCCTCCTTTCTGGATCACTTCTCCAACTTGCCCCACCTCCCTCCTCTCCCGGCCGCTGAAAGAAAATTGGCGGCGCCCAATGAGAAGGAGCGCCGAGACAAAAGAGGCAGGGCTAGGCTGGGTGGGAGGGGAACCTCTGGGTGCTGTTGCTGGGAGACCCCGGCCGGGTCAGTGTTGGGTCCCTCCCCGCTGTCCTGGCGTTTATATATGGGGCGTGTACGGCAGTCGCGGAGTTCCAGCACTCGAGATAGCTGCGGCCGCCGCTTTGGCTGGGCACCCGCTTCCCCATCTCGGTTGGGAAATTGATTATATAGACTTTTTCAGCTCTCAAGCAATCCGCCCTTTCCTATCCAGTCGTGGCTCACCCAAAGCTTCCGAGGAAAGTGGGATCTTTCGGTCCTTCCTGCATTTCCGACCATTACAGGATCTAGAAATGTCTACAACACTCTTATCTGCCTTCTACGACATCGACTTCTTGTGCAAGGTAAGGGCAGGGAAGCTCGCGCTCTTGTCTCTCTACCAGGGAGCTGAAATAGTTCAGAGAAGTTTTGGCGCAAAACTGGTTTGCAGAAAGAACCCTGTCCAAGGCTGCAATCCTGTGCACGGTTACTTGGGAGCGAGTCTGGCTGAACCCCGTGGGACAGACTCCCTGCTAAGCATGCAGAGGAACGAGCTGCAGGAACGGCTTTGTTCTGCAACAAGTTGCGAGGAGGAAGATTAAAACTTTTCTGCTCTCAGTAACTTCCCAGGGAACCTGCTGCTCCCTGCTGCTCGTGCATCTCTTGTAGCCTTTCGCTTTGTAATGGAGGGAGGTGACAGCGAAGAAGGGCATATTTCCAGTGGAGTGCCTGTTGTTGTCCTCAGTTGTTGTTGTTTGCTTTTATCTTCCTTGTGATTGTTCCCGTGTACGTGTGGGGTGGGTGTGTTTTAAAATAAAAACTGAAATGGCAGATGTGTGGAAGCTGAAGCTTGCTACTGCAAGGTCCGGCTGTGTTGAATCGGAACTCTTTCGTGCAGCCCCTCCGGATTGGTGGGAGGGGTTTCGGAGCACCCCTCGAAAAGTTTTAAATTGCAGGTAGCGGGAGGGGAGGGAGCCTTGACAACCAAGACCGCATGGATACGCGATTGGAGCTGGCGGGGGCTCCTCTTGGGCGATTCCGCTGAGGAAAGACCCTTGTGGTTGGTGCAGAATAGAGAGACAGAGAGGTGCTGGAGACTTGCAAGCCCCTGTCCTTTCCCCAGGCTCTCGGCAGTCACGGTGCACCGTTTTTTCCCCTTTTTCTTTTCTTTCTCCCTCCCTTCTCTGCCCCGTTCTCCCCTACCCTCCCTTCTGGCTCCCAGACCGAGAAATCCCTGAGCAGCATGCTGGACAAGAAGGCGGTGGGGAGCCCCGTGGGCACTTCGCCCAGCTCCAACTTCGCGCCGGGCTTCCTGCGGAGGCATTCGACCAGCAACCTGCAGGCTCTGGCTAACGGCAACGCCAAGTTCCCGGCGGGCTCGCCGTCGCCTTCGCCCTCTTCCTTCGGCGGCCTCAAGGAGCCTGGCACCGGAGGAGGAGGCGGCGGCGGCGGAGGGAGCAGCAGCCCCACCACCGCCTTGCTGAACAAGGAGAACAAGTTCCGAGACCGCTCGTTCAGCGAGAATGGCGAGCGCAGCCAACACCTCATGCAGCAGCTCCAGCAGCAGCAAGTGGTGGTGGTGGCGGCTTCTTCGGCGGGGAAGGGCGGCGGCAATGGCAACGGCGGAGGGGGCGGCGGGGCTCCCATCAACTCGACGCGCTACAAGACGGAGCTGTGCCGGCCCTTCGAGGAGAGCGGCGCCTGCAAGTACGGCGAGAAGTGCCAGTTCGCGCACGGCTTCCACGAGCTGCGCAGCCTGACGCGCCACCCCAAGTACAAGACGGAGCTGTGCCGCACCTTCCACACCATCGGCTTCTGCCCCTACGGGCCGCGCTGCCACTTCATCCACAACGCCGACGAGCGCCGCCCCGCGCCCGCCAACGGCAGCGGCGCCAACCCCGCGACGCCGCAGCACCAGCCGCCGCCCCACCAGACCAGCGCGCCGCCCCCGACGCACAGCGGCGGCGGCGGCCACCACCACCACCCTCTGCACCCGCCGCACGCGGGAAGCACCGGCGACCTGCGCGCCTTCGCGCCCTCCGCCCGCGACCACCCGCTGGCGGGCGGCGGCTTCGGCATCCCCCACCCTCGAGGCGGAGGAGGAGGAGGGGACAGGCCCAAACTGCACCACAGCCTCAGCTTTTCCGGCTTCTCGGCGCACCACCACCAGCACCACCACGGAGGGGCGCCGGGCGGCTTGGAAGCGGCGGCGGCCGCGGCGGCAGCCTTGCTCCTGGAGAGCCCCGGCGGGTCTCGCACGCCGCCGCCTGCGCGCTCCTCGGGCGGCTCGTACTGCGACGAGCTGGTGGCCTCCCCGCCGTGCGCCAACAACGCCTTCGCCTTCTCGGCGGGCCAGGAGCTGGGCAGCCTCATCGCGCCGCTCGCCCTCCACGCGCCGCCGCCGCCGCCTCCCCCTCCGGCCGGCTGCTTCGCCAACGCGGCCGCCACCTTCTACCGCTGCCACCAGCAGCCGGGCGGAGGAGGAGGAGGCGGCAGCGGCGGGGCGGGAGGAGGAGGCGGGAACTGCTGCCCGCCGCCCGGCCCTCCGGCCTCGCCTCCTTTCACCTTCCAGCCTTTGCGCCGCCTCTCCGAGTCGCCCGTTTTCGACGCCCCGCCGAGCCCTCCGGATTCCCTGTCCGACCGAGAGAGCTACCTGAGCGGCTCCCTCAGCTCGGGCAGCCTCAGCGGCTCGGAGTCGCCCAGCCTGGACTCGGGCAGGCGCCTGCCCATCTTCAGCCGCCTCTCCATCTCCGACGACTAAGGAGGCGCAGGGAGAAAGTGGGACTTTGGGGGCGCAGAGGGCAGGTGTCCTATGGTTGTCAATCTTTGGGGACCTCTGCTTTTTTTTTGGAAGGGAGGGTCCCTCGTTGGGCAAGCTACCCCCTTTCCCCTCTTCAATGCCCCCTATTATTTCCCTGCCTTCTCACCAGGAGCAGAGACTGCAGCAGCCTCCAGATACTAGCCAAGCTCGCACAGACCCTTTTCTGTTTTCTCCCCCACACTTTTTTGTGTGTTCCTTTTTAAGCAAGAGAAATCCTTTTGATTGCTGAGCAAATTCAGAGAGGAGACAGGAAAAAAGAAGCTTCCCCCTGCCCCCCCCCCCTTATCAAGAGCTGAACAAATGCCAGTTTGTGAAAGGGCAAATGATGTCATCAAGAGAACAATCTTATTTTTATATATCTAAAGAGACTGGAAGGAGAGGATTTCTCCCCCCCCCCCTTTTAGTCTAGGTTATAAATGTGCACCAGCAGCAGCAGCCATTCCATCTTCCAAGTGTGTTTTATGGGGAGGGGAGGAGACAAAGGGTAATAATAAAGCATTAGCAAACAGTTCTGCCCAATCCTACTCCCCCAGGAATCAACAATCATTCTGGAGGCCCATGAACTCTGCATTCCAGGTCCCTCCAGATCGCTATACAACAACAAAAAAAGAATTTAAAGTAAGGAGTGTGGGGTTTTTTTTGCCTTTCAATCAAATTTAAAGTAAATATACTAAATGTATAAGCTTTTAAAAGAAAAATCCAACATCCTGCCAAGAATATGCCTTGATAACACTCTAGTTTTTTTATATATATCTTATATATATATTATAACATGCTAAAACTTCCATTCCAAAGTTTAATATTGGTTCCATTGCCACCACTTAGTGGATGTTTGGCTTAGAACAATTTTTTTGTTGCTTTATTTGGAAGCATTCAACTGAATTTAGTTTGTAATTGTTGGAGAATAACTGCTGATTTTTTAATTTTTTTTTAGCTGAGTTGATTGCACAAGTCACTGCACAACTCAATATGAAACTATTTAACTTATTTATTATCTTGTGAAAAGTATACATTGGTAATTTGTTCATACTGTATTTATCGGGTATGATGAAAAGCAATAGATATATATTCTTTTATTATGTTTAAATTATGATTGCCATTATTAATCGGCAAAATGTGGAGTGTGTTCTTTTCACAGTAATATATGCCTTTTTGTAACTTCACTTGGTTATTTTATTGTAAATGAGTAAAATTCTTAATTTAAGAGATTGTATGTAATATTTATTTCATTAATTTCTTTCCTTGTTTACGTAAATTGAAAGATTGCATTGGCCTTTTTTTATATAGAAATCTGACTCAATGCTGTGGAAGTAGTTTTGAGAAATTTCAATGGGTTGTGTTTTGTTTTTTTTAGAATGTACAATGGTTGTAACCCGTCCAAGTTTAAACCTACTTTGCAATCAGAATTTAAAGTGGCAAAACCTAATTCAAACTTTTAAAATTAACCAAAAAGTATTCGTGTTGCCTAACTTCACCAATCACACTGTGATAGTTAAAAAAGTATGTAGCAATAAAGAGGGGGGAGGGGGGAGCCCAGTATTACGTCCCACAGTGCCTTCATAAGGGTCCATGCTTGCCTTAAATGTTCCTCAACCAAATGAGTATTTTCTTAATGCTTGAGAATTTGAATGTAGGGCTGGGGGTTTTAACTACATGAAATTGTACCACTCGTGTAAGTAAGGAGGCCACATTTGGGACCTGAACCTGTAAATGTGTTCAGGATCATATCTTTTACAGTTCCAAAACATGAAACTTTTTGTTTGGAAAAAAAGTCAGGAGTTATACAAAACTTTCATGGGAGGGTGAATGGATGAATGAGCAGTACATTTTTTTTATTAAAAAAAGAAAAGAAAACGTACATAGGTACAGATTCAGCACTATGTACTCTTTGGACTACTTTAACATAAGAAGTATGTTTTGAATGTAACTAGAAGATAAGTCAACTTGAGTTGTAATATATTTTGGAGAGTCAGTTCACTACAAATTTGGAGTGCGAGACTGTAAACTTTGTACTGTAAATGTTTTGTAGTTCTCCCAATAAAAACTCTTGAGGAAAAAAAAATCCCAAGCTATTAAAAGCCAATGTCTGCAAGGTGGTGGTTCTTTATTAGTTCTGCCCTATCAGTATGGTGTCTTAGCTACAGATTAACCTGGTTTTGAACTGCAGAATCGCTCCATTCCTGCAGAAATACTTGGGAGGCTGCCAAAACCAATAAACTTTTGTTCCAGAAGGTTCCAAGGTACTATTTCAAACCACACACAGTCCTGTATACATCCAACTTTTGAAAGGGGGCAGGAGAGAGAAACTGGCTTTCCTTGGTGATCTTTTGAGCTGCTGATTTTTTTTACAAAAATAGTGATCAGCTTATTAATATAAAGGAAGTCAACAATAGAATATAACTTTGCCTCGAGAGGAAATGATGAATGGGAATAATGCACAGTTCATCCTTGATTACTGTTAAAAATATGTTTCCTTGTAACAACACAGAGGTTTACCTGGATAAGTTCAATGCTTTTTAAACAACAAAGCACTGCATGTTTTCCTAAGTAGGATTTTTGTCTAGTTCTTGCAATGGAAGGTGGTAAACAAACAAACCACATCTTCATTCTAGCACAGGCTCTCCCAACTCACCAATCCCAGCAAAACTCGGAACAGTTTTCCATTGCTAATCATCCATACAAAAATATTTCCTCCACACAGAAAACTAGCATATGGGGAAGATGGAAGGCTACCAGGGAACTCTGGGAAGCCCAATTTTTTAAGGTACAAAACAGGTATTCTCTCATCTGCCATTGTGAGAATTTGGCCCAAAATGCTTGCTATATTGAACGTTTACTTTTTCAGAGCTTGATTAGTTCTTTGTTGTGATATTGGACACATGGAGGCCTGCTAGTAAACCTATTCGCCCCATCTCCATTAATAAGTTCCACAAACTTTGAAATGCATTTATTTCCCTATGATTATTCAGGTTTTGTTTTTTTGCCTGCTTTAAGCTTAATGTGGCCTTGCTGTGCTGCCAGACATCTATAAATGCTAGCTAGAATGCAGTGCTGCTACCCACATGTTCTGTAGTTGAACAAAGCTTGAGACTGACTTTTAAGTACTGAAATTAATGTTTGCTCATTGCTAGTCTGTAGGCATGCCACCAAAGGCAGTTCCCATTATTTCAGAGACTCTGGCCTTTGGTTCTGTGGCTGTGGTTTCTATAGATTAGTATTTGGTGGTTGGGTAATTAGACAGTCATTTTTATAGGAGGCCTTGGTGACAGGCATAGACACCTTCCTGGAAAAGCTAAGAAACAGAACTCGTAACTTTACAAAGTTTAGAAGCTGGCATTCTGGTTTGCAATGGTGCTGTTCTAATATTTGCACGCATGTGTATGTAATGGAACCAATAGCCATGCAAGCAGCATCTCTATGGTGCCCTCTAGATGTTGTGGACTATAACTCTCAGTTGCTCTGACCAAGATATGACCAGTAGTCATGGCTTATGGGACTTCTAGTCCATAACATCTGGAGGTCACCATGTTGACTACCCCTGCCTTTCAGGCTTTCATGACCTGTAGCACCAATTTGGAATGCAGGCAGTCCTGTATTGGGGCCTGCTGTGCTTGACAATTCCCCAATGCTTGTTCTGTTTCTGCCTGCTGGGGAATGCAGAATGTGCACACCTGTGCCTGCATTCACCTTGATTGTGGGCAACTTTGCCATCTATTGGATTTGACTTTTGTAGTAGTAAATGTAATAAATTGCATTCCTTCTATCCTTGAAACAAGCGTGTGTTATAATAGTGCTCATTTATTTGTGTAGCTCCTTAGATGGATAAGAGAGCTTCACATACTGTAGATCAGGCATGTCCAACAGGTAGATTGTGGTCTACCGGTAGATCATTGGGTGCCTGTGGTAGACCGCTGGCTCCCCCCAAAGAAGCTCAACAGGGCTTTCCTCCCTTAAAAAAAGCCCAGTATGACCTGAACCCCTAAAAAACTGGCCTTCTTCCCTAAAAGAAAGCTCAACAACTTTGACTTGAACCCTCCCTAGATCACTGCCAGCTTTTAACTCTGAGTAGATCGCAGACTCTTGGGAGTTGGCCACCCCTGCTGTAGATTATGTCATTACAAAAACTCTGTAAGGGAAACCAGAATTATACCCATCATGTAAATGGACACAAGCACGACAATGCCTTAGCTGTTTGCAAATTCAAACCATGGACTTGGGAGAATTTTAGCCTGGTTTCTTAAATACAGCACTAGATATTGAAAATCAAACTTTCCCCCTAAAAAAACCAAAATGTAACTGCCTAAATGCCTTATCTGGGATGGTTTTATTCTCCCCCCTGCAGCCTGTATTCTATCTTCTAGCCCTTTATTCATTAACAGGCGCTGGGTGTGAGTCATAGCAGCACAGTTTGGTGTTTCCTGATTGGGATGTGAAGCCAGAAAAGCAGCTGTTTCGTATTACACACATTTGGTCTAGCGTTCAGCTATTTTTGTGGTGTGCGCTAAAAAGATCAGTACTGGTGGTCAAATTGCAGCCTGTGCCACGAAGATGTTTTGGAACCAATTGTTTGCTCTTGAAACCATTCTAACGTTTGTATGAGTTGCTAAGATATATCGGAATTAGGAGAAGCAGGTAAAACAGGCCCAGGTGTATCAGCTTCCTCCTGCCTTTTGGTGATGTGCAGTGCATCTAGCTTCTTGTAGAAAGTTTGGAATGCTGTATTCTTATGGCAAAAGAATCACGGTCTATACTATGCCGTGAAGTTCCATTAAGGTATGGCCTTTTGTACCTTTGCAGTCTTCCCTGGCCTGGCACCGTCCAGATGTTTGGAACTGCAACCCCCATCAGCTCCACTGGCCATGCTGGTGGGGGTTGCAGATCAGAACATCTGGAGGGTGGCAGGTTAAGGAAAGCGGCCTTAGGTTGTCAGTAAGGGGCGCTGCATTGGAGTAAGTCTTCTGAAGCACCATTGGAATTTGAGTCCAACAGCACCATACAGTTAATGCACATGTCTCCAAATAATACTGGGAACTAGTTTATTAAAAATACTGGAAACCGTAGGTCTGGGGAGAAACTACAGTTCTCATGATTCTTTGGGAGAAGTCATGTATTGAATGCACCTTAAATGTGTGCTGTGGAATGCGGATATGCCCTAGTTAGATCTCAGGCCATAATGAAAAATAGCTCCATGCACTTTAAAAAAAAACACCTTTCAGCTCAGCCTTCCACAACTTGCTGCCCTACAGTTCTGGATTTTCACCATGTAACACGGTGAAGGGAGATTATCACGGCTGTTGGTATAAGGATTCCTAAGGCTGAAAGCTGCCTGCAGAACACTCTTGCAGTAGTAGTATGTGTTTCTGGGGAAGCATAAAGGTTTTCTGTATCTTTGAGAAGTGGGAACTCGGCCCAAGGTATAAAGCTGTAGAGGAGGTTTCAAAGATTCTGGGCATTAAGTGTTGTGCAGAAGAGGCAAGAAGTTTGCCCAAAGGGATCCACTTGGAGCTTGGAACCTAAAGGAAGGAGGAACTTGGGGACATAGGATGCTGCCTTTATACTGAGTCAGGCCCATTAGTTGATCTCAAGGCAGTGTACTTACCGGTCCCCAACAGGGGTGCCAACTTGAATAAAATATGGGGGTGGGGGGCTGGACAGGTAGGAGTTGGCTTCTATGGAGACTCCCCAAGGAGTCTCCCATCTACTCACTGATCAGTGCCATACCCTACCTGTTGCAATGACAAGCACTTCACTAGTCAGCAATAGTCAAATTTCTTGTGTCAGGTGGTTGCTTTGCTGCAGAGAAGTGTCCGAAATGTGCCCAGCAGGGTGCAGTTCCTAAGCAAGTACCTGTAAAATATGAAGCAAGTGCATGGTTGATCTGGATGAGCATTGCTCTGTGGTACAACGCCTCCTTTACATATAGCAGGATATGATGCTGTGGAGCAGTGGTATAATTTGGTGCAATACACTTCCTTATATCAGGGTCAAGGGAGCCCGTGGCTGTCCGTCAGCCCCAGCCGGTGCGGCCAATAATCCAAGGCGATTGGCATGGTACAGGTTTCATGCTGCTGCTGCCTTAGGGAAGCAAGGGAGAGTTAAATGGATGGTGCCCATCAGGCCTGGCGTTGTTGGGTAGCAGGTCTAACCCATCAGGGCTATGAGGAAAGGACTAATCAAGCACATGTACCGCTACCCTTGAAAGCAGTGGGTTTATTCCCACGTGGAGCTGAAGTTCTTGCGTAAGGCCGCCTTTGCTCTTTCCGTGGGATTGCTGCTGTTCTTTGGCCAATTCGGCAAAGCCGAGGAGCGGCTGTTTTTAACCGTGCTCCAGTTCCTTTGCATGAATTAAGGGCCGTTTGAAGGTTGCAAGTCTTGGGAAAGCGCCGTCAGCTTCCTTTTCTAAAGCAAGCATGGAAAGGAACTAAGGGCTGCAACCAAACTGGCTGCTTTTTCCCTTTCGGACTAAAATAACAACAATAATAAATCCATTTGTATTCACCGCCAAACCCTTGCTTTCTCGGAAAGCCTCTTGCTTTTGTTTTGGCGGATCTTAATTCGTTGGCCAGGCTTTGAGCTGGAGTTGTTGCATTAGTGTGTTCTATCTTAAGTGCTGAAAACCTGGAATTTGCAGCAGCTGTGCTGGATCTTGCTTAAGCTATTTGTGAGTTGCAGAACTGGGCCCAGAAAATCCCCACTGAAGAAGCCACTGCCCAGGACTCTGAGCAGTGGTCTGGCCTTCAGACATAACTGGGTGCCTTCAGCTTCTAATATAATTTGGTCACCGAAGACAAAACCATCCCAAATTCTAAAATGGTCGAGTTGTGTTGTAGTGGCTCTGAGTCGTAAATTAAAGCCTTGCATTTGAAACTTTGAAAGAACTCTGCCTGTTTTATCCCGAGGGTAATGAGGAAGAATACTTCCCCCTAGAACCATGTTATAACACAAAAGCATGATAACATCTCTCAGGATTGCCTCATCTGCAGAACACATGAGGTTACTTTACATTGCAGAAGATTATTGGGCCATCTAGCCTGGGATTATCTGCCATGACTAGCAGATCTTCTTGGCTAGCGAACCCGGCTGCATTCAGATGCAGTGATAAACTATGCTTTACTGCCTTGTTAATTACCCTGAGCCATGAGTTCATGCACACGTTTTCCCTCTCCTCTGGTGTAGCACATTCACTTCTTTATATATATATTGTTGTTGTTTAGTCGTGTCCGACTCTTCCTGACCCCATGATCCAGAGCACGCCAGGCACTCCTGTCTTCTACTTCCTCCCGCAGTTTGGTCAAACTCATGCTGGTAGCTTCGAGAACACTATCGAACCATCTCGTCCTCTGTCGTCCCCTTCTCCTTGAGCCCTCAATCTTTCCCAGAGAGGTTTGATCTTCCTCCAGTTCATAGGACTCTCAAGAGTCTCCTCCAGCACCATAATTCAAAAGCATCAATTCTTCGGCTATTAGCCTTCTTTATGGTTCAGCTCTCACTTCCATGCATCACTACTGGGAAAACCATAGCTTTAACTATATGGACCTTTGTCAGCAAGGTGATGTCTCTGCTTTTTAAGATGCTGTCTAGGTTTGTCATTGCTTAAACTAGGCCAGTTTAGCATTATGTCTGAAACCAGATGAAATGCCATTACTCTTAATTACGGTTTACAGAAACATGCTGACTTTAAACCATTGTTTATGCAGCCGGCTTGATCCGAAGCACAGTTTGGGATTCAAATGTTTATTGCTACATCCAAACTTTGCCCCCCTTCATTAGAAGATGCCATGAATTGGGCCTGGGATCTTTCACGTGCAAAACCTATTCTCTGCCTTGGAGCCACGGTGCAGCCCTCCTGGAGACTGTGATATGCTTTATGGATCTTTTGTAAAAAGATGTAGCAAGACTTAACACCTTGGATTTATTAAAGCTGTGCTTTGTCTCAGTAATGTTTACAATAACCCTGTGACTTGGGTCTGAATTATTATTTTTCTGTTGTGAACTGGAGGGCTGTAACTGACAGTGTGTTGCTTAAGTCCCCTACTGAGTCATGGCAAAAGGATGATCACAACCAGGAAATTATTGCCTTGCAGCTGTGTCTCTTAGCCAGCACCTTATTGTAGATCAGGTTCACAAGTTTGGGGAAGGAATGCATCTTCTACCCAGTTCAGTATCAGCTGAAGCCCCCTACCCTGTGCTGTTTTCAAGGACAGAGTATTGCAAACATCACCTTTCAAAGTCACCCGGCTATCGCTGTCTTAATGATTATACTCTAGCATTTTTATCCTGCCCTTGCATTTTGTTTTTAATGTGCACTCAATACCTTCCTAAGGTATTTGCAACCTTTCCAAGTGTAGCCTTCTACCGTTTAATAGTTTCATATTTTATTAAAAAAATTCAGTTGTAGCAAATAAAGTGATGAAAGATAGAGTGAAAATAAGTGCAAAAAAAAAATACAGTAAGGAAGAAATACATAAAATACAATCAGTTGCACTTCCATATGTTATTATGTACATAAAAGGTAAAGGTAAAGGTACCCCTGCCCATACGGGCCAGTCGTGTCCGACTCTAGGGTTGTGCGCCCATCTCACTTAAGAGGCCGGGGGCCAGCGCTGTCCGGAGACACTTCCAGGTCACGTGGCCAGCGTGACGAAGCTGCTCTGGCGAGCCAGCACCAGCGCAGCACATGGAAACGCCGTTTATTATGTACATACTGTATATAAATAACATTGTTTTCCTAACACATATACTCTGGTTTCTCTTCAGGTCATATCAATCTTTTGCCTTTTACTAAAGATTTCTGTGGAGAGGACCCTGAATGCTCTTCAGTGGCAGGAGGTGGTGCTACTTTTGAATGGGAGCTAAGCTCAGTTTCCAACCACTTTGTAAATGTAATTCCCCAGCCTATAGAACTCTTAAACTTATTCCATTGATTTATAGCCAGATTAGGCATGTTCAGTTGCCCGGCCGAAGTAGCAACAGCAGCAGAGAAGGCATGTGGTAGCACAGAAAAGGCTAGGCGCTGTCCTGGTTAAGGTGAGGGTCTGAACTCTGGTGCCAGCCCTGCTTTTACTTTCAAGAGATGATAAATCGCATCCACGCCATCCATTAAAAGCATTCTTATGCCACTTTAACAGTCATTGCTTCCCCACAAAGAATCTTGGGAACTGTAGTTTGGTAAGGGTGCTGTAAGTTATTGGGGAACCCCTCACAATGCTACAATTCCTAGTAGTAGTAGCAGCAGCAATAATAATAATAATAATAATAATAATAATAATAATAATAATAATAATAATAATAAATTAATTATTTATACCTCGCCCATCTGGTTGGGTTTCCCCAGCTACTCTGGATCGGCTCCCAACAGAATATTAAAACAGAATAAAACTTCAAACTTTAAAAACTTCCCTAAACAAGGCTGCCTTCAGATGTCTTCTAAATGTCAGATACAGTGGTACCTTGGGTTACAGATGCTTCAGGTTACAGACTTTGCTAACCCAGAAATACTACCTTGGGTTAAGAACTTTGCTTCAGGATGAGAACAGAAATCGTGCAGCAGCGGCACAGTGGCAGCAGGAGGCCCCATTAGCTAAAGTGGTGCTTCAGGTTAAGAACAGTTTCAGGTTAAGAACAGACCTCCAGAACGAATTAAGTACTTAAGCAGAGGTACCACTGTAGTTGTTTATTTCCTTGACATCTGGTGGTATTTCACAGGGCGGGCGCCACTACCTAGAAGGCCCTCTGTCTGGTTCCCTGTAACTTCGCTTCTCGCAGTGAGGGAACTGCCAGAAGGCCCTCAGAGGAGGACCTCAGTGTCTGGGCAGAACGATGGGGGTGAAGATGCTCCTTCAGGCATACTGGGCCGAGGGCCGTTTAGGGTTTTAAAGGTCAGCACAAACACTTTGAATTGTGCTCAGAAACGTACGGGGAGCCATTGTAGGTCTTTCAGGACTGGTGTTATGTCGTCTCAGCTGCCGCTTCCAGGTTACTAGTCTAGCTGCCGCATTCTGGATTAGTTGTAGTTTCCAGGTCACCTTCAAAGGTAGCCCCATGTGGAGCACATTGCAGTAGTCCAAGCGAGAGATAACTAGAGCATGCACCACTCTGGCAAGATTGTGCGCAGGCAGGTAGAGTCTCGGTCTGCGTACCCAGGATTCTTGGGGGGCGGGCAGAGCCATTATTATGAAAGTGGTACAAGACTGCTTGAAAAATGTTGTGTGGATGTGACTGATGACTCTTCACCTCTTGTTCCAGCGGTGTCATGGGCTTGACAGAGCACTTGTGCGCCTCCCCCCCTCCCCACTCGTACAACAGGAATGGTTGTGCAAGACAGCAGATGGTCAGCAGTAACATTCTTGTGCTCATGGGAAATATTTAGCACATGTGATGTTACGCAAGCCCCAGTCTTGGAGTTATTAAGCTGAGTGTTTTGGGAACTGACAACTGAGATTTCTTAACGGCCTGTCCTGCTGTATGGAAATGCATCTGCACAGGTTTGTTTCAAATAGCGGACACGCCACTTCTCGTGCGCACTGTGATCTGGGTGCATTAAAACTCAAGTGTGAGAGCTGGAAGTCTCTGATTTTAAAGCCTGAGGGTAAATGTTGTTCTGCTTCCTTGCTTGATCTTATTAGACTTATAGCGCCACCTTTCAAAATATGAACATATTTCTAAGGCAGCTTACAAAACGATATTTTTAAAAATCAAAACATCAAAATTTACAATTAAAGATAAAAAAACAGAAAGAGCAGAATAGGTATTAGATTATGATGAGGACGACGACGATGATAATTTATTATTTATACCTCGTCCATCTGGTTGGGTTTCCCTAGCTACTCTGGGCGGCTCCCAACAGAATATTAAAAACACGATAAAACATCAAACATTAAAAACTTCCCCAAACAGGGCTGCCTTCAGATGTCTTCTAAAAGTAAGATAGTTGTTTATTTCCTTGACATCTGATGGGAGGGCGTTCCACAGGACAGGCGCCGCTATCGAGAAGGCCTTTTGCCTTCTAACCCCTCTTAAAGTTATAAATCCTCACAGCCAGTGAAAACAACATTTCAGCCACAAAAGCCATCTATTTTGAAAGAAAATTGGGGGCAGGGGGAGCTCATCAGGCCCCACCTAAAACACAACAGGGGAGGAACTACAGTGGTACCTCAGGTTAAGTACTTAATTCGTTCCGGAGGTCCGTTCTTAACCTGAAACTGTTCTTAACCTGAAGCACCACTTTAGCTAATGGGGCTTCCTGCTGCCGCCGCGCCGCCAGAGCACAATTTCTGTTCTCATCCTAAAGCAAAATTCTTAACCCGGGGTAATATTTCTGGGTTAGCGGAGTCTGTAACCTGAAGCGTATGTAACCTGAAGCGTATGTAACCTGAGGTACCACTGTAATTGTATCTTTTGGTTAAGGGAGTTCCATAGACTATACTAATTATTTATTTTTATTAGAAGGGGACCACCACCAAAAAGATCTTGTCTCTTGTGCTTCCTATCCCAACTGCCACTGCTGGTGGGCGTATGAGCATTTATGCACACAGAAAAACAACATTTTGAAAGATAAGGATGGAGTGGACAATGCCCTTTCCATGGACGTCAGTCTCCAAGAACGGTCTCAGAAATATGCTTTTGGTGAATTTATAAACTGGCTGTCACTTACAATTTGTTGCCAGAACAGAAGATGAGGTGAGCATAGATAACTTTGAAGTTTTAGGTTTATCCTCCACAAATAAAGTGATTGACTAAAACAGGGTCTCTGTGTTGGGTGATGTTCTGCTCAAATAGGTCATTTGGCATAAAGTTTCTGCTGAGGATGGGGAACCTGTGGCCATCCAGATGTTGCCAGTTTGCATCTCCATCTCTCTCTCTCTCTCTCTCTCTCTCTCTCTCTCTCTCTCTCTCTCTCTCTCTCTCTGGGGCTGCTGCAAGGTAGAGTCTGACATCATCTGCTACCCCATTCCTGTGTAATGCTGCCATCTTTCCCAAAGTGCTTGGGCTGCTAAATAACATAGGGCGGGGGTGAGGAAACCCTTCAGGTATTGCTGAACTACAACTCCCATCAGAACCAGGAAGCATAGCCAGTGGCCAAGGGTAATGGGAGTTGGAGTTTAGCAGCATCTGAAGAGCCAGAGGTTGCCGACACCTGGTATAGGGACACAGGATAGATGTCTCTGCCTTTGAAGAGGAGGTGGGTAGTGAACAAGGAGAAGACCTTCTCAGCTGGGACGCAAATTCATATACACCCTGGGAGACTGGCTGGTGCCTCCTACTCTTCCATCGTTTTCTAGCTGAGGTAAGACGCCATATTCTGCCATGCTTAAAAGTCTTGATACTGTGGTGATTTGACTGCTGACAGGTTTGGTCGGCTGTTTTAATGTTCGATCATTGTGTTTGGTTTTTGTTGGGTTGGATCCAGGCTTGTGGCGAATGGAATTACCTTCATGTGCTCCACAGGAGTAATAATAATAATAATAATAATAATAATAATAATAATAATAATTTATTTATACCCCGCCTATCTGGTTGGGGTTTCCCCAGCCACTCTGGGTGGCTCCCAACAGAATATTAAAAACACGATAAAACATCCAACATTAAAAGCTTCCCTAAACAGGGCTGCCTTCAGATGTCATCTAAAAGTCAGATAGTTGTTTATTTCCTTGACATCTGATGGGAGGGTGTTCCACAGGGTGGGTGCCACTACTGAGAAGGCTCTTTGCCTTCTCCCTCTAACCTCACTTCTCGCAGTGAAGGAACCGCCAGAAGGCCCTCAGAGCTGGACCTCAGTGTCGGGGCTGAGCGATGGGGGTGGAGACGCTCCTTCAGGAGGAAGTCAATTGTCACCAGTTTCCTGCAGTCTACTCTTGCCATTGAAAATCTTCCTTGGAGGTGAGGGACCCTCTGGAGCAGCATGGGAGGTTGTATGGGCAGCTGCAAGGGGAAGAAAAGTCACTCTTCCTCAACTCCTTTCCTGGCACTTTGGGATCAGACTCCAGTGGAAAGATGTGTCCGCATCTAGTCCACTGTGCTTTTCTTAATACGGTGAACCACCCTGCAAATATTGATAACGAAAGAGCATTAGACCTTGACCAAAGAAATAACAGAATAGTTGGGTTTTGCCTTGGAATGGCTTTCATGGGAAAGGAAGAACAAATATTCGTTCTGAAAGTGTGGCCCAGAGAAACCACTGCAGTAAGCAAAGCAAAAACACTTTGAAACTGCCTAATAGAATATCTGCAGTGGGAATCCGTTCATTGTTAATAACAAACTTCTGAAACAGGAAATTTTCTGCAGAAAAATAAAGCGCTGGAACATTTCCCATTCTCCACCACCCATCATCTCTCCCCCCCCCCCCTTTATGTGGTCATGAAGAGCAAATGAGATAGTCAAACTGGTTCCATCTGGACTACTGCAATTGAGGGCTCACATAATTATTTTTTATTTCCCAACATTTATAAACGTGTGAGGGAAGGGGATTGCCGGCTGGTTTTGACTAAACCCTTCACACCAGGCCCTAGGGATAGGAGGGGCTGTGCAGATTGTCAGGAAGCCCCTCACATAGGGCCTTAGGGACAGGAGCAGCTAAGAACCGCAATTGCTGAATCAGATTGGCTGCTACAGAAACTGGATTGCCCAGATCTCTCCTCAGACCTTTGACATCTGTCCCAGAGGATACAGGGAAATCTTGTCCAGACAGAATCTACCTAGAAAGTCTCCCTGACCTTCCATCCCTGCCAGTAAAGTTGGCAAACTCAGGGTAACGATTCCTCCCTTAGGGGTGAACCTATGGGCTATATAGATATATATGCAATTGCCAAATTCCACCAGTGCTCTCCATGCAGAGACTTCAAGGAGCTGGTGTATTCATTCCCTCCCCCCCCCCCCCCCCCCGCCAGTTCCCTCCTTCAAACCGCTGCCTTTGGTTCTTATTCCACGGTTTCAGCTGAGACATGACACTGGAGCACCTCATCGATTGGTAAATATTTGCATAGTGCTTTGACCTCGTACAGGCCAGTATAACTACTCAGGATTAGTCAGCAGCTACGCTCCGTCCCAACCGTGGCGTTTGACCCAAATATTTTTAAATATTTATAAGGAGAAGAATTCATGGCTTGATCGGAGAATAAATCATAAGATACTGCCTCGCCTGCTCCTCCACCACCCTGAGTTTCCTGCTTTTAAATAATCTCTCCCCCCCCCCCCCCGCTCCCCAGCCCCGCTTGTTCTTCTGGTTAGTTCCTGGTATTAATCTACTTGGGGCGCGATTGCAACAAGCTTGGAGTCGTGACAATGTTGCAAACAATTCCATGTATTTGCGTAGAGTTAACAAAGTGTGCTAAAGTTGTGTGTGAGAGAGATAAATGTCTGCTCCAGGATGTATTAAGCTACCTTTGTAGCCCTCGCCTGCTTTCCAAAGAAGTGGAAACAATTTACGAGGGGGCCATACGTTTTTATCACCGCACCAGACCTGTGACTTGCTCAAGACTGCCTGGGGACATAAAAATGTGAGCCCCTAGCCTCTCCTACTCAAAGCCAAGCACTCTAGTGCAGTCTTTGCCAACCTGGTGCCCTCCTGATGTTGTCGGACTACAATTCCCAGGAGGCCCAGCCACGGGACTGCTGGGAGTTGTAGTGCAACAACATCCGGAGAGCATCAGGCTGGCAAAGGATGCGTCCAGATACTACAGTACCTCAGCGTCCTGATTTGTGGAGACCGTAGCTTTTTCCTGCGGCGACAGCTTCAAGGTACACCTAAAACAGACGCACGTTGATTTCATAATTTAGTTACCGGTATTTCATAAAATGTATACACCGCTTGATTGCAGAAGAAAAAGCGGCTTACAAAAAGACACACACACACACTGCTGAAACAGTACTTATCCCAGGTCACAGAGTAAAAGCATTTTGCATCAGTCAGATCGAGAAAATGTGCCAGGTTTGGAGGAGCTCCCAGGAAAGAGAACCTCAGAGCTAGGGAGCAGGCATGTAGACCATGTGTACCTGCCCTGTTGGACCCTAACACCCACGGAAAACCTGCAAAGTTCATGGTCAGCTACCAGTTAAAGTGAGACTTAATCTGCAAGAGTGGCTATATATCTACTAATTAAGTGTCTGGGGTGAAGTGTGGAGGAGCAGCAGAAGGAAATACTTATCGTACTCCGAAAGACCGTGTTGGTGGGAAGATTTTCTCCCGTTTCAAGGGGATCGGTGAGAACCCCACAGGGCCAGCCCTACCATTAGGCAGAGTGAAGCAGCAGGGACTGGTGTCAAGGTGTTGGAGACAGCTCTGCATGCTACATGGCTTGCCTTGTGCCCCGCAAGCTAGCAAGCCTACTAGCCTTTGGTGCCATTGTGGATGCTGTCCTGTTGGTTGGTACCTGCCTTCCTGGCTTCTACACATGGAATGGGAACTTTGAAAGCTCTCTTACATTGAATCAAAACAAAAAAAATTCCTTCCAGTAGCACCTTAAAGACCAACTAAGTTAGTTCTTGGTATGAGCTTTCGTGTGCATGCACACTTCTTTACATTGAATCAGATTATGGGTCCATCTAGCTGAGTCTTCTCTTCACTGATTGGCAGCAGCTCTTTGGGATTTCAAGCATCAGCCCTACCTGGTGATGTCAGAGATTGAACTCAGTGCCTTCTGCATGAAAAGCAGGTGCCCTGCTCCTGAGGCACTTTGCCTCGGGCTGCAGAATGCCTTGGGCTGGCCCAGGGAGTGTGGACCAAGCAGCCCCAGGGCACAATTCAGCAACCACACAGATAAGCGGCTCAGAGAAGTTTCCCCTTCTCTTTATGCAAATGGACAGGGCAGAGATTTGACTCTCAGCCCTTGGTGACAAGTCAGGCTCCTAGATTCATCTTCTGCCCTTGGGGAATTCCTCTTGTGAAAAGAGTTTCTGCATTCTTTAGGCCTGAGTTCATGCTGAAAAATCTCCTGAAAGTTCTCCTTCTTTCAAAGGAAGTCCTCTTGGCAGCTGCAAAGAAAGCAACGAAATACTTTGCAAGAGCGTCTTAAGGAATATCTCTGCTTTGTGCTAAACCAACCACTGCAAAGCCTGTCTTACTTCTTCTGTCAGAGGCATCTGAATACATCTGAAGATCACAAGGGTTTCCAGGCTTTCCAGGAGCATTTGGTTGGCTGCTGTGAGACCAGAGACACAGGTACGTTAATCAAGAAAAAGTGTTTTATATGTGTTATAAAACGGTGACACCAGATGGTGCTGTGGAGTCCCGTCTTTCGCCAACGTGATTTCCCATAATAAAGTTCACGCTGCGTTTTCCTGAAATGCATTTTTGATGTCTCTAGATCCAGCCCAGGATCCTTGACTGGATGAGCCACTGGTCTGATCTTCTCACACTTTTATGGAAAACTGGTGCCATTGGAACATGGAATCAGATGTTCATAAATAAGAGCTTTCTTCCCACTGGCTTGACCCAGGGCCAGCCATGTCATTAGACAGAGTGAAGCAGTTGTCTCTTCAGATGCAGGGAGTAAGAGGGTCAGAGAGCGGTGGCAAGGTATTGGAGGACAGAGCTTGGTGTGTCCTGCATTAGCTAGTCTTACATGTGGTGGTGGATGTCAGCCAGTCCACTGTCTTCTGAATATGGAGAAGCGGCTATGCCATCTTGCCCTTTGCCTTAGGCAGCAAAATGTCTTGAACCAGCCTTGGTCTGACCATAACCCTCCTGTTGCACCCAATGGTAGTCCTGCCCAGGGTAGATCCACTGAAGTTAGTAGGTAAAGGTAAACATACCCCTGCCCGTACGGGCCAGTCGTGTCCGACTCTAGGGTTGTGAGCCCATCTCACTTAAGAGGCCGGGGGCCAGCGCTGTCCGAAGACACTTCTGGGTCACGTGGCCAGCGTGACAAGCTGCATCTGGCGAGCCGGCACCAGCGCAGCACACGGAAACGCCGTTTACCTTCCCGCTAGTAAGCGGTCCCTATTTATCTACTTGCCCCCGGGGGTGCTTTCGAACTGCTAGGTTGGCAGGCGCTGGGACCGAGCAACGGCAGCGCACCCCGCCGCGGGGATTCGAACTGCCGACCTGACGATCGGCAAGTCCTAGGCGCTGAGGTTTTACCCACAGCGCCACCCGCGTCCCTACTGAAGTTAGTAGACATTACCAATTTAGGTTCACTGATGTGAATAGCTGAATACAGCCCCATGCCTGCAACAGATGCTCCACCTGCACAGTTTTACACCAGTGCCATCGCTCTCAAGTTGCACTGCTGCATCCCTTGGACCGGTCCTTTCAGGTGGTAGCTTCAGGGGTACCATTAGAGGGCAGCAAATGGTCTGTTATTTTTATTATATTTCATGCAGCCCGTTCTCCCCTGTCTTGCTAGTGTGGTCTAGTGGCTAGGGAGTTGGACTAGGACCTGGGAGACCAGGGTTCAAATCCCCACTCGGCCATGCAGCTTGCTGAGTGACCTTGGGCCAGTCACCTCCTCTCAGCCTAACCTGCTCACAGGGTTGTTGTGGGGGGGGGGGGAGGAAGAACTCTATATGCCACCTTGAGCTCCTTGGAGGGGTATAAATCCATTAAATAAATAAATAAATAAATAGTTGGTCCTCTCAAAATTAGCACATTGTGCTTAGCTCAGTTGTGCAGAGGTTGTGTAGAACCTACTGTGCTCCAAAGGTCATGGCATTTCTTTTGCGCAGTGATCTCCCTGAGGAGGCTTATCTGCTACCTGTTGACAACAATTGCATCCCATCTTTCCTCCAAGGAGTTTAGGCGTCCATAGTTCTTATCTTCTCCATTTTATCTTTACAGCAGTTCCATGGGGGTAGGCTAAACAAAGAGACAGATGGCTGGCCCAATGTCACTAAGGCAAGTGGGGTTTGAACCCTTCTCTCCCAGGTCCTGGTCCGACACTAACCACTACACCACACAGTCTTTGCATGATCCTCCCTGGAGACTGAACCTGGGGCTTTCTGCATGCAGAGCAGATACTCTGCCACGGAGCTGCCAGCCCCTTGCAATCTTCTCTTTCCAGCTGCAAACTCCACCCCACCCCTCATCCCAGTCTTTTACACAGCATTTATGCTTTTTAAAACAACCATTGGCCCAACGGGGCTTTAAAAATCCCTAATTGTTCTACGGGTGGGCGGGCTTTGAGAAGACTCAAAGGAGAGGCCTTGCTAGTCAAATCCAGCCTGCTAGATGGAGGCTCCCCATCTGTGATATATAGAAAAAAATGGATGGGGCATCCTTTTCTTTAGTATGATTTCACTTCTGGATGGTATTTTTTTATTATCATCTCAGTCAGCTGAGCTGGGCTTAAAACTGTGGTTTTCTCATCAAGTCCTTTTTTTAATGAAACAGTGGAAAGCTATGGAAGACTCACGTTTACACAACTTTTGTGGCAATTTCTTCATGATGAGCAATTCCCAAATCTGTGAAATGATATGCTCGCTGTAGGAATTTGCTCTGATCTTCATGCTCCATTTTGGCAGTTGTTTGAAAGAGAGAGAGAGAGAGAGAGAGAGAGAGAAGGAGAGAAGGCAGCTGAACCTCTGTGCACTTTGGCTAAGTTTAATAAAGGTAAAGGGACCCCTGACCATTAAGTCTAGTCGCGGCCGACTCTGGGGTTGCGGCGCTCATCTCGCTTTATTGGCCGAGGGAGCCGGCGTACAGCTTCCGGGTCATGTGGCCAGCATGACTAAGCCGCTTCTGGCGAACCAGAGCAGCACACGGAAACGCCGTTTACCTTCCCGCTGGAGCAGTACCTATTTATCTACTTGCACTGGCGTGCTTTCGAACTGCTAGGTTGGCAGGAGCTGGGACTGAGCAACGGGAGCTCACCCCGTCGCGGGGATTCAAACTGCCGACCTTCTGATTGGCAAGTCCTAGGCTCTGTGGTTTAACCCACAGCGCCACCCACGTCCCTAAGTTTAATAGATACGCCATTAATTTTAGTGGTTCTTCTGTGTCTGCTTTGAAATGTACCCCCCCCACACACACCTCAATCTAGCTTACCTTCACTGAGCCGTTCCGTCAGCCTCTGGAGCTTAGTTCAGTCTTCGCCAAGCTGGCGCCCTCCAGATGTTTTGCACTGCAACTCACATCAGCCCCAGTCTCTCCCAGTTCTACTTCAGCATGCTTGGGTTTGAACCTGGGACCTTTCATGTGCAAATCATGTTCTCCACACCTATGGACCCTTCCCCAGAGCTCATTGGCAGAGCAAAATGTCTCAAGTTCAACCCTCTGATAGGGTCCCTGTCTGAAACTGTAGAGAGCTGCTGCCAATCGGTGTATAAATTACTGAGATGGACTGGTAGTCTGAGCTGGTATATATTCAGATTAACAGGGAGCCCTGGGTAGTGAATCTGAGGCTGTGTGGCGATCACACAGGGCCCCCGGACGTTTGACGGTCTATTGACCCTGTGCCACCACTGCGATTGCTTTTTCCGCTGCCACCACCCCGTATCTCACGGGGACACACGGAGTCCAGTCAGTTGTTAGCATTAACAAATAATCAAGTTTATTTTTAAATGCAGGAACAAGCTTATGGTTACAGTTAATTTTTCTTGGCAGTTTCTTAATCTTAGTTCCCAGCAACTTGAAACTGATTATTCCAAACTATCTATCTGACTCCACCTAACAATTCCTCTCACAATACAACTCTACCAACCTACACCCTAATGCTCCCTCTTCCTTCTTCAACTCCCCAAACCTCAACTGACTTTCAAAACCTCCCACTCGTAACTTTTACTCCTCCCTTGCATTCCACTGGCCAATCACATCACACTCATTTAACCCTTTCCTTATGACCCATCCTAGGAGGCAAACGCCACAGCCTGGAACTTATCATGTGTGTCTCTGAGAGTGGTGGTGGGACAATGAAGACAGTTCAGAGGAGGAAGGGGGGTGGTGGTGAACAAGCAACAGGCTTGAGTGAGAAAGACGGAAGACACTGCAGACACAGGACAGGCAGCCGAGGAGGAGGTGGGGCGGAAGCTGAGATAGATTCACAGGAGCTGGCACGTCCTACTGCGTTTAGCTCTTCTGCCCTCTTGTCTCCAAGGACTCGGAAGGTTTTGCATGCTAGGGCAGAAAGCTCAGAGGGCCCCTCCCCAGCAGAGCTTAAGATTGCTGAGAAGACAGCCAGACAGGGAGGAGGCTTAGGACAAAGCAGGAGACCCAGATCGTCAGTTCTGGCAACATCATTACTGGGGCCAGTTGTGCCATAGGTTTCTCAGTGTATATTCTGTTTCCTTGAATAAAGAATTAACTTCACTATTCATTTCTGAGTCTCCGTGCTGACCTGCAGCTGAACCAGCCCTGACAATCCTCACCTGTAGAAGATCCAGGTGTCCCAGTCCCACAGAACCCTAAATGTGAGGAAGTGCTCATGCGCTGGCCTTTCAGTACAGACAACCTCATGCAGCATTCGGTTGTTCAAAAAAAGGATGGCCTGATTCAAAGGGTAGGACTTGAGCCCACAATACTCTTCTAGTCTGTACTTGGATATGCTCTGTAAATGAATAAGGTGTGCCATTTGGAATGATGCACCCAAACCTATGTATTTTTTCTTTCAATGGGGAAGAATTAAGCATGTGCTCAAAACACGTGACTTCAGCAATTAATAGCATTCGCATCTGAACACTGACAATCTCCAATGAAATTTGTGAATGTCCAAAAAACTAGAAACACAGCGGTGGATGTTGTGACAGTCAGCTATGTGCGAATATCATCACCCACTAGTGAAACTAAATCTGGCAAGTGGGGAAATAAATATTTTATTTTTGGATAAATGCAGAAATGTGCCTGGGATTGTCAGCCTTCACACATCATTGTCAACATTCACCAGATTGTGAACATTTACTGTAAAAACACACATGCACACTCACTTTTATTTTAGGAGAAGAAAATGCCAGTCTCCTCTCTGATGTAGTCGCTCACTGCTGGTTTGTTCATTGAGATGGTGTGCTCTATTTGAGTTAATCTTGGCATTTGTACAGTCCCCTGGCTTTACAGATGAGCCAACTGCATGATTTGCTCACCGACTCTGCTCACAGCTTTTGAATTCTGCGAAGGCACCATTTGCAACAGAATAGATGGGAGTAGGGACAGTGGCTCTTTTATTATTCCATTTGAGCCGCTCAGATAATAGGCATTGATTTCGATTAACTACAGGAGACTGCAGAGAAGAAGGAAGAAATACTAGAGATGAAGTTCTGCCCAAATAGTTCCAATCTTCCCTCAATGGGCTCATTGTGTGAAGAATGGAGTTACTTGAAATCATAAGGTTCCCGGGAAATGAGAATTGTGCAGGGATATATTTCTATACAGCTGCCTTATCCCAGCTCCTTACTGCGTTCTGTAAGAGGCTTAACCCCAGGAGGAAAATATGTCTGTGTTGTTGGGGGACACCATGAGATTGGCCATAGTAAGGCAGTACCATTATCAAGAACAAACCAAAATGGCGGGCAAGCTTTTGAGTTCACCAGGACTTTGCAAACGCTTTGTCAAGCAAAGTGTGTGCGTTGGGGAGCTGCCTTGCTGTTGAATTCATTAAGTCTGAATTCTTCCGGAGCCAACACAGCTCTATGTAGGCGAAAGGTTCCTTACAACCCAGCCAAGCGATTTGCTGCCAGCTGAAGACCTCTTGTATGAGCAAACCCTTTATGCACTGTCTAATCTCCTTTGGTGGAAGTGCCGTGCCTCTATTTAAGGCTGCAGACGAGCTTTTAAGTGTTTTCTACGCGTCAAAGTACACATGGCCAAGCGTGCAATCTGGTGGAGCCATAGCCAGTGGCGGACCTTGGGGTCTCAAATTTCAGTGGCGCCCTGGGCAACGTCAAAATTTGGTGACACCCCCCCACACACCTCTTGCCATAGCCAACCCCAGCTCTGAAAGGTTGCATGGTATCCATGCATGGAAACACAGCTCAGTTCCATTAATGCTTTGCTATCTTGTTTGCCAGTCTGAGCCCCTTCGAAAGGGAGGGATAAAAAATTAACAATTACTATTAATACTAAAAAGGGACGCGGGTGGTGCTGTGGGTTAAACCGCTAAGCCTAGGAGTTGCAGATCCGAAGGTCGGCGGTTCGAATCCCCATGACGAGGTGAGCTCCCATTGCTCGGTCCCAGCTCCTGCTAACCTAGCAGTTCGAAAGCACGTCAAAGTGCAAGTAGATAAATAGGTACTGCTCCAGCGGGAAGGTAAACAGCGTTTCCGTATGCTGCTCTGGTTTGCCAGAAGCGGCTTAGTCATGCTGGCCACATGACCCGGAAGCTGTACGCTGGCTCCCTCAGCCAATAAAGTGAGATGAGCACCGCAACCCCAGAGTCGGCCACGACTGGACCTAATGGTCCTTTACCTTTATTAATACTAAATAATTATGCATACTGGGGGTGCATGTAAAACCTCAGCCCGAAGGCGGCCCTCCAAGCCTGTTTCACTGGCCCTCAGAGCTCTCCTTAGGCCACACCCCCTCCACACTCCTATTGGCTCTTCTTCATAGCCTCTTTGAGTATTTGTATCCAGCTAGCATTCTATCAACAGGGGGGAGGATGGGAAACCTTCTGTATCCATTTTGTTTCAGGCTGAAAGAAGTGTGCAGAGCTGGTTTTTAACAGGAATAAATCACAACCACAGCGGTGCCTTGTGAGGAAATATGAAGGTTATGGAACAGAAAGGCTGGCTTGACATTCGCTGCAAGGGGTAGGTATTTCATAAGGAAAAAGGGGGGGAAAACACCACCCAGTTTCGAGAGTGGCATTGTTCCAAGGTAAACTAGGTTAGCCTCCATTTTCTTTCCCACTTCCCTTGTACCAACACCTCCTTTCCCTCCCACCTCCCCCAAAGTGGTCTGGGAACCCAGACTGTGTTAGATCAAGGCAGACATCATGAAAAATAACCAGGACATGCCTTTTGATGTAGCTGTGACTCTTTCTGAAGCGAACAGATGCAAAGGGGAATTGCCAGCTCTCTCCGTTCCAATGGCAACAAACCTGCCTGAAGCCTGGCAGCTGGTCCTGCACCCAACGTCCGTGGCCCATCTGTAAATAAAATGCATTCAAACAAAAATACATTTCTTCTCAGCGACCTCGTGAAAGATGCCTAACTCATAAACAGAGAAAATAAAACCTTTGCTTTTTAAAAAAACCTGGATATAACCTATATGATTTGGGAAGGATTTCTGAAGATCAAACAGACACATGTTTATGAATGAGATGGGATATTCTTATATATGGCATGTCTGCCCAGGTAGCTCAATTGGTTAGAGCGTAGTGCTGTAAATGCCAAGGTTGCAAGTTAGATCCCCTTATGGGGCAGCTGCATTGCAGGGGGTTGGACTAGACCAGTGTTTCCCAATTGGGAGCCCCAGGATATTCCAAGGGGCCCCCAGGTGAAAAATGCATAAATGAGGGACCACAGCATGAGGTTGGAGGGCCACAGAGGGAAGTGGGAAGAGAAGGGGTGGAAATTATATATATATATATTTTAAAAGAATATTGATTGGCTGGCTATCTACTTGGCCAATCACAAGTGGGTAAAGGGGTGGCCCACCAGGGCCTAGCACTCCTTTATGCCACTTGAGTTTTCCTGGAGCAGTCCTGGTTTGTTTCTGGCGGAAGATGGTGATTGCTGAGGCTCCCGCTTTGACCATCAGAGCCCACAATCCAGAGCCCCCAGTTCAGGTGGGGTGGCAATGGGTAGGGCTGGGAGAGCCAGAGCTGCTGCTTCTTGCTGCTGCCAGTGCTGGGCCCGGTGGCAGCCTGGGCCTGACTCTGCAAGGCGCAGGGTGCAATCCACCCCAGCGCCTAGCACAGGGTTCAGCAACCTTCTTCAGGTGTGGGCCGGTCCACCGTCCCTCAGACCATGTGGTGGGCCGGACTATATTTTTTTTGGGGGGGGGGGAAATGAACGAATTCCTATGCCCCACAAATAACCCAGAGATGCATTTTGAATAAAAACACACATTCTACTCATGTAAAAACACACTGATTCCCAGACCATCCGCAGGCCAGATTGAGAAAGCGATTGGGCCTCATCTGGCCCATGGGCCTTAGGTTGCCTACCCCTGGCCTAGCAGATAAGAGCCTTTGGATGTTGCTGAGGGGCTCAGGGCCCGTCGGTAGCGGCTTTGCAATGCGTGAGGTGAAATCCACCCCAGTGCCTAGCCGAGTGGGGTCATGTGGTGCTGCTGACTTGCATCTCCCCCCCCCCCTTCTCCCTTCCTTCCCCTTCCTTTCTCACTTGTTTTCCTGTTTCGAAGAGCCCTCCTACTTTTGCCGTCAACTGAACAAAGTTCTGCTGACTTGCATCTAGTAAATAACTAAGTGTCTACTCAGAAGAAAGTCGCACTGAGTTCAGTGGGCCTTACTCCCAGGTAAGGGTGTGTGGGGCTATCGTCTTTTATCTAGGCAGCCAGGGCTCCTCCAGATGACAAGATCTTTTTGCGCCAGGTCAGTGAGGAGGACCATCTGCTTTTTAAAGTTCTCCTACATATACACAACTCCACGTGCCTTTTGGACTGTATCTGTAGGTTTCCCCTCTGTGTCAAATAAGTGTTGTTTACTTTTTATAATACGTGGAAGATTACTTTCTCCTTCCTTGGAGGTTTCTAAGCAGAGGTTGGATGGTCATCTGTCATGGATACTTTAGCTGAGATTCCTACATTGCAGGGGGCTGCACTAAAAAAATGACCCTTGGGGTCCGTTCCAGGTCTATGAGTCTATGATTCTATGTTTTTTGCTTCAACAATATTTCATTATGTTGCTATCATTTTATGCAATTGTATTTTGTATAGATGATAAAAATGATAGATAAAGTATGTTCTGTTTCCAAACAAAACATTTAAATAGCTACCTTTCTACCGGTAGGACAAGGCGGGGTATGGCTGTAGCCCGGATTTTTGTTAGGGGTGCAGGCTTTTGCTGGAGGAGTCGAAGAACCTCATGTTTGTATTGATTTGTATTGATTTTTACATTTTTGGGGGCGGGGCAGCTGCCCCCCTGGCTACACCCATAAGGAAGCCACAGGAAGGAAACAAGGTCAGAAGGGGGCCATGGTCAGAAAAAGGTTAGGAAGCACTGAATTAGATCTCAGCGTCCCTTCCAACTCCACAATTCTGTGATTCTATCACCTTGGCCTATAAAGGACTGGATGTGGATATTGAAAAGTGATTTGTGAAGTAGAAAGTCAGGAACACAGGGAAGGCCAGTGAGGTGGAAGATGTACAGTGGTACCTCTGTTTACGAACGCTTCTGGTTACAAACGCTTCAGGTTATGAGCTCCTCTAACGCGGAAGTAGCTGCTCCTGCTTGCGAACATTGCCCCAGGATGCGAATGAAAATCGCGCACCGGGAGGCCCCATTAGCGAAAGCGTGCCTCAGGATAAGAAGGGTTTCAGCTTAAGAACAGACCTCCAGAACGAATTAAGTTCATAACCAGAGGTACCACTGTATGAATCTTGTGTTGATCTGAAAATAGCTGGCTAAATATTTCCTTGCACGCCCTTAACTTCAAACAGGAGTGTGGTACAGTACAGTGGTGCCTCTCAAGACGAAATTAATTCGTTCCGTGAATTTTTTCGTCTAGCGAATTTTTCGTCTTGCGAATCACGGTTTCCCATAGGAATGCATTGAAAATCAATTAATGCGTTCCTATGGTCAAGAAAAGTCCAAACAAAGCCAAATTTGGTACAACAAGAGTTTATTAACTGCTCTTTAAAGTCACACATACTGTAAAGAGCATTTCAAAAATTGAAGGAACAATAAATTAAGTTTCTAAACATGACAGAAAAACATTTAAAAATCAACAAAGTGTACAGTACATTTTCTAAGACTCTGGGGGACAACTCGAAGAAGGTTCCTCTTCCACTCTTTGCTTCTTGCTGAAGAACCTGTCCATGGTCTGCTGCTTCATCTGCCTTTTCAGCACCTCCCTGAAAGGCGACATGACCCTCGTATCAAAAGTGTTCACAAGGTCATGTGCCACGTGCTTGTCAGGGTGGTGCCGCTGTGCAAAAGCCTGCACATCCTTCCACTTCAGGCAAATGTCCCTCAGTTCTTTGGAGGACAGCCGTTCCTCAGTTGCTTCCTCCTCTTCCAGCGAGGCCTGCTCCTGCACAGCCTCTGCCTGCAGTTCGACCAGCTCCTGGGTGGTCAGCTCGTGGTCGTGCTCCTCCACCAGCTCGCTGATGTCCTCCTCTGTGACCTCCAGGCCCATGGTCCTCCCCAAGGCAACAATGTCCTGCACCACTGTTGACTCTGGTGCGTCAGAGTCACTTGGTGCCACACAGTCCGGCCACAGGCTGCACCAAGCGCAATTCAAATTTCTCTGGCTGATCCCGTTCCAGGCCGTGGTGATCATCTTCAAGCAGGTGACGATGTCGAAGTGGTCCTTCCAGAATTCCCGCAGGGTGATGGTGGTGCAATCAGTCACCTCGAAGCATCGCCTGAAAAGCTCCCCCAGCCCCTCCCCAACTGTTGCAAACCCCTCCCCAACTGTTCCCCCAGCCACCCAGCACACAGAAATTCAAATCCAGAATTTTTTTTAAAAAACAGCAGAGTGCCCCAATGGTCACAAAAAATCATTAAAATGCAGAAAAAAACACACAAGCTTCCAGATTCTTGCAAACCCCTCCCCAACACCAAGTCCTTGAATTCCAAACACCCCAACCCAAAATCCAACCCCCCCCAAAAAAGTTTTAAAAGCTTAACTTACCAAATGGCTGCAAAAGAAGTTTTGGAAAAGCTTCAAAAATCACCAAAGTCTTTAAAAACCTCAAAAAAGGCTACTATGTACACTGCGTTCTATGAGTTGCTCCTCAAAGTCAAGTCGCAACTGTAGTAATGGTGTTAAGAAAAGGGAAACAAACTTGCAAGATGTTTTCGTCTTGTGAAGCAAGCCCATAGGGAAATTCGTCTTGCGAAGCAGCTCAAAAACGGAAAAACCTTTCGTCTAGCGAGTTTTCCGTCTTGCGAGGCATTCGTCTTGCGGGGCACCACTGTAGTTAGAGTACGGATGCCCATAGCCCTCCAGAGGCTGTTGCACCACATTAAAAACACAGTAAAAGATCAAACATTAAAAACTTCCTTCAACAGGGCTGCTTTCAGATGTTTTCTAAAAGTCAGATAGTTGCTTATTTCCTTGACACCTGATGGGAGGGTGTTCCACAGGGCGGGCGCCACTACCGAGAAGGCCCTCTTCCTGCTTCCCTGTAACCTCACTTTTCACAGTGAGGGAACCGCCAGAAGATCCTTGGCGCTGGACCTCAGTGTCTGGGCTGAACAATGGAGGTGGAGATGCTTCTTCAGGTATACTGAGCCGTTGGCTATTCTGGCTGGGTCTGGTGGTGACAGTTGGAGTCCAGCAACATGTGGATCACCACAAGTTCCCTGTCCCTGAATTGGACTTTCTGCTGTTTGGTTGTAAGTTGCTTTGGGCTGCCCTGGGCAATATATAGCAGCTAACAAATTCGGTTAACAACAACAACAACAACAACAACAACAACAACAACAACAACAACAACAACGGCTTTTTTTAAGGAAACAAATGAATTTTTGAATGCCAAACTTATTCACAAAGTAATTTTGTCCCTTTCCAAATTGGTACCAGCTGCACAGGATTTACAACTGTGCCGAGGAAGCTGAGGGGAAATTATTTTGACTAGATTTTTAAAAATAAAATCCAGAACAGCATTTGCTGTTAAGAGCCTTAAGTGATGAAAGGCTATTGTCGTTTCCCGCCTCCACGAGGTTTTATATGAACAGCCCTATATGGTTCAGACAGGATATTGGTGCTGAATTCGTTAATGCCTCCAGCAACGGTAACATTCTGGAAACCGGTTTGCTTGATACCACTTTCAAAAATAATAATAATAAAAGCCTGCTTTGTCTTTTCCTCATTCTTTACTTCTTGTTTCGCTCTGATGAGTCAGATCCTTGAGCACTTTTAACTGCAGAAGAAGTTCCCAAGCAGTAAACAAACTTGAATGTGTACCAAATGATTCCATTTGGTTGGAAGACGTCAATGCAGTTTATCCCCAAAATCTGCCCACTTCCAATAGCTTCTTTTTGCTGAAGTCAGTAGAAATACAATGGAAGAAGGGCTGGCAATACATTTCAGCATGGTTAGGCACCTGCCAGGAGACCATAATTCAAGGCCCTAGTTACAAGAGATTCCTGGACAAGCAGCAGTGAGGAGATAGACTCAGGAGAGAGAGGAAGACCATGTCTTGCCAAAGCCCTACCACCATAAGCGGAAAAGTCTGGTTTTAACCATCAGTCCTTCTAAAAATTGCAGCTCTCTGAAGGGAATGGGGTATCACAGCATCCTTAGCAAATTCCAGTTCCCATGATTCTTTGGGGGAAGTGCTATGACTGCTTTAAGTGGTACAATACTGTTTTAAATGTACAGTCGGGGGGGAGTTGCTACGCAGGTACCAGAAGAACTTGGGCTAGGATACGAACTGAGGCCAAATATAAGAATCATGGACTCAGTTATTCAGCTGCAAATAAAATGTTTTAAGTGTGTTTTAAGTGCAATATACAATGTGACCCTAGATGGCGTTGGTGAGCCTTATGGAAAATTCAATGTATGTTTAAAGATGCTTTTTTTAAAAAAGCATTTTCAGAACTCTTTTTATTTGTGTGTAGCTTCCACCCGTATCTCGTTGGTTCTTAAAGAGCTGCTGTGGCTTCTCTATTTCTGAGGGCAATTCAGATTTGTTTGCCTTTGAAATCCTGCACTTCTTAGGGCCCTAGGACCCATACCCCTAGTTAGCCCTCAATCCTTTTTTGTTTCCATCTGCAATCAATCCATTTATAGGCAGTCCAACTCAGAGTAGACCTATCGAATTAACACACAAGACTAATTTTTATTCATTAGTCTGCTCTAAGTAAGGACTTAGTTGAATGAACTAATATGGTATCTCCTATTGATTTGTTAAAACTTGGAATTTATTTAATTTTAATTATGTTTGCTTTTGCTTGACTTGTAAGGCTATAGGCTCTCAACAAAGGGCTAAAGGTAAAAGGTAAAGGACCCCTGACAGTTAAGTCCAGTCGCGGACGACTCGGGGGTTGCGGTGCTCATCTCACTTTACAGGCTGAGGGAGCTGGCATTTGTCCGCAGACAGTTTTTCCAGGTCATGTGGCCAGTATAACTAAGCCGCTTCTGGTGCAACGAAACACCGAATCTAGAGCAGTGCACTGAAACGCAGTTTACTTCCCGCCGGAGCGGTTCCTATTTATCTACTTCCACTTTTTGGCATGCTTTCGAACTGCTAGGTTGGCAGGAGCTGGGACAGAGTAACAGGAACTCATCCTGTCACGGGGATTCGAACTGCCAAACTTCTGATCAGCAAGCCCAAGAGGCTCAGTGGTTTAGACCACAGCGCCATCTGCACCCCTAACAAAGGGCTAAAGGTAAAGGGAACCCTGACCGTTAGGTCCAGTCGCGATTGACTCTGGGGTTGCGGCACTCATCTCGCTTTACTGGCCAAGGGAGCCAGCGTACAGTTTCTGGGTCATGTGGCCAGCATGACTAAGCCGCTTCTGGCAAACCAGAGCAGTGCATAGAAACACCGTTTACCTTCCCACCGGAGCGGTACGTATTTGTCTACTTGCACTTTGACGTGATTTCGAACTGCTAGGTTGGCAGGAGCTGGGACTGAGCAACGGGAGCTCACTTAACAAAGGGCTAGGCATCCATTAAAGAGGAATAGATGTAAAATTATAATGAAGGAATGCCTACTTACACACTGTGATTAACTTCAGAGGCACCCCTGTGAATACCTCTACCACCTGAGGTGAGGTGTCTGAGGGAGAGATCCAGTGATGACTGATCCCTCAGGCCAAATGTGGGACTTCCCCACTGACCTCAGACTGACCAGCCAGCTCCCACCTGCCTGCCTTCTTACAACCAGTCTTGGCAGGTGGTACTGCCTGTTCCTCCTCCTTAGTCTCAGTGTTGCCTTGGTAGAACTCAACAGGGAAGGGGACAAACCTAGAATGAGTTGGCTCCAGCTTCTGTTGGTCACCCTGGGTCATGAACTGGCTGGACACAGAGGAATGGTGAGAAACACCAGCTGGAGAACCCACAGGGGAAGAAGGCTCAGAGCCAGGTCACTGGTGTTGGGACGACCAACAAGTGGTTAGAGGAAGAAAAGCGAGAAGACTGGGAGGAGGAGGAGGTGTTGGAAGCTGAAGAGGCAACATGGCTTAGTGAGCAGGGAGAGTCGGTGGCAGAGAGAAATCTAGAAGGAGAAGGAGAAGTGGAAGCAGGACAGGAAGGAGGCCAAGGATCGGAGATGAGTCCTGCTGGTCAAGAAGACAGGGTGTCTCCCTCTCTTGCTGCAACAAGCTCCCTTCCCCCGCTGGTTTCCCAGAACCAGAAGTGGCATGAAGTTATTGTTGTTTAGTCATTTAGTCGTATCCGACTCTTTGTAACCCCATGGACCAGAGCACGCCAGGCACTTCTGTCTTCCACTGCCTCCCGCAGTTTGGTCAAACTCATGCTGGTGGCTTCGAGAACACTGTCCAACCATCTCAGCCTCTGTCGTCCCCTTCTCCTTGTGCCCTCCATCTTTCCCAGCATCAGGGTCTTTTCCAGGGAGTCTTCTCTTCTCATGAGGTGGCCAAAGTATTGGAGTCTCAGCTTCAGGATCTGTCCTTCCAGTGAGCACTCAGGGCTCATTTCCTTAAGAATGGACAGGTTTGATCTTCTTGCAGTCCATGGGACTCTCAAGAGTCTCCTCCAGCACCATAATTCAAAAGCATCAATTCTTCGGCAATCAGCCTTCTTTATGGTCCAGCTCTCACTTCCATACATCACTACTGGGAAAAATACATTCATACATCACTACTGGTATGAAGAGGGATGAGCAGAGGCAGGCATGTTGACAGAGTCCGAGATTGCTTGGGAAGGAGGAGGAGATTTAGGCAGCTGTGGGAGGGCAGAGATCTTCAGCCTCTACCTTCAGACCTACTGAGAAGAGATGCTGTGCTCATTAGGTCTGGCTCACCTGAGCAGGCCTTGTTTTTGCTAATAAAGAGTTAACTTCACATACTCCGTGTGATTTATTGCTGGCTGGCTCCCTGACACTCTGCTCCACTAGTTCCAATAGGTACAAGCCACCACTGGCCTTCTTTGTTGTGGCACCCCATTGGTGGAGCTCTCTTGCTGGGAAGGCTCTCCAAGCTACATTCAAATAGGGTCCCACTTGTGTATGTGACCTACAAAGAATTATGCACTAGGTTACTGTCCACGCTGAGGTGTTTGAATGTGTTTATTTAACTGAATAAAGAATTCTTTGCTCTTTTATGAAAAGCGACGGGGGCGATTTTATTCCTTTTTTTCAGCTCACATACTTAAAAGCTTCTTTCAGGTCAGATCCGGGAAGCAGTGAGACACGGCTGGTGGTCTTGAGTGAAGTCCCAAGTGGATGCTTCTGCACATCTCAAAGCCGCCACATGATCTGGCAGAACTCACCTGGTCTGATACTTTTAGTTAGTGCCAAGGAGTGGATTAGGACTGGTAAACAGCTGGGATTTTGCAGGTCAGGAGAGAAGCAACAGAGGAAACAGCCAAACAGTGCCTGCCTATACTGAACTTCTTAAACTTCCTAACATTAGTAGTCTCTTTCAGAAACTCTGCATACACTCAGGCTGGAGACAGGCACGAGTTTTTAAAGAGAGTATCAAAGGTGGTATACTAGAGGCAAGCATGTCTTGCAGCACTTACAGGTTTTGCAGATGGTCATAATGCTTCAAAAACCTGGGCTGGCCAACAAGGATGATAAGCGGAAGTCTTTCCTGGATCTCAAACAAAGACCTTTCTCATCCTCTGCTGCCTTGCCTAGCTATATATATATATATATATTACATTCAGATTATGTCTCACCTTTTTCTCCAAGGAGCTTAAAGGTGGTGTCCATGATTCTCCTCCGCCAGTGTGGTGTAGTGGTTAAGAGCGGTAGTCTCGTAATCTGGGGAACCGGGTTCGCGTCTCCGCTCCTCCACATGCAGCTGCTGGGTGACCTTGGTCTAGTCACACTTCTCTGAAGTCTCTCAGCCTCACCTCACAGAGTGTTTGTTGTAGGGGAGGAAGGGACAGTTAGCTGGTTTGAGACTCCTTCAGGTAGTGATAAAGCGGGATATCAAGTCCAAACTGCTCCTCCTCCTCCTCCTCCTCCTCCTCCTCTTCTTCTTCTTCTTCTTCTTCTTCCCCATCAATTAATTCTCACAACAACCTGTGAGGTAGGCTAGGCTGAGAGGCAGGGAGGGGCCCAAGATCACTACTTCAGCGTGGTGAACCAGTCATACTCCCCTAAGTCTTCCTCTGATGACTAATTTCAGTTTTCCTCCCTTTCTCATAACACTTCTCATAACCTTGTGGTCCTCCAGTGAAGCTGAATGTTGGAAGAAGACCAAGGGCAGATGAGAGAAAGGACTTCTTCCAAGCAGCACATAGCAAACTGTGGAACTCAAGTCAGGTGAAAACACCCCTTGCATCACCTTCATTGTGTAATTCAGAGTGTGCACACAGGCGCTGTGCACCTCTGGTGCGGAGAAGGTGACCAGATAACAGTACTTCTTCCTCTCTCATAATACTAGAACTCATGGACATCCAGTAGAGCTAAATGTTTGAAGATTCAGGACAGGTCAAAGATAGTACATTTTCACACGGTGCGTAGATAGACCCTGGAACTCTCTGCCACAAGTGGCCGTGATGGCCACCAACTTAAAGGTAAAGGGACCCCTGGCCGTTAGGTCCAGTCGCGATTGACTCTGGGGTTGCGGCACTCATCTCGCTTTACTGGCCAAGGGAGCCAGCGTACAGTTTCTGGGTCATGTGGCCAGCATGACTAAGCCGCTTCTGGCGAACCAGAGCAGCGCATGGAAATGCCATTTACCTTCCTGCCGGAGCGGTACCTATTTAACTACTTGCACTTTGACGTGCTTTCGAACTGCTAGGTTGGCAGGAGCAGGGACCGAGCAATGGGAGCTCACCCTGTTGGGATTCAAACTGCTGACCTTCTGATCGACAAGTCCTAGGCTCTGTGGTTTAACCCACAACGCCACCCACGTCCAACTTGGGAGGCTTTAAAAGAGATTGAGACAGATTCATGGAGGAGAGGGATGTCAGCAGCTACTAGCCATGATGACTATGGGGAGAGTGCTTGGGACCAGCTTGCGGGTTTCCCACAGGCATCTTGGTGGCCACTGAGAGAACAGGATGCTGGTCCGGCCTGATCTGTCAGCCTGATCCAGCAAGCTCTTATGTCCTTAGTTTTGTTCCTAACCCTACTGAATTGTACAGGGGCAGCCGTGACAATCCAACACAATAACCACACCAGTCCTTCTTAGCCATCTGTGGTTTGCAGACTGGGAATGGTCGAACTAACTACGCAAACTCATCAGGTTGTTTTTTTTTAAAAGACCCTTTTTGCTTGCTTCAAGGAGCATTCGATTGGGGTTGTTTCAAATTAGACCAAGAACTCTCTGTGAACCCAGTACTATTCCTCCAGTTAGGATAACTTGGTGTGTTTTTACCTCCCTAATTTTATTGGAATCGGCATAAAGAGGACACTCAAGTTGCTTCGTGCAAGAGACATTCTGCCTATTAAAACCAGGTTATCATAAATCAGCATGTGCTACTGAAGCTAAGTCGCCAAACACGTTGAAACTCAAAGAATCCATTCAGAGCTGTGTCCTTGCAGAGCCGTGGCAATATATGCTTCCCAGGACCTTGTTTACTGGTGAATTCCATTTCCCCAGATGTGTGCGAGTTTCGAGGATATGAAATTCTGAACAGGGGGGATGGAGAATAATAACTTGTTTGTCCAATCTGCGGAGGGCTGCTCAGTGAGATCAGGCTGAGACATTTGGCCTGATGAGTTGAAGGGGTCCATTGCTGTCTGCTCATCTCTAAGCAAATAGCTTAGGACATTAATGGAAAAATTTCACCGTAAATTCTGCCCTCCAGCATCTCCTTTGGCTCTCGGGAACTCAAAGGGAAATGAAAATTAGCACATCCTGGTAAACATCTCCTCAGCGGTCATTTCGTTCTGGACAGGTATCACATCACAGTGTGCACAACCCACCATCAGCACAAATAATAGCAAGGGACAAGTCTAGCCTTCTGTTTATGCTAGAGATTGGCTAGATTTTGTCAGGATTCTGGAAGAACCCAGAAAGCATGGTTTATTTGGTGGCTCCACAGACTGCTCCAGCAATATAGCTCAGTTGGTTAGAGCGTCGTGCTGATGACACCGAGGTTGCAGATTTGATCCACGTATGGGGGCAGCTGCATGTTCCTGCTTTGCAGGGGGTTGGACTAGATGATCCTCAGGGTCCCTTCCAACTTTACAATTATATTATTGGTCCCATATTGTGAACTTTATATGCATCTTGCTGCAGTGCTGCCTGCTGTCCCAATAATTTCACTGCTTTGTGTGCATTCCCTATTGAAGTGAATGGGAAGGAATGTTGTGGCACATTGAAGCACACTATGGGGGATCTGGATTGGGCAAATGAACACGCCTGAAATCATGACGGTGATTATCTCGAGAAAAGAGATCCTGTACGTAATTAACAGCTACTCTTGGAGGATATATGGAGGCCTAGAAGTTGGTTATCCACCCTCCCTTAGGGAGCTCAACTCCTGCTGAGATTGTCCAAGTGTCTATCTTCATCAACACAATTAAAAAATTCTCCTGCACTAACAAGGGGCTGTCCCCAAGAGGAAGCTATTTAGCAGCCTGGTAATTTTAGCGACGACCTTGTGTTGATTACAAGTTGCTATATTAGTAAATCCTTTCTGAAAGGCAGCTGTTGTTTTGGCATTAACTCCTTGACTCCTAATCAGCTGTTTGTTTACTAAATCCCAAGGCAATTAAAAAAAGGATCCCTGTGTCAAGACTACGCTGGTCTGGCCGGTGAATGCTTCCACAACAGAGGTATATTCATGAGAAATCTTATAAGGGAGAAGGTGGCTAGACCCAATCCAGAAAGTTGTAAGTGGCAAGGGAATGGCAATCAATGTGCAATTCCTTTGCTTATAAGCAGTAATTCTGTAGAGAGGTCTGTGTTGGGACCCATATGGGAATTCTGTAGGATTCCCATATGCCCCCTTCAGTAGTGACGCAAGAAGATTTAAAATATGTGAAGAAAAACAATATAATGGACCCTATAAATAGTAGTATACCCAGTCCTGTTTTTCAAGAAAAAGGGGTGCCAAAGCTCACCATGAACGCCTCCCTTGTGCTCTTAAAATGGCAACGGTGCCTTAACTGAATTTTGGCAGGTTCTGGCTAAAAAATAAAAAGCCCTGAGTATATCTTCAACATCTCTCCAAAGCATTTTTGATGGCTTTTTAATGGTTGCCCCTCTTGATTTCCTGTTGTAAAATATATAAAGTGTGGTTAAAATTCACACAATGAAGTAAAGTTGCCAACCAATCCGAAACATACACTTCCCGGTGATGGCAACTTCCTCTCGCTCCCAGCTTTGAGGAAGGTTGCCTCAAATAAAGCAAGGGGCAAGGTCATTTCCCCCTCTACCTATTTCCCAGAACCCCCACCCCTAAACTGCACACATTAGGTGAATAGACAGCTATGTACTGGTCCTCAGATATGTCAGAAACCACCGGTTTCACCACTGGGTCTACAAATAAAGAGAGAAGACTACAAAGGATAGGCTTTGCCCTTGGGCCTTCCAAATTACGTTCCTGCCAGGTCTTGCCCAAACCGTGAGACCTTCTTCTCCACAGCTATCATGGTTATATAGCTTTGGACCTGCTCCGTACTTCATCCCTCGGATACAAGTGGTTCTGCCCAGAGGCACTGGCCACTTCCAAGAAGATTTGGGACCCAGAATGGCAAAACAGCAATCGTGATCTTAGAGTGCTAAACAGCAGAGCAGGTGCAGAAATCTGCCTCCTTTTCTGGTCCACCTGAGGCCAAGATCTCAGTGTGCCTAACTAACAGTAGGCCCTGTGGAAACTGGACACTGAACCAGAGCTCAAATGTCCCAATGTGGCAACGACATAAGGCCACAATGGCTCCACTCTCCTGACCCCTTCCTTAATCACTGTGGATTCCATGACACTAGCCGAAATTCCCTCTTGTACAAAATTATTTAAGGTGCTCTTCTTTTCCGGTAGGCCACTCTAGCAGGAGCAACATCCTCCTCGTCTTCTGCTCCACTGAAATATTTGCAACACAATCCAATGCATGTTTACTTGGAAGTAGGTTGTGTATAGGACTGAAATGTTAAGATCTATCTAGTGTCTTGGTTGCAAGTGACAACACTTTGGAAGGCTTTGGGGGGGGGGAGTGCTATGTTGTTCTTTCTTACTTTCCTATATTGGACAAAAGCTGTGCCCAGATTGCTTGGGAACTCCAGTTTGGCCGCTCCATTGCTGTCACTTTTTTAAAACCTCAGAGGCATCGTTAGCCTCATAATCATCTGAGGCACACCACCATTTTTGCTATTTGACGGCCACCCAAAAAGCAAAGCAACGGGGTGGGATTCAAACAGCAGAGCCTTCTAGGTGCAACGCTCAACATATTATCTTCTGGACCACCCTGGCAATGATGTTTATGATGCAAGTGTATGATTACATTAAATATATAACTCAGAATGTATACATCTCTTGTGAGAAATACAACTTTCCATAGCCTGATTTATGTCTATTTACAGTGGTTGCATCTGCACTTTTGCACTTCTCTCCAGCGTTGCTGATTGTGGGTTGTTTTTTCTCTTCCAAACCCTGAGGATTGTCGCTAAGTCATTACTCAGCGTAGACCCACTGAAATGTAATGAGCAGAAGTAACTTAAGGCCATTGATTTCATTGGGTTGATTCTGAGTATGACGTACCTAATGACAGCCCTAAAAGACATATAGCTGAAGGCTAATTCAGGGGCCTTCCAGGCATCCTACTAAATGAGCAGAGGTTAGATTATATTTTTGCAAGCCACCCGAATCTCCAAGTGTTGCAAGATTCCAGAGGTTACAGGCACTTACTCAGAGTTTGGTTTCCCCAGAACGATGGACAACGGAGACTGTGGTGTCTTTGTGAAATATGGTTTGTTTACACACATATATAACCTGAGCCTATGATGGCGGGGCTCACAACATTAAGGCCTTGTTTCTCCAATAGCCCCACAGCCTTGGATTCGAACAGAAATCAAGCATGTCTCTCCTTCACAGGCTTCTGCCTGCCTCCTGCTGCTCCTAGGTCACACACACAACACAGCGCTGGCTTTTGTCCTTCTAACTGATAGCCAGTTGAGGGAAGAGGGCCCACCCATTTGCCTTCTGGCACGGAGCCACTTCCTTTGTTACCTTAAGGACCCATGTTGTTGTTGTTTAGTTGTTTAGTCGTGTCTGACTCTTCGTGACCCCATGAACCAGAGCATGCCAGGCACTCCTGTCTTCCACTGCCTCCCGCAGTTTGGTCAAACTCATGCTGGTAGCTTCGAGAACACTGTCCAACCATCTCGTCCTCTGTCATCCCCTTCTCCTTGTGCCCTCCATCTTTCCCAACATCAGGGTCTTTTCCAGGGAGTCTTCTCTTCTCATGAGGTGGCCAAAGTATTGGAGTCTCAGCTTCAGGATCTGTCCTTCCAGTGAGCACTCAGGGCTGATTTCCTTAAGAATGGATAGGTTTGATCTTCTTGTAGTCCATGGGACTCTCAAGAGTCTCCTCCAACACCATAATTCAAAAGCATCTATTCTGTGGCAATCAGCCTTCTTTATGGTCCAGCTCTTACTTCCATACATCACTACTGGGAAAACCATGGCTTTAACTATACGGGCCTTTGTTGGCAAGGTGATGTCTCTGCTTTTTAAGATGCTGTCTAGGTTTGTCATTGCTTTCCTCCCAAGAAGCAGGCATTTTTTAATTTCGTAACTGCTGTCACCATCTGCAGTGATCATGGAGCCCAAGAAAGTAAAATCTTTCACTGCCTCCATTTCTTCCATTTCAAACAGTCTGTGAGCACCTAGAAAGGAATGCTGTGATCACCAATAGTCAGCATGGATTTCTGAAAAATAAGTCATGTCAGACTAACCTGATCTCGTTTTTTGACAGAATTACAAGCCTGGTAGATGAAGGGAACGCAGTGGATGTAGCCTACCTTGATTTCAGCAAGGCATTTGACAAGGTGCCCCATGATATTCTTGTAAAGAAGCTGGTAAAATGCGGACTTGACTATGCTACCACTCAGTGGATTTGTAACTGGCTGACTGACCGAACCCAAAGGGTGCTCATCAATGGTTCCTATTCATCCTGGAGAAGAGTGACTAGTGGGGTGCCACAGGGTTCTGTCTTGGGCCCGGTCTTATTCAACATCTTTATCAACGACTTGGATGATGGACTCAAGGGCATCCTGATCAAATTTGCAGATGACACCAAACTGGGAGGGGTGGCTAACACCCCAGAGGACAGGATCACACTTCAAAACGACCTTGACAGATTATAGAACTGGGCCAAAACAAACAAGATGAATTTTAACAGGGAGAAATGTAAAGTATTGCACTTGGGCAAAAAAAAATGAGAGGCACAAATACAAGATGGGTGACACCTGGCTTGAGAGCAGTACATGTGAAAAGGATCTAGGAGTCTTGGTTGACCACAAACTTGACATGAGCCAACAGTGTGACGCGGCAGCTAAAAAAGCCAATGCAATTCTGGGCCTCATCAATAGGAGTATAGCATCTAGATCAAGGGAAGTAATAGTGCCACTGTATTCTGCTCTGGTCAGACCTCACCTGGAGTACTGTGTCCAGTTCTGGGCACCACAGTTCAAGAAGGACACTGACAAACTGGAACGTGTCCAGAGGAGGGCAACCAAAATGGTCAAAGGCCTGGAAACGATGCCTTATGAGGAACGGCTAAGGGAGCTGGGCATGTTTAGCCTGGAGAAGAGGAGGCTAAGGGGTGATATGATAGCCATGTTCAAATATATAAAAGGATGTCACATAGAGGAGGGAGAAAGGCTGTTTTCTGCTGCTCCAGAGAAGCGGACACGGAGCAATGGATCCAAACTACAAGAAAGAAGATTCCACCTAAACATTAGGAAGAACTTCCTGACAGTAAGAGCTGTTCGACAGTGGAATTTGCTGCCAAGGAGTGTGGTGGAGTCTCCTTCTTTGGAGGTCTTTAAGCAGAGGCTTGACAGCCATATGTCAGGAGTGCTCTGATGGTGTTTCCTGCTTGGCAGGGGGTTGGACTCGATGGCCCTTGTGGTCTCTTCCAACTCTATGATTCTATGATTCTATGATTCCCCTTCTATCCTTCCCCTTCTAGTCTAAGGACCCATACTTAGGCCATTACTTAGGCCTGGCTAGTCCAACAATTGAACCCTTGCTGGATCCAGGAATTAAGAGGGACCTAGGCCCACGCAAACTCACAACACTATCCAGTCTTTATTGAGCACTCATCCTGATTTGTTTGCAGGGTTATATGGCAAAGAATGAGGATTCGTCCTGTATTCATCTCTGATTTGCTTGTGGGGTGTTATGCGCCTTCCAGTTAGTCATTCAAGACAATCCCCATCGCTTTCCAAACTGGAAAAAACTCCTAATTCTTCTTTTTTAAAGTGGATTTCCTGCACTAGGGGGATGGAGCCCTTTAATTCAGTTTACCTGTGCAAACCCAACCTTCTTGCTTGAATCCCACAAAATAGTGATAAACAGGAGGCGTCCTCTGAGTCAGTCTTGAAGGATTGCCTCACTTTACTCAGATAATGCACCACAAAAGGCCTCAGAATAGGAGTCCCCTTACATAGTATGGACATCTTCAGTATAGTGTAATGGAAAGCCTAACTCTAGCAGTGCCAGGTCCAGAATACTTTCTCAGGTTTAAAGGGTGTTTCCAGAGAGTGTTCCCAGCTTCTATACTAGCCCTACAGCACCCTGGCTAGTTCCAGAGCCTGCCCACATGACACACATGTCAGATGACTAATATATGCATGTGTCATATGATGCCTATGCAAGTCATCGGTCAGCTCACAGGGTTGCATCACGACTGTGCAAAAGGCCTTGGACTATTCCAGGGGATCAGTTTACAATGCAAGGAATGTTTGGTTGTTGTTAGTCATTTCTTCTTGCAGGAGAATTCAGACTTTTCCTTCAGGTAGCGCTTCAAACTGGATTTGGACCAGAGAGAAGTGGGTCCAGATTTCCGGCAAACATGGCAGGAGAAGACTTCCAAGAATGCTGGAGAGCTGCTGTCAGACTGTGTAGAAGACAGTAAAGTTGAATTTATAAAATCCACCCTTTCCAAAATCATATGAGAACCGAAACACAGCTTATTCTTCCATCAAAATTGCACACGTCTGAATTTTGCAATGCAGTTCTCCAAACAAGGAATGTTTACAAAGACGTATATATTAGGGGGAAATGTGCATTTTGAAATCAGTGAAAAGAACAGACAAAATGTATTATATTATGAGAAATTGCTAGCAAAAATGTATACATTATTCAAACCTTTTTAATGTTAGATGTTTCACTGTGTTTTTTTATATTCTGTTTTTTATATTCTGTGGGAAGCCACTCAGGGGGCAGGGTATTATTATTATTATTATTATTATTATTATTATTATTATTATTATTATTGGATTAGATGCTCCTCAGGGGCCCTTCCAACTCTACAATTCTTTGATTCGAACCCTGTTTTGTTTGGTATTCTTTTTTGACTTCATAGCAATGGACATCTAACGGTCTTCAAGTATGACATGATATGATGGCAAATGTGTCTCTACATCGTTGAGCACCTCTTCACTACAGTGTGGTGTAGTGGTTAAGAGCGGTGGACTCATAATCTGGTGAACCAGGTTCGCTTCCCTGCTCCTCCACCTGCAGCTGTTGGGTGACCTTGGGCTAGTCACACGTCTCTAAAGTCTCTCAGCCTCACCTCACAGAGTGTTTGTTGTAGGGGAGGAAGGGAAAGGAGATTGTTAGCTGGTTTGAGACTCCTTAGAGTAGTGATAAAGCGGGATATCAAATCCAAACTACTACTACTACTACGCTTCTTCTTCTTCTTCTTCTTCTTCTTCTTCTTCTTCTTCTTCTTCTTCTTCTTCTTCTTCTTCTTCTTCTTCTTCTTCTTCTCTGCAGGGTGACTTCCAGCGCACTAATTTAACAGTAGAGATGCAAACCTCTTATGAACAGTAGCATTTTTAAAGGGTGGGATTTAACCTTTCAAATACGTGTCTCCAATGTAACACAATGCGAATGAAGAAGAGTAATGATTTGATTTTGAAAGAAACCATATTGCAGGTAAAATATTTATTTCAAAGTGAGTCACTTCCTCCTCCTCCTCCTCCAGCTCTACCGCCTTTCTAATGAATGAATATGTACTTAGCATGAATGAATATGTATTTTGCTGTGCGAAACAGACTCAGAAACACAGTTCCTTCCCAAAGGTCTTGAAGAAAATTAACAAATAGGAGGAAGGCGGTCAGAGGTCAGGGGCTGGGGAGTCCTATCCATGTCATAAAAGACCTCTTCAGCATCCAACATCTGAAACATACAAAGCCTCAAGACATAAGCTTTTTATTTTTTAATGGAAAAGCGAAATAGCAAAACACAACTACCCTCCTTCATTCATTGCGCTCAGCGCTAGACACTGCAACCTTTGATAAGCACCCGGGGGGTAATTATCTGCCATACAAAGGCTGTTGTTGTGTATCTTTGGATTTTCCCTCCAAACACAATCTGAGAAGCAACGGGGGGAAGAGGGCTGCTGCAGAATTAGCCAGAGGTCTCCCTCTCGCACAGACGGAACACTGTTGTGTTTTACGTGGCGCTGAGAAGCGTGGAAGTCATTTGACCTACCAAACAGCAAGAACTTTTGATTCATGGCCTAATTGTCACTGGAGTTTTTGTCATGCTATTTAGAGTCGATTGTTCCTCAGACTCTTCAAGAAATGGGGCTCGTGTTTTTCCCCTGTGTCTCTTTCTGTGTCAGAAGCTCCACAGTCCACACAGCAATCGGGAAGCTGTTCACTTTCCTTCCTTTGTTGTTGTTTAGTCGTGTCCGACTCTTCGTGACCCCATGGACCAGAGCACGCCAGGCACTCCTGTCTTCCACTGCCTCCCGCAGTTTGGTCAAACTCATGCTGGTAGCTTCAAGAACACTGTCCAACCATCTTGTCCTCTGTTGTCCCCTTCTCTTTGTGCCCTCCATCTTTCCCAACATCAGGGTCTTTTCCAGGGAGTCTTCTCTTCTCATGAGGTGGCCAAAGTATTGGAGTCTCAGCTTCAGGATCTGTCCTTCCAGTGAGCACTCAGGGCTGATTTCCTTCAGAATGGAGCGGTTTGGTCTTCTTGCAGTCCATGGGACTCTCAAGAGTCTCCTCCAGCATCATAATTCAAAAGCACCAATTCTTCGGCGATCAGCCATACCTTGCCTGTCCTGTATGTAAGCAAAGCTTACATTCGTGGCTATAGGAACTGTGGCAGAGATCTATACCTTCTCCCCAAGCTCCATCTCCCCATCAGCATTACAAATAGGATGGTCGTGTACCCAAAAAGGGTATGAAGAGGAGAGGACACAGATTTGCATGACATTTACACATGCTACTTTATATATGGAAGTCACAACGTAGGAAGGATTGCTATAATATACAGTGGTACTTTGGTTCTCAAACTTAATCCATTCTGGGAGTCCATTCGACTTCTAAAACTATTCAAAAACCAAGGTGTGGCTTCCAACTGGCTGAAGGAGCTTCCGGCACTCAATCGGAAGCCGCGGTGAACGTTTGACTTCCAAAAAACATTCACAAACCAGAACGCTCACTTCCGGGTTTGCGGCATTCGGGAGCTGATTTGTTTGGGAGCCAAGCCATTCAACTAACAAGGTACCACTGTAACATAAACAGTGAAAGCTGAAGGGTTTGGCTCCTCTGGGCCTAAGATTCCCTACATAAAATATAGAGATGGAAGAAACTCCAAGGATCGTCCAGCCCAACCTCCTGCAATGCAGGAATCTCAGCTAAAACATCCATGACAGATGGCCATCCATAATTAATCTTGAAAGGCATGCTGTTAATTAAAGAGCCACTTTTCATGTACTGCTGCTGCTCTTGACTCTCCCTGCCAGCTTGAAGCACTGTGGTGAGTCGGCAAGAGCACCCAGTTGAGCCCGGTGTGTAAAAATAGCTCTGCCACATATTGGCTTAATGGACCATCTTGTAAACTGAAGCATTCCGACTTCATACAGACTTGCCACTTCCAGCCCACAGGCAATCAAGCCTCCTTCCCCTGGAAAAGGATGGGTTTTGTTTAAAAATGCACTTGCCCTCTGCTGAAGCTATAGTCATATTTTCCACTAACGGTGATTAACTGCAGAGCTGTATGTGATGGCATCTGCTTTAAATAAAGCCGAGAGACAAGCTGATGTAATATTCTCTAAGGCTGATTTGTGTGTGTCTTCTGCTTTTTATTACACACACACACACACACACAGAGAGAGAGAGAGAGAGAGAGAGAGAGAGAGAGAGAGAGAGAGAGCGCACTATTAGTTCAAGCTGCCTTTTAAATTTCCTGGCTGAAATTCTTCCCTAAGCACAGGAAGAAGGCCTGTCCTTTGTTTAGTACACCTTAGGCAGTAATTCTGCACTTGCTTACCTGGGAGTAAGCCCCACTGAATGCAGTGGGACTTACTTCTGAGTAAACACATGCGGGAGGATTGTGCCGCAAACAGATGCTTTGAACTAGGTGAGGGAGTCAGGGAAATAGAGATTCATTCATTCATTTATGTCAGGGCCTGCCTTACTATGAAGCCATGTGAAGGATGGGCTTGGGGGCAGCAGATTCCAAGAGGAGACGCCACACCTTTTTCCTGTCTCTGATCCATTTCTCCATGTGTGTGCCATTAAAAACAAAAAGGAACTCCAGTCCGCAGCAAGGGGAGGGGTATCGTTTTGACTTTTCATTTCAGGTGCAAAATATGTTTTCAAGCCAGCATAGTTTAAAGTCTACTGTGGGTTGAAATCCTTTCGCCTGACACTTTCTCCTCCTCTAGGAGGCCTTCAGTTAATTGAGATGCTAGCAGAGATCATTAAACGAAGGTTGGCACATGCATTGCTTTATACGAGGTCTGAGTGATGTCTTCTCTCTCAGAAACGTAGCTAGCAGTGTTTATGAAATGTGTTTAGGACAACCAGTGTTTCAGTCAACCACAGAGAGTCTGGTTCTGTAACCTCGACATCAGGAATCCTGCCCACTGCCTCTCCCTCTCTTATAATGCTGCTTTGAAGGGTTAGAGATGGAGAAGTGTTGTAGCTCAGTGGTAGAGCATCTGGCTTGCATGCAGAAGGTCTCAGGTTCGATTCCCCGCACCTCCAAATAGGACTCCTTGTCTGAAGCCCAGTCCACGTTGACAGTGCTGGTCTACATGGACCACAAGTCTTACTCAACAGAAGGCAGGTTCCTATATTCCTGTGAGGTCATTAGGAAACAGGTCCAGTGGAAGTGGGGAACTGCCAATATCACAGTCCTTTTATGCAAACCTGTGGTGCAACCACACCTGGATTACTGTGTACAGTTCAGACCGCCACAACTCCAGAGGGTGGTGCAGAGCTGGAGAAGTTGCAGAAAAGAGCAACCACGATGATCAGGGGTTAGTGCAACTGCGGTGTGAGGAAAGGTATCGTGGAGGGCAGTAGGCTTCCCTCCCCCAAGGATAATAAATGTATCTACTTATTTTTATGTACACATGCAGCTAGTTGACAAGAGGTTTAGAGTAAGGACATTCCTACTGAGAGTGACCACTCCTATCTCTGAGACCATTCCAGGCTGCCAGACTCAGACTGGCTATATGCATTCTTTCATTTACTTCAAAACGGGAGCCAGATTTCTTAGGGGCCCGTCTGCTTATTCTGCTGGACTGTGCCCCAAGATCCTGCCCCAAAACACCAGTGTGCTTCTTCTAGAGTCGTCATGTTTCACCTTGCTGAGCCAAACCTGCTAGACGGCTGTTATCTAAGGTCTTATAAGTACACTTAAAGCCTTGCAGATACAAAACAAAACAAAAATTGCACATCACTGGGCAGGTCCTAAATATGTTCACTCCAAAGTAAGTTTTGGGTAGTGTTTGATTACGGTTTTAAAAGCAGCAGCAGCAACAACACAGAGAAACACCCAAGCAGCTCCCAAATGTGGGAATGGAGCTATGGATTATTCCCAAACTCATCTATCCTCGGGAAACTAAAGGATTCATTTGAAGAATGAAGCTCTAAATCTACCATACAGGCGCAGATAGCAGAGTCATGAGCTGGTATTCACAACACATAAGCTCTGGGCTTTCTGGTGGCTTTGCACTGCCTCTCACTTAAATGAGCCAGAGTAAACCAACAATGAATATATTAAATACATAAATAGAAGCCCAAGCAATACCAAGCTCTGGGCTAAAGCAGTTTAAAATAACAATAGCAATCTGCTTCGTTGTACGGTGTGGTCTGGTTGTGATGTCAGATACCTGTGGAAATGGCCAAAGGAAACATTAAATGCATTTCCTTAAAAGAACAATATACATCCCATATGCTTCAGAGGTTTAGAATGTTTGTTTCCTTGAACAGATAATTTGATTTGATAGGGGCAGGGAAGATGTTATTCTCCAGGTGCTGGTGGACTACAGCTTCCATAACTGTTGATCCATGGTCATGCTGGATGGGGCTCATGGGAGTTGGAGTCCCAACAGCATCTGGCAGGCCACAGGTTCTCCAGCCCATGTCTGCAAAGGCTGAGATGACACAGGGAGGGCAGAAATGACGAGCAGAATCCGAAACCAGGGAAGAGAAACAGCGGAAGAAGATTGGAAAAAATTTAAGGACTATTTAAAGAAATATTGTAAAATTAATGAGTGTTAACATGATTAGAAAATAAGTGGTTACTAGCGGTAACGGATAAGCTAAAGAGAATAAGTAAGATTAAATTCAAGTTAAAATAAGGGAAGGATTTGTTGAATAATTGATTAGAAATTGGAATACAGAAAGGGGAAGTACGAGGAAGTCGGGGAAGTAAATTATAAGAAAATTAAGATTTCGAAATTGTACTTGTTTTTTGTTTGTTGTGTCTATTGTATTGTATTGTTTTGTTTTGTTTTTGTTGTTATAAAAATTATGGAAACTCTAATAAAAAAATTATTTTTAAAAAAAGAGAGATGACACAGGGAGGTGGTTCACACATGCGCAGGCATGTCTGCCTCTTGACAACTGCACACCAAGCGGCAGCTTCATGGGATCACGCTCAACCAAAAAGGTGACTAGTCAAATCTGTGGTCACAGGTGATGAGGGGCAATGGAAAAGAGACCACCTTGCAGCCATTTGGTTTCCCATTATTGAATATACAAATACACAGGAGTGTGACAGGATGGTCCCAACAAAATATAAATCGGTGTGGAGATCCTGGGTTCTGTGGGGAAATCATTATTTTCCCCGGTATTTGCCAGTCAGAAATTTTGTAAAAATGTGACAGAAGGGGAAGACAACACCCTATGTTTCAAATAACGCTTTTGACAGCTTATTAGCTTCATATGAATGGTATTGTCATATATTGTTGCACCTTGAATTGCAAGGTGGGACATGAATCTTCTTTATCTTTGGGAGGCAGGGGGTGGGGTATAGTTTATTTGCAGTGTTATCTTATGATTGTGTAATGGTTTTCTCTTTTGTAATATGTAAACACACACAGAAACGCTAATCAGATCAGTGAGTCTCCAAAGGTTGCTAGGAGATCCCCTCTTCGTCCCACAGAGCTACTGTTTCCCAGCAAAGAAGGCTTGATTGTTAAACCACTCTGAAAATTGTAGCTCTGTGAGGGGAAACTGGGGCTTCTGACATCTCTCAGCACCCTTAACAAACCGCAGCTCCCAGAATTCTTTGGGGGAAGCCATGACTTTTTCAAGCGGTATCAGAGTGTTTGGTGTGGCTTTTGTTTAAAAAACAGAACGGTCAAGAGGCGGCAAGGCTCTTCTCCCCTGCATACTTCTCTGGCACTACTCTGCTCTTTCAAGGACCATTGAATAATCTTTTCTCTTTTTTAAGTGACCTTGCTTCGCAAACACATCATTGCAGAGGGAGAAAGGCATGTGGAGAGGGTATTCTCCCAGCATGGAAATGTAGTGATATTCATTTGATGTCTTGGCCCCATTAGAGTCTCAGAAGTCATACTGTGGAAAAGCTGGAAACCTAAATATGTTGCAGATGATGGAACTAGGCAACCGTGATAGAGATAGCACCTGGTTTTTGTTGTTTTTCTGGAAAGCCTCGACTTCAAGGGAAGGGGCCATAGCTCAATGGAAGAGCACATCATTTGCATGCAGAAGGTCCCAGGCTCTATTCCTGACATCTCAACCACTTAGAGTAGTAGACAATACTGGATTAGATTGGACAATAATCTGATGCTATACAGTACAGCCTCTCATGTATCAGATTCCTGTGAGGAGTGGGGCTAGTGGTAGGTTGGCTTTGAAGCAGTACCCACCCAGAGCCACGGACCCGACAAAAGAAAAGAGCGTCTGTTGAAAGCCCGTTTTGGCAAAAAATCTCTCTCTCTCCCTCTGCTCAGCTTATATGATCAGTTTCCGCCTATTTCTTGTGTCGCTCACCTGCCTACAGGGAAGATAAGCTTATTTATTTGGCATACAGAAGGTTGACAGAGCGCTCTCTCTGGGAGACAATGGCATCATCCCTGCTGTCGAAAAAGTGGCGGCGCTTAGGCCCACACCCAACGCTTCTCGCAACCCCATTGTTCCCATATCAGATCCTGTGACCATTGGGCCTTTTTAAAGCCTAACATAGGCATGGCCAAAGGCTGTTGCATATGATGGATCAGCAATTGCTATTGAAATCACCGCTTCCATGTGTGGGTGGAACTCTAAATCAATGGTTTCTGTAGCACAGATGGTGTTGCACAGCAGCCCAGGACAAATGAAATTAATTTGCAGCATGGCAAGCCATTTGAAGGTGCCTGGGTATCAAATTTCATGCAGACTAATTCTTCACAAGCCTTGTAAGCCATAAGCTCTGCAGGCTCTTTAAAATTCCTCCCTAGCTTCATAAATTCCCGTGCAAGGAAGAATGCTGCTTTTTCTGGGTAATTATTCCATTATTTTCCCTGGAGTCCAAGGGCACTTCCAGACAAACTGTTTATTGAGCATTCATCCAGGGTTTTCTTTTGCAAGGAGGCTAGATGGTGTCAGCTAGTTAATGAGTTCTGATTGGTTTGCAGGGAGGTTAGATGATGTTGCGTCATCAAAGCAAGTGTTTACCTATCACTTTCCTTGTTGCAAAAATCTGATCTTTTGGGGAAGCGGGTTTGTTGTGCAAGTCAAGTGCAGCCTGAATTTGCCACTGTGCAACTGAATCCCACCAGAAAATAGTGGGAGTCTAGAAGCTCCCTCAGTTACTGACTAGTATTGGTCATTGAAGGGGCTTCCACACTGTTTATTTTCCAGTTTGTGGTTTGCTCTTGCAATTTTGTGGATTGCTCTCAGTTATTAAGAAATGGGTTTTCTGCACAATCCGCTTTATTCTTGGTCTAGTGCACATCCACCACTGGTTTCAGAAGCGGTGTACAAACCACATCAGACACAATCCATATCCACCCTGTCGTTTCTTATGAGGTAATCCAGCCGTGAATTTTCCAGTGCTTGACCACAGTTGTCTATGCAATGTTGACAACTGCAATGCAGCCTGTTTAGGGCTACAGTGAAGACACAACGACTTTAAGTGGGTTGTGCCTAAGTGCATGAGACGGGAAGGGGCCTCTGGATTCAGCGACACAGAAGCCGTGGCTTTCTGTAACGGAGACTCCTCCTCTTGTCAATAGTCAATAAAGTTTGTTGTACACATATGGACATCCTGCATTCTGCAAGCTATTAATTTAAGAATAACACGCAGCTATGCTTGGGGTTGATCTGGAGGTTGCAGCTGGTGCAGAACATAGTGGCCAGGCTGTTTGTGGGGGCAAAAAACCTCTCGCACATAACACCTTGGTTGCGGGATTTGGACTGGCTCCCAATTTGTTACTGGGCCAACCAAGTTCAAGGTGTTGGGACTAACATACTCTATACTAGGGTTGCCGTACATCCGAGAATTCCCGAACATGTCCTCTTTTAGGTATCTTATATGCCCATCTGGGGGGAATTTTACATTTTAAAGCAAATGTCCTGGATTTTACACACACACACACACACACACACACACACACACACACACACCTCTGGAGAGAGAGGACACCATGATTCCTTTGTCTGTACATAGTGTGTAAATAAATACATAGATTAGCTCTACGATGTCTCACGCTTCTTGCTGTGTTATGCTAGAAGATTAGTGTGCATATATCATTTGATATAGGGACGTGGGTGGCACTGTGGGTTAAACCACAGAACCTAGGACTTGCTGATCAGAAGGTTGGCGGTTCGAATCCCCGCGATGAGATGAGCTCCCGTTGTTCGGTCCCAGCTTCTGCCAATCTAGCAGTTTGAAAGCACAAAGTGCAAGTAGATAAATAGGTACCGCTCCAGCGGGAAGGTAAACGGCGTTTCCTTGCGCTGCTCTGGTTCACCAGAAGTGGCTTAGTCATGTTGGCCACATGACCCAGAAGCTGTCTGTGGACAAACGCTGGCTCCCTCGGCCAATAAAGCGAGATGAGCGCCGCAACCCCAGAGTCGGTCATGACTGGACCTAATGGTCAGGGGTCCCTTTACCTTTACCTTATCATTTTATATATGTCGCTGAAGCGCACTAGAGAAGAAGGGAAATGCCTTTTCCAGAGCTGCACATACTGGAGGATGCTCGGAGTTCGGGGGCTGAGAAAGGGGCACCGCAGCGCATTTTCCAACAGGGCCTGCACTTGCCAGACAGGCCACCGAATGTGCTAATAGCTAGCACACATGAGAACATAAGAAGAGCCTGCTGGATCTGACCAATGGCCCATCTAGTCCAGCCTCCTGTTCTCACACTGGCCAAACAGATGCCTGTGGGAAGCGGGCAAGCAGGACCCAAACACAAGACCACTTCCCCCTCCTGTGCCTTCCAGCAGCTGGCACATAGAAGCATCACTGCCTCCAACTGTGTCTGGTAGCCACTGATAACTTTATCCATCGTGATTTTGTCCAATCCTCTTTTAAAGGCTAAAGTTGGTGGCCATCGCCTCCTCCTCCTGTGGCAGTGAGTTCCATAGTTTAACTGTGCATGAAGATCTTTTATTGGTCCTGAACCTTCCAATACACAGACTGTGAGCTTGCTGCCCTGCTCCTGTGCTCAGAAAGCAGGCACAACAGCACCGAGGGGAAAGGAATCCTTGCCAATTGCCCTGCTCCGCTTTTACTGCCAGAGGAGAGGGAGAGAGCCACACGCACGTGCCTGCCAACCCAAACAAAGCGGGCAGGTCTAATTTTAGAGCTGCCAACCTTGACAGTGTTCCCGAACCATTGTGCTTGGATAAGGCAGTCGTTTTCTGTGCAATATTATGTGTCCTAGGACAAACTTGCACAAGAAAGCAAGGGGGGGGGGACCCAGAAAAAACCCACCCAGTGTATACAAGTTAAGGTCATCCTTTTTAACCTTTGCTCGAAAGGACATTGTCCTTGTCAGACCCTCCTTCTAAAAAAGAAAAATCAACATGGTTTGGCTCTCCCAGAATCTAGGCTGTTGAGCTTTTTTTTAATTATTTTTAAGGAAAACCCAAAAGTTTTGCCTAAGATCCAGGACAAAGGGCATGCGCATAATCATACATTTAAAGCACATAAATTTCCCCAGAGAGTCATGGTCGCGCTAGTTTACCTCTCACTGAGTTACAATTCCCAGCACTCTTGACAAACTATACTTCCCATGATTCTTTGGGGGGGAAACTTAATGTGCTTTAAATTTGTTTTAAATGCATGTTGTGTACAGCCTAAGCATTGATCTGCAGATGCCAGTCCAGAAGATATGGATGATGTCTGCCTGTATTGGGAAACTGCAAACATCACATTTCTGAAGCACGCACACACACACACACCCCAGTCCTAGCTCAGCTTTCCTGGTTCCATCTGCTGCTGAGTCTTCACCAGACATCTGACCGCACTCTTTCAAGCCAATTTGTAAATGCTGAAATGAATTCACTGTGCACTTTCCTTCTAAGTACCCTCCTGGGCTCCCCGCTCTGTTGACCTAGGAGGAACACTGCTGCAGGCCTGCATCACGAATCACACCAGGATACATGCACCCACACAAACAATACCTTACATTGCTCCTACAAGTGTGGAACATGAATGCCATGGTGAAAGTGCAACAGACAACACGTGGTTTCAGAATGGGGTGTCTTCCAAACAGACCAGTGGGATAACTGTTTCTTCTAGGGATTTTGAAACTGGAAATAATTGCAGAGAACTGGGACAAGACAGAAGGGCCTGTTGTTGCTCCTAAAGGATCATCTGAACCAGATGCACCCAGCCAATGCAAAATGCTGCAGCTGGTCTGTTAATTCACCACACATAAACTTGGGCGCTTAAAACCAGGTCAGGTTCCGCGTTCTTGCATTAATTTTCAAGGCCCTTAGTAATTTGTGTCTGAGATACCTTCAACGCAAGTATTTCTGGGTCTCCGTTTATGGCCCCAGTCTGGATGTATGGATGCTGATTGGCTGTGACGGTGAGGAATGTAGGAAGGGTGAGAACTCATGATGGGCTCAATCTCTTTTGGGATAGAGCCAGGGTGGGAGGAGAACTATGGTGGACCCCCTGAATGTTGGCGGATGGAGGCTCCGATCCAAATGAATATGTGTTGTTGCTGTTTAGTTGTTTAGTCATGTCCGACTCTTCGTGACCCCATGGACCAGAGCCCGCTAGGCACTCCTGTCTTCCACAGTTTGGTCAAACTCATGCTGGTAGCTTCGAGAACACTGTCCAACCATCTCGTCCTCTGTCATCCCCTTCTCCTTGTGCCCTCCATCTTTCCCAACATCGGGGTCTTTTCCAGGCAGTCTTCTCTTCTCATGAGGTGGCCAAAGTATTGGAGCCTCAGCTTCAGGATCTGTCCTTCCAGTGAGCACTCAGGGCTGATTTCCTTCAGAATGGACAGGTTTGATCTTCTTGCAGTCCATGGGACTCTCAAGAGTCTCCTCCAGCACCAGAATTCAAAAGCATCAATTCTTCGGCGATCAGCCTTCTTTATGGTCCAGCTCTCACTTTCATACATCACTACTGGGAAACCATAGCTTTAACTATATACAGGTGCATCTTCTGGAACACGGTGATACGGAAATCCTCGATCATGTTGACATGTTCGGTGCTGCTGCTGTTGCTGCTAATACATGGGTTTCATGGTGGCATGGATCTGGTATAACACATAGGAAGTAACATAGGAAGCAGCCTTACCAGAGTGAGGCCACTGTCCCATCTAGCTTTCAGGGAGGGGTTTTGGGCGGAGAGCTTACTTAGCGAGTGGGCAGTACTCTAGGGCGGCATGCAAACCAGGCAATTAAAGCACACACCCCCAAAAGCAGGGGAACTTTAGTATGTTGAGGGTGCTGGAAACTGTAGCTCTGTGAGCAATAAACTACAGTTCCCAGGATTCTTGGGAGAGGTGGGTGCACAGCCCTAGGGTACTGCTGGCTAAGGAAGCCTTAGGCATTATTTTCTCTCCTGTTTAGTTTTCAACTGTTAGATTAGGTAGGTTAGTTCATTTCATAGAATCATAGAATTGTAGAGTTGGAATGGACCCTGAGGAACATTTACTCCAACCCGCTGCAATGCAGGAATACACAACTGTCCCTTGCGGGGATCGAACCTGCAACCTTGGCATTATCAGCACCATGCTCTAACCAACTGAGCTATCTCGTTCTATATCATGTTGCACGAATTGATTTTACTTTTTTGTATTTCCTTACTGGCATTGGGCTAACTTCAGATTCTTTTGAATATGTGCTTTCCTAATTGTTCCTCTTGTTCATTTCAATTGCCGTGAGCTGCAAAATGTTGTGGGAAAGTGGCACACGAATAAACCAACGAATGATTGAATGGAACCTAAGATATTTGACTCGTGCAATAGAAAAGTGTCATCAGGGAGGATGCTGTTTGGCTCTGGCTCACTGGGACAGCTGTGAATTCAGATCCTGGTGAATTTCAAAAAGAAGCAAGCAAACCTCTCCCGCTTTATGGTTATTGCTGTTGCCTTCTGATGCTATATAGATGCCACTCACAAAAGGGCACATATAGTGTTAGCAATAAGATGAAGTAACAGTTTACTCACCCATGCGAAACATCACACGTCTCTCAGTTGTTAAATCACTGGCATCTCCTTTGCACCTTCCTGTTGCTCTCAGGTAGAACAGAAGGGAACGGCAATTTGCTAAGAGGAACGAACTCCCCCATGTTGTAATTGGGTCCCTAGGGGCAGCCAAATTTCTTCCCAAATGTTTGATCTTAAGATGTAAAGAGAGGCTCTCAAACAGCCTCTTGCTCCCAGCAGAACTGGACCAACATCTGGAGGTCTCACTTTGCATTGGTGGGTGATGGTTGTTTGCCTCTGAAAATGAGCAAAAATGACAGGCTCTTTTATCAACCTGCATGAAAGGCCTGATGGCCTCTCTCTCCATACACACACAAAAACCTTCTTCTTATTTTGATGACAATGCTTTTCAAAAAAAAGCTGGGATGGAGTACAAGTGTTTAGATACTTTGGTTCTATGTGTCAGTTTTATTGCAGTATTTTAAGTAATGGAAGCAGAAGCGTTGCATGGAAGTTAGAAAAATGCTTATATATAAGGGGAAGCGTGTGTGAAATCACATATCCTAGGGAAAAGCAACATCATAGGCGCCGACTCCATGGGGCTTGAGGGGGCCCGAGCCCCCTCAAAAATTCGTTTGGGGGGGCTCCGCCCCCCCAATAATCTCCGGCGCCCCTCCAGCAGAGCGCCATCGCCGCCCCTCCCCCAGCCCAAAATGCACAGGGAGGGGCGGGCTGCATGCCTCCTGCCCTCCCTCCCGAGCAAAAGCTCCACCCAATTTCCTTTGGAGCTGATTAATAGGCGCAGCACGCTCTCCCCTATTCGCTCACGAGGAGGCGGCGCCACTTTATTTGCATATTCATGAGCTTATTTATTATTCATGAGCTTTCCCGGGCCCCCCCAATATTTTTTATAAGTCCGCGTCCCTGAGCAACATGGAAAAATGCACTGCAATATCTGAAAGATCATCTTCTTCCCTGCAGATTTTCCTGGGGGTTAAGATCAGCAAAGGTAGCTAATCTTGGTAGTTCCATCTCTGTCAGAAGTTGGGTGTGGCGGCCCAGCAGAGGGCATTCTCTGTGGCAGCCCCTAAATTGTGGAACTCCCTCTCAGCATAAATGTACAGGTTGGAGAAAATGACCCTCAAGGTCCATTCCAACTCTACAGTTTGATGATTCTATGACACAGCTCTTTACCCTGGTCTTTTGACACCTGAGATGTGTGTTTTCAGGATCCACCCTATTCCTGTGACTGTACTGTGTTTTGGGGGAGGTAGTTTGTCCACCTTTGGTCCCCACCCTGCACTCAACTCTCACCTGTGACTCCAAGGAGCTGTCAGCATGCAACAACAGCCACACACCAGGAAACGGCTTTGACTGTCCGGCTAAACCAGGTGAGGGTAGCTGATGGGTCTCAAACCTTTGGTGAGTTACGGACACACACACACACACACACACACACACACACACACACACACGATGCAGTGAAAGGCTCCGGCAGACTGAGTGGAAGAGACCAGTAGTCCAATGGTCAAGAAGATGGTTTCTGCACATGCTGTAGAGAGAATTGAGAGGCAGATGGGGCTTGTCCACCTGGGAAGGTGGCCCATCTAGGAGAAGGCAAACTCTGATCCTAAATCTCCACTGCCTTGCAAGATATCTTCTGGAGAAGAAAAGGCTAAGGAGTAAACCCTACACAAATCCTGAGTGGAGTCCCTAAGATGGTTGGATAGCATCTTGTACGCCTCTTCTGCCACTAATGCAGTGGAGGTACACTCCATTGTCTCTCGAGATGGACGGATGCCAATAAGAATTCTGTTTTTAACTGTTTTTTAATTTTTAGTTTCCTGTAACCTGCTCTGGGACCTGCTACTGAAGGGGATGTAATTAATTTAATAGTAATATTTTATGAAATAAAGAAATGTATCCAAGGAGATGCCTTTCAAAAATATGTATAGCGGGAGAAGTGCTGGTGAATTTTTGTGAGGCCTGAAAAAAATTGCAAAGGGATACAGAATATGGCAACTTTTTCTTAAGAATGGGAAAATTGGAAACAGGGAGAATGTGAAATTGGCAGATTTGTCCATCTCTAGGTCTTATTCATGCCATTTTTTTCTGCTGTCTTTTTAGCACAGAGATAATCTCTGTTAGCACAAGAATTAGCTGGGGCAGCACAGCCTGACTCGTCTGTGTGTGTGTGTGTGTGTGTGTGTGTGTGTGTGTGTATTTGTGCACAACTACAGGCTTTTATCATATTACAGTTTCCCTCTAGATCGTTTGGCCCCTCCAGTGGGTGTGGGTTGATTAAATTAATTGGGGTGTGTGCGAATATCCTCTGCAGTTTTATTTCCTGAGGCAGAAAAGAGCTTATCTTTAGTCTTCCATGAAACCAAAGAGGAAAGGGGAGGTAGCCAATGGAGGAGCTGGTTCACACTAATGCACCAAAAGACGTTGGCATTTTGTTTTTCTCAATTAGAGGTGACTTGAAAGGGGAAATGGGGGGGAGGGGGAGGTTTCGGCAGAGAAGGAAGGAAAAAGAAAGACGGTTGCTTATGAAAAGGGAATAAAGCACACCCAAAATGCAGTCGGAGCAACAGGAGAATAAGGCTCTCTCTTCTTGCTTCCCTGGTTCCACTATGTTATCGTTCTCATCTCATCAGTATCGGGTCTGCTGCCTGTTATTCATACAAATAAGGAAGGCAGCGTTCGGTGCTAAAGGCAAGGTTGAAAGGAGCAGGCACCAAAGGATGAAGTAATTCAGCAATGAGGCCAGAGAAATCCCAGTACAAAGTCAATGTAACAGCAAAATCAGACAAGGTTAATTGGAGTCTAAGCCCAATCAGCAAAATGAAGCTTTTCCAAGTTTTACTCACAATGAGGTAATGAGTCTGCCTTATAACCTGAGATCACAGAGAACGTGTTCATCACTGCCTGCACCATAGTCCCATAAACATTTGCTTTAAAGCGGAAATAAATTTTCTGAAATACTCTCCATAGATTTTGATGGATACAATTCAAATATTTCTTGAACATTCGTTACACAGTTGCAATTTCCATTTGATAGTCAATAGCTGATGTGTGGCAGGGTTCTGAAAGATGCCACACAACATTATTTTAAATGTTTACTTATATTTGAGCTGGCATTCAGTGGTATTTAATAGCGGACATGAAACGGTGAGTAGTATTTTCCTTTATTTCTCAGATAACCTGCAATGCCATTCAATAGTTGACTATACTTAATAGCTGACATGCAATGGCATTTAATATTTACCTGTTACCGAATGAACTGATAGATGGCTTCAGTTCTGTTTGGATTTTTGAAAAGCAAAGCCTTCTTCCGGCATAAGATACCGAGGTCCCATCTTTACTATACTTTCAAAGCAGTATCAAACCAACATTCATGGCTTCCCTCAAAGAATCCTGGGAACTGTAGTTTGTTAAGGGTGTTGAGAGTTGTTAGGTAAAGGTAAAGGAACCCCTGACCATTAGGTCCAGTCGTGACCGACTCTGGGGTTGCAGCACTCATCTTGCTTTACTGGCCAATGGAACTGGCGTACAGCTTCCGGGTCATGTGGCCAGCATGACTAAGCCGCTTCTGGTGAACCAGAGCAGCGCACGGAAACGCTGTTTACCTTCCCACCGGAGCGGTACCTTTTTATCTACTTGCACTTTGACGTGCTTTCGAACTGCTAGGTTGGCAGGAGCAGGGACCGAGCAACGGGAGCTCACCCCGTCATGGGGATTCGAACCGCCGACCTTCTGATTGGCAAGTCCTAGGCTCTGTGGTTTAACCCACAGCGCCACCCGCATCCCTAGGAGACACCATATTCTCCTAACAGAGCTACAATTTCCCATCTGAGTTACAACAATACCCCATAAAGAGGGACTGATTGTTAGACCATTCATGAGGTTGGTGTTCATGGATCGGAAGCACGTCCCATCCACCCCCCAGCGTCTGGAACCCATTTGACCAAATTCCACTGCACATTGAGGGAAATTCAGATGGCCAATGTGTATTTCTCTCCAGTTTATCTGGGCATTGGAATAAATAGCTGAAACAAATCCAAACTGACACATCTCTGGGAAATCTATGATTGAGAGTGAAGCATACCATTTTGGGAGGGGGGCTGGACATACAAAGGTGCTAAAGAAAGCTATGGCTTGCTACTGAGGTCCTATTCAGTCCTGAAATCATTGGCCCGTCTAATATATTTAAAGCTTCCGGTTTGCAGTATAAGCCAATATTTATATATAAAACTAAAATATCCCTCCCTGCAAATATTAATCCATAAAATTTGCTCACTTTCCAAGTATCCAGGCAGCTGTTCCGACCTATGCATTGACAAAGACAGGGGAACGGAGCATTTAAAAACCTGGGGCTCAAACAGAAACACTATCTAAAATGGGTATTTGACAGAGAGTCTGGTGGTTTTTTGTTTAAGGTAAAGGTAAAGGGACCCCTGACCATTAGGTCCAGTTGTGACCGACTCTGGGGTTGCGGCACTCATCTCGCTTTATTGGTCGAGGGAGCCGGCGTACAGCTTCCGGGTCATGTGGCCAGCATGACTAAGCCGCTTCTGGCGAACCAGAGCAGCGCACGGAAACGCCGTTTACCTTCCCGCCGGAGCGGTACCTATTTATCTACTTGCATTTTGACGTGCTTTTGAACTGCTAGGTTGGCAGGAGCTGAGACTGAACAACGGGAGCTCACCCCTTCGCGGGGATTCGAACCGCCGACCTTCTGATTGACAAGTCCTAGGCTCTGTAGTTTAACCCACAGCACCACCCGCATCCCCGTTTTTTTTCTTTAGAGACCTCTTAATAAATGTTTTACAGCAGAACTCCCATGCATGCGAGGAGAACTTGCATATAAAGCCATAGCTGCTTGCATTAACTTTCCATTTCAGCATCGTGGCTACAACATGCCTGCAAATGAATGCTACGGTTGCCACATTTGAAACAGTGAAGATCTGGAGAAAAAGGATGTTGAGCTTTTTTTGGGCAAAATTGTTGAGCTTTCCCCCCGGACATTTGGCTGATTTCCGCCCGGACACTGCTGATGAATGCGGTATTCCGGATTCATCAGAAAGAATTAAGAATATAGGAAGCTGCCATATACTGAGTCAGAACATTGGTCTATCTTCCTCAGTATGGTCTACACTGACTGGCAGCAGCAGCAGCCCTGGCTTTCATGCAGGAGCTTCTCCCAGCCCTCCTAGGAGATACCAGGGATTGAACTTAGGACAGGCACCCCCAAACTAGGCCCTCCAGCTGTTTTGGGACTACAACTCCCATCATCCCTAGCTAACAGGACCAGTGGTCAGGGATGATGGGAATTGTAGTCTCAAAACATCTGGAGGGCCGAGTTTCGGGATGCCTGACCTAGGACCTAGATGCTCTACCTCTGAACCACAACCCTACCTTCTGCATCTTACGGCTCCCCTGAGCCTGCTGATATTTCCCTGGCGGGTGGGTGCGCCTGGTGCTCTTTTGGCTATGTAAGCAACAGCATGTCTAAGCATCAGAAATAGAGGGAATGATGATGCCAGAGACTAACACTAAATGAGGGTTGCCATATTTCAAGAAGTAAAAACCAGGGCATGCCGGAAATTGTTGAGCTGCGTTTTTTTTTTTTTTTTTACAAAAATGCCAAAAAATGTGATTTTCCGATTGACTTGCCTAAGATCCAGGACAAAGTGCCACCTTTTGGAAATTCAATTCCGCCTTTGAAATCCCAGGAATGTCTGGGAAAATCCAGCCCTACTCTATATGGTATTTGTTTGCAGTTTAGATAGAATCGTGGAACTGTAGCGTTAGAAGGGATCCCTAGGGTCATCTAGTCCAACCCCCTGCAATGCAGGAATTGCAACAAGGCAGGAGTCCTGTGGGTCAGGTGCTGATTCCCTACACTGCCACCTGCTGGTGGAAGGATGGGCAGGCAGAAGCATCAAAAGGATGCAGCGAGTTCCCTATGAAGAAAGGTTTCTTCTCCATTGGGGGCTTTTCCGCTGAGAGAAAAGGCGAATCAGAGGAGTCATGATGGAATCGTGCATTGTGTGGAGAATGTGGATACAGTATGGCTTTAGCAGAAATGTTATAAAGAATTAAGTAAAAATAGATTGTTAATGGGCCAAAGTGGAAAATTTAAGGTTAGATTGTGTTAAGATAAATTATAGAACAAAAACTGAGAAAGATAGAAAGGATTTGCTGAAATAGCTAATTGAACTAGAATACAAAAAAGGGAGGTGTGAGGAGGTCGATGAAACAAGTAAATGAAAGGTAAAGATACGGAAATGTTGGATGTGTTTTTAAATGTTTTTGTTTTTCTTGTTGTTTTGCTGTATTTTTTTGTTTTTCTTTTTATTTCTGATGTATTGTAAGGTAGTGTTTTGTTTTGTTTAACTTTTTATTGTTTCTTTTTTCTTTTTTCTGTAACTATTAAACCTCTAATAAATATCATTTAAAAAAGAGAGAGAGAGAGAGAGAATGTGGATACAGAAGTTCTTTCCCTCTCTCATAAGTTCTCTGGGTAGTTTATGGAGACATGAAAATACACAAACACATTCCAAACCGAAAACAGTAAAGCACTAAACCATTTTTTACACAACAGCAAACAGGAAGAACCCCAACAACAACCCCAAACCAGCATGCTATGAGCACAACAGCAAAAATAATTTAAAACCAGGACAGGAGGAAACGTTGTGAAAAGAGCGATATGTACTGTATTTCTTACTTACGATACCGACAGCATTTGAAACTGACTCACCAGCCCCTAATGCGGTCCCCCACATCCAATTAAACCAAGACAGTCCTTGCCTGCAGACTTGTCTGAATGTCTGAACCAAACCCCTGTAGAGAAACACCTGGAAAGCCTAGTTAAAAAACACCCAAAAAGGCATGGATGTGTGCGAATGATGTCACTGAATACCACACTGGGAGCTTTGTGGTGTTCTCAAAGAGACGATTTGAAACCCCAAAGCATTCTGTGGAAGAACAATTCTTTCGGCCCGAGAAGGCAGCATGGAACGGCGGAAAGAGGAACCGAGGGCAGATTTAAAGCTCCGTTTAGTGTCGGTCATGCCAGAATCATGTTTCACAAGCACATCTTAATGACTAGACACATGGGCCTGTTTGTTTAACTGCGCTGGGCTTTCGAGGCTTCCCACGTGAATCATCTGTCCACGGGCAGCCACGTGACCTGCGAGGAACCGACAGCTTGGTGCGTATAGGAATCCTTGGCCGAGTGTCAGGCATGCGTAAATGAGAGGCATTAAACACACCCAGCTGCAAAGCCATCCTTCGCCCAACACAGTGCAGTCATTTGTAATCGTCTCTGTGTGTACAGAACACTTTGTGCGGTTTAGTCAACTCCAGCTTCTTCACGATGCAGGTTTGGACGCCATATGCTTTGATTTGGAAGCCTGGGCCTCCCTCCTGGCCTGGCCTCGGACAGGCGTTACTCCTCATATTTGTCTAATTTGGACCATTTATTTTTTCCTGCTTTGTGTAAACATCTTCTGCAACGGGTTAAAGCCAAACAGAGCAAGGACATCAGAGGAAAAATAACAGGAGGGGGAAGAAATAATATAATTTACTATCAACTGGGCTGCTTCCCTTCATACTTAAGAGTCGGCAGTAAACAGCTTTTGACAGGCGGGGGGAGTTTTTTTTTTTAAGCAATATTCCCCTTCAAAAGTAAGCACTTTTCTGAGGTGGATGTACGTGAATATCAACATTTATGTGGCAGTTTGTTGCCTGGCTAAATATTTAAATACATATTGGGCAGGCTGGACATCAAAGCGAAAGTTTGCTGCTGTATCCCGTCTGGGTGTACAAACTTGCACATGAAGGCGAAAAGGTGCTGGCAGTGCGACACTGGAATTAGTGTGAGCAAATGGCTGTGTGGAAATCAGCCACATTTGCAAAGTTAGGCAAGGTCAAGATATCCCTTGTCACCACCTAGATCCTACACCCATCCCTTCCATCCCACCTTACGCATCTGACCATTGTTGCAGGCTTGCCTTTAATAGAAGGGTGAGGAACCTTAGGCCTAAGATCTGAATGTGGCCCTCTAGACCTCTCTTATCTGGCCCCCAGGGCTCTCTGCAGGCCACTCGACCCCCCTCCCCAGCCAACCCTTCACTATCCTGGCTTTGCAGCCCTCTTGGATGTTTTTGCCTGACTGGAATGGGTCCTTGAACTCTGATGGAGGACAGAGAGGGAGTGCTTAAGTATGAATAAACTAGCCTTTTTTTAGAAAGGTTAAAATCTGCATTGACTGCTCTGACCACTTATTTATTTATTATTATTTTCTTAAGATTTATATATCTACCTTCATTATAAGATCTCAGGGCAGTTCACAGAATAAAATACAGGATAAAAACAAGTAAATCATTAAAACCAAACAGCAAAACAATAACACCCCTCCCCTTCCCACAGACACATTCAATATTATTATTATTGTAGAATATTAATCAGCCAAAGGCCTAGTAAAAGAGGAACGTTTTTGCCTGGCCCCTAAATATATATGACAGCATTCCGTAAATGGGGAGCCACTGCAGAGAAGTCCTGTTCTCCTGACCTCATGTAGAGGGGGCACATAAAGACAGATGATGAACACAGAGTCCGGGACGGTTTATATAAGGAGAGGCAGTCTATGACTAGCTTGTGCCCCTGGAAGGTTGTGCAGAAGAGAATGTGTCCCTCGGCCAGGAAAATGGTTCCACACCCCTGAATGAACAATTTGCCGGATAGCAGTGAGTGGCCCGGAGTCTCATGCAGGCGAGTCCATCGAATAATTCTGTGCAAGCTACTATGCAGGCTGGTGGAGGGGCAGCAGCAGCAGATTATTCCATCCCTCATCCATCAGCCCTCTTCCATGCTTGCTGCAGAGGAATAATGAGAATGATAATTATTTTTTATTTATATGCTGCCCATCTGACTGGGTTGCCCCAGCCACTCTGGGCGGCTTCCAGCAAATTAAAACATCCAACACAGTAAAGTATCAAACATCAAAAGCTTCTTTCAGATGTCTTCTAAAAGTCAGATAGTTGTTTATTTCCTTGACATCTGAGAGGAGGGTGTTCCACAGGGCGGGAGCCACTACTGAGAAGGCCCTCTGCCCTCCACCAGAAGGTCTTTGGAGGTGGGCCTCAGCGTCTTGGCTGAACAATAGGAGTGGAGACACTCCTTCAAGTATACAGGAAGGAAAGTCCTTTCCTCCACAACCAGCATGGCAGGTTGGGGGACCTTTGGGCCTCTGGATGTTGAACTACAACTCCCATCATCCTTGGCCATTGGCAAGGGGGCACTTCCCTCTTCCAGGATTTGGCTGCCTCAGCTGGGGAAACTGCACTCCCATTTCTACTCTTCTTTCTAGGGGAAAGGAGTGCCACAACAGGATCCAAAAGGGTCATAAGCCAACTGCTAAGGGTGGAGGGACAGGAGCCTGAAGGGGAGGGGATACTCTGGTCACCCAGGAACAGACACATTGTCCCCACCGTAGCGAGCATCTGCATGTGCGACAGGCTTGCAAGGCATGAGAGTCTCATGAATGAGCTTTAAAAGCTTGGTGGATGGACATGACCACTCATTGGGACAACTTCATTGCTTCCATAGACCCACAGAAATGTAGAGTTGGAAGGGACCCTGAGGATCATCCAGTCCAACTCCTGCAATAATATGCAGTTGATCAAACTTGCAACCTTGGCATTATCAGCACCACGCTCTAACCAATTGACCTATCCATGCAGTTCTGAACTCCATGCCCTGATCAGGGACTCCTTAAACTTGGACCGCTGCTCCCAATCCAGTTAGACTCACCTTTCCTGTCATTTAGCCTGACTGTAGCAGCTGTTGCAGTACATTACATGCTGTTGAGCCTATATATCTTCTCTGCCTCAATAAAAATCTCTTCCTTACTCTCAAGGAAGAGCCTCGGTCATCGTGGTCTGGGCGGGAGCCAGGACAATATTGGAGAGTTTGGTGCGGCTTGGAAGCTTTGAAGAGTAGTTTAACAGCCCATTAGGTGACAAAAAGCTGCGTCATCTGGTTATAGCTTTGTAGCGGCAATAAAAAGGGTGTGTGTGTGTGTGTGTGTTGGAAACCTCATAAAGGTATTATGTGTGATGCAGCCAGCCTGCAATAATGAGGCCATACTAAAACCTTCCCTCAGACAGCTGCGAGTGTTTGCACGTGGGAGACTTGGAAGTGGAAGAACAAAAAGGGGAAAGATCAGCGATAAACCCATTGCCACAAAAACGCTTTTGTTTTTTTCCCTTCCAGGCAAGCTGGGGGGGTTAGATTTTGCCTGCGGTGGAATTTAGTCAACTTCCAGCACTACCTTACCTGTTCATCTGAGTCTGGGGATACTTTCAGAATGTCACTGTTTTGTGGCATGGGATTCAATCTCATACCAGCAATTTCAGGAGATGGAAATACAGTTGACTGGGAAGTTTAGCACAAGCCCAGAAGACTGGACCTTTTGCAATAAGGAAAGTGATGAGAAAATAGACTGGAAAATGTGGGATAACACCTGGCTTGATGCAGCATCATCTAACTGCCCCACAGACAAATCAGAATAAATATCAATGTCATATAATCTCCCTGCAAACAAATCAGCATGAAAGCTCAACAAACCGGTCTGGAGGCCCTCTTGATTTAGCATTCTGGGGTGCAATCCTATACATGGATGATGGTCTGCATTCAGTTTGGCGGGTAAAATATTGTGCAGGCCTGCATAAAGATGAGTGCCATTGAACAGGTACTGAGTGCATCTCCTTTTCCACGTAGCAACCATGACCAGCAAAGATGATGTAGTCTTCTAAGGCAAAGGGTTTCCAGATGAAAGGGCATGGAGTTCCAAGTAGTTCTCATTTTATATTATTAACTGAAATTCTTTTGCACCTTGTTTGAAGGGTCCCAAGGTGAGTAACCATAGAAATTTAAATCCAAATACTGTGTAGACCCCTTTGCTCATCATGATGTTGTTTCCATCTTAGGGAAGGTTGGGAAGGTATGAGTAAACAGGGCAGTTTTCACTATACATTGGCATTTTACATTCCCATATGTACACATAAATTCTAAAGTCAAGTCAAATCTAAACCCACATAAGCTTAACCGCAAGACAATAATAACTAACCCGCCCCCTACAAACATAAAGTGAGATCCTGAATGGCTGCTATAAAACAAAGCTTTGATATGTACCAACGTCTGTGCAACTCTTTTGCAACCACAAACGCCATAAAAGGAATCTCGTGTATATTTTTTCCAGGCAGCACTCAAGCTAGCCAGAATGCCCAAGGAAGCTCAAAGAGGGATGTGAAAGATCAGTTTCCTGAATTGTTGAAGCTCTTTCATGGTTTGACCCCCCAGAGAAACGGATTTTTGACAAATAGCATCCCCTCCTTGAGAGGCAGAGCTAAATCACATGTCCACTTTTGCAAGATGAGGAAAGGTGCTGCTTTCATATCTGTGCAGACCTTTCGGTGATTGCTCTCTTAGACTTTAGAACTTCCTCCCCCGAGAAAGTAGATTGGCTCCCTGTTTGCTGCCCTTCCACCGGCAGGCAAAGACTTTTGTGTTCCAAAAGGCTTTGGGGAACTGACTGCTTTCAATCGAAAGGGCTGGTGGCGTGCTATTTCTATTGGAATTACTGGTGTGGGTTTAATAGATTTTATAGATGTTTACAGTTTTAATTCTATCAATGTTTAATTGCTTTTTAATTATTGTTTTTGGTATGTTTTTGGCAGTTCTTAATTTTATCTGTAAGCTGCATCTGGGGGGAAAGGGGAATAATAATAATAATAATAATAATAATAATAATAATAATAATAATAATAATACAGATTTGCTTCTGGAAAGGAGTGAATGCCTCTATCAATGGTGGGCATTCTCCATCTCGTGGACCCTGTGCTTGGAAAGTTCATTGTAAAAAGGAATTCATTCCAGTTCCATTTCACCCCCTCCAAAAAATAAACTGATTCCATTTCAGGGTTGGGCTAGATGGCCGTTGGTTGGGGTACCTTCCAAAACTATAATTCCTTGAATTCACATGGTCCTTGGCATTTTTTCTGCCAAATTTTCCAAAACACATGCATAGTGTAATGTGAACATTTCTTTTATTTATTTCCCCCAAGAATTATGATATTGTAGCTTAAAGAGAAGTGTTACTTTTCAGATAGGTAATAATGGTAAATGCAATGGCCACAATCAAACAGAGTGAAGTTCAATGAAACCCCTATGTATAAAACTTATTGAATTAAAATTGCATTTATTTTATTTACACGTTCACAAGTAAAGAGAGCATTTAACTACATGCTCAGTATCACAGAACATGCATAAGTCTAGTCCAGACTGTGTTTCGTGCAGCTATTTCACAAGGCATAGGTATTCCTCAGTCTATCACCTAAAGCTCGTGGCAACAGGGTTTATCTTCACAACAATCCGGTGAGGCAGGTTAGGAGTAGCCCAAGGACGTCACCCAATGAGCTCCAGGACTGAACAGGAATTTGAACCCAGGTCCAACCAGTATGCACTACATCAGTCTGGCTCTTGGACTTATTTCGCATGGAGATCCCAATTAACCTTCCCCTCCAACCCTATAGCCATTCTTTGCATACACTTGGTCACATTGTTATACGGCATTAAACTAATGGGATCAATGGTAGTGAATGGTAAGCTTAATGTGCTGTCCACTCCAAATAGGCAGTGCTTCAAGGATATCTCCGTGACATGGGTCTGTGTTACAGATTGCTTTTTGTTTAGTCTTGGTACTGTGGTTTAATCAAATCTGACCAAGTGTTTGTAAACACATTTTTTTAAAAAAACCTTTCATCTGTTAGCTTCGCATCTGATGAGAAACAGAATTAACAAGAATTTGCAGGACTTGCATGTGCCCCTGATCTTTGGTTCCTACATATTAACCCTATTTTATCAAATTAGAAACATCCCCAAGGGTTGTATTTACAGTGTTTGGGTAGTCATCCTGCATGCTTAACTCAGAGTAAGCCCCACTGAAGTGGATGGAGTTTACTGCTGAGGAGACATGCATTGTTGCCCTGATCAGAGTGCTGGTCTATCCCACCCGCAGGGCTCAGAGCAAGATTGCAGTACCAAGTACACAAACAGGAGGCCAGACTGGAAACAGACTGGGATATAATGAAGCAGAAACTTTCACTCCAACCATGGTTCTTCCATTGACTGATCTACAGAAGTTTTCAGCAGTGAAACAACAGAGAGTGACAATAGTCTCAAACAACAAAAGTCTGTAGCATTTTGCTCTCAGAAGGAGAAATCTTACAGGAGGAAACAGCCATCCATCATTACTTTATAAACTGCTCCACTCACTATATGCCAATTGCTTTAGAAATACAGAGATTGGGAAGCATAGGCTATTGCCTGGATTCTGGTGAAACGTGGCCTTCATAGGCTTGCATCTTGAGATAAACAGAGTGGTGCCTGTTTGTTTGTTTGTTTGTTTGTTTGTTTGTTTGTTTAAGGCCTCTATATCCTGCTTAATCATTTGCATTTCCAAGCAATGTGCATAAAAGCAATCCACAGAAAAACAAGGTGATAAAACAATACAGTGGTATCTCGGTTTACAAACTTTTTTTATTTTTATTTAAATTTTTTATTAGTTTTTTTTATATCATTTTCAACAGTAATTAAACATACTTTTACATTTTATTCAAATTTTTTTTACTTCCATCAATCCTGTCTGAAAATTTTCCAATCTAATCTCTTACTATGCATTTCTTATTTTCCCTATTACATTTCATTTATCTTTTTCTACTTTGTAACACTTTGTATATTTCTTCTTACAAAACTTCTTATAGTCCTACTAGGGTAATTTGTTGATTACAGTTGCTCTTGAAGTAATTCATATATTTCTTCCAATCTTCTGCAAATCTCTGGTCCCGCAGGTTTCGAATCCTTCCTGTCATTTTGTTCAATTCTGCATAGTCCATTAATTTCATCTGCCATTCTTCTTTCATCAGAATTTCTTCATGTTTCCATTTCTGGGCTAACAATACTCTTGCCGCAGTTGTTGCATATAAAAACAATTTAACATCTTGCCTATTAATGTCCTGACCTATAATACCAAGTAAAAATGCTTCTGGTTTTTTTTTATTTAAAAACCCCCAAAACCTTGGTTTACGAACTTAATCCATTCCGGAAGTCCATTCTTAAACTAAAACCGTTCTTAAACTGAGGCGTGCTTTCCCTAAAGACGCCTCACGCTGCTGGTAACCTTCCACCGTTTGGATTCCATTCTTAGACCGAGGTAAAGTTCTCAAACCAAGACACAATTTCCAGTTTTGCGGAGTTTGTAAACCAAATCGTTCTTAAACCGGATTGTTCTTAAACCAAGGTACCACCGTATAACATTTATCATAAAACCGAATGCTACCTTAAAATGTTGGAACGGGAAAGTCCTACGGCTTGTCTCCACATCCGCTTGTCCTGCCAATCCCATACCCTCCAACATTCCTCCGCTGGAAATTAGGGCCTTCCTAAGGGAAAAAACAGGACATTCTGGGATCAAATCAGAAATGATTTCCGTAAATTGTTAATTGTGCTTGGAAACGTACTGGAAGCCAATGTAGGTCTTTCAAGACCAGTGTTATGTGGTCTCGGCGGCCGCCCCCAGTCACCAGTCTAGCTGCCGCATTCTGGATTAGTTGCAGTTTCCGGGTCACCTTCAAAGGTAACCTCACATAGAGTGCATTGCAGTAGTCCAAGCGGGAGATAACTAGAGCATGCACCACTCTGGTGAGACAGTCCGCGGGCAGGTAGGGTCTCAGCCTGCGTACCAGGTGGAGCTGGTAGACAACTGCCCTGGACACAGGGCAAAACAAAAAATATGTTTTGTTGTACATTTCTTCTCATGCCACCATGTTTCCCCTCACCCAGCAGAGTCCTGGTCTCCCTTCTGGTCCTTCATGTCATGGAAAATAAGAAGCCTGCCCGCTTCACCTCTTTACTTCATGCCAACCGACAGTACGGACAGGTCCTGTCAATGAGGGAAATATTATCCATGAGTTGGAAGCAAGGACTTGTCTTCTCATACCTCCGACCAGCACAGTCTTGAGACATGCAGCCTGTGTACACACCAAAATCTAAAGCTCATCTCCCCTCCCCAAAGGATCCTGCGAACCGTAGTTTGTTAAGGGTGCTGGGAAATGCAGCTCTGTGGGGTGTGTGTGTGTGAACTATAGTTCCCAGGATTCTTAAGGTGCCTGTATGCTTTAAATGTATGGTGTGTACACAGCCGTAGCAGATATCTTCCACTCAGTGGTTCCCAAATTTATCATTCCTTCGTTCCCAAGAAGCAAATGGCTGGCACCCAACGTTGTGTGTGCCTATCAGTTTTCAGCCCTAACTAGACACTAAACACTTTCTTGGTTACAGGCTATATGTGTCCTTTGGGGACTGTGTGCCAGAAGAATTAAGAGCAGCAACTGTGTCGGTGCACAACACATGGCTCCCTTGACCGTTGTAAACTCCAGGCATCAAGTCTGGTATCAGCAGCTTGTGGTTAAGAGGTCTGGGTAGTGTTTTCTGCCTATCAATTGGGCCTACGTGTTGGATTCCGCTTTTGTTGCCAGACTGTTTTAGGGTCTGCACTGTAGGTTTGCTCTGGATGAGTTTTTTCTCACAGTGCTTTCTTTGTGAATTTGATTCTGTCAAATTGCAGCCTTTTTGAAGGCCAGAGCAGTTACCGATGAAGAAAAGTGAACAATGACATGGCATTCTGAAAGGGATGATGGTGATGATAAGTATTATTAATAAGACCATTTCATTGTAAGTAATTGAAAGTACAACCGTACCTTGGAAGTCAAACGGAATCCGTTCCAGAGGTCTGCTCGACTTCCAAAACGTTCGGAAACCAACATGTGGCTTCTGATTGGCTGCAGGAAGCTCTGGCAGCCAATCGGAAGCCACAGAAGCCCTGTCGGATGTTCAGCTTCCAAAAATAGTTCGCAAACTGGAACACTCACTTCCGGGTTTGTGGTGTTCTGGAGCCAAAATGTTCAAGAACTAAGCTGTTCGAAAACCAAGGTACGACTGTAGAAACTTCAGGATGTGCTCTGCCAGGAAGCAAGAGTACCTCACCTAGGCCAGATTCATGCCAGCGCCAGATTTAGGGTGGTGCAGGTGGTTCCCTGATACAGGACACTGAGCTGGGAGGGTGCAAAATCATCATCATCATCATCATAACTATCATCATCATGGCACCTACCGAGAAGATCCATTAAAAACAACCAAAAGAAAAGATTGTGGAAATAAGAAATATTGGGGAGGGGGCACCAAATTTTGTCCTCATTCAGGGCACCATATTACCAAAGTCCCCCTTCAGTCATCAAATAATGATGATTTGATTCCTCCCTCCCTCCTTGTTCCCAATGTTGATCTTTATTCCCACCTTTTCCCTGATGTAGATCTTCACTCATTCCTTCTTCCCTGGTGGTGGTGGAAGCCATTTTGTGGTTCACCTCAGGTGCCAAAATGTATTGAGCCGACCCTGAGGAATGCTGTTGGTCGGGCTTGCAATCTATTGTGAAAGTGGTAATCTGTGAATTAAAAAAAGCAGTAGCTTGTGCATTAGGAGCATTTTTGCTGTTGCTGGTTTAAATCACTGAGGGCACAAGGAGAAGGGGACGACAGAGGACGAGATGGTAGGACAGTGTTCTAGAAGCTACTAACATGAGTCTGACCAAACTGCGGGAGGCAGTGGAAGACAGGAGTGCCTGGCGTGCTCTAGTCCATGGGGTCACAAAGAGTCGGACACGACTAAACAACTAAACAACAACAAGTTTAAATCAGCCTTCCCCGTCTTGGGCCTATGACGTCAGTCCAAAACAGCTGGAGGACAGCAGTGTGGGGGTGGCTACTTTAAGCCCTGGAAGAAGCGGACCATTTGGATCCCTTCCAATCGGGATTCAGGCCTCATCACGGGACTGAAACTGCCTTGGTCGCACTGGTTGATGATCTCCGGCGGGCTAGGGACAAAGGTGAGAGCTGTTTCCTAGTTCTGCTGGATCTCTCAGCGGCATTTGATACCATCGACCATAACATCCTTCTGGACCGTCTTGAGGGGCTGGGAGCTGGGGGTACTGTCATACAGTGGTTCCGCTCCTTCCTCCTGGGCCGTGTTCAGAAAGTGGTGGTGGGGGATGAGTGTTCAGACCCCTGGGCTCTCACTTGTGGGGTGCCTCAGGGTTCTGTCCTCTCCCCTATGCTTTTCAACATCTACATGCAGCCGCTGGGAGAGATCATCAGGGGGTTTGGGCTGGGTGTTCATCAGTATGCAGATGATACCCAGCTCTACCTTTCTTTCAAATCAGAACCAGTGAAGGCGGTGACGGTCCTGTGTGAGTGTCTGGAGGCGGTTGGAGGATGGATGGCGGCAAACAGATTGAGATTGAATCCTGACAAGACAGAAGTACTGTTTCTGGGGGACAGGAGGCGGGCAGGTGTGGAGGATTCCCTGGTCCTGAATGGGGTAACCGTGCCCCTGAAGGACCAGGTGCGCAGCCTGGGAGTCATTTTGGACTCACAGCTGTCCATGGAGGCACAGGTTAAATCCGTGTCCAGGGCAGCTGTGTACCAGCTCCATCTGGTACGTAGGCTGAGACCCTATCTGCCCGCGGACTGCCTCGCCAGAGTGGTGCATGCTCTGGTTATCTCCTGCTTGGACTACTGCAATGCGCTCTACGTGGGGCTACCTTTGAAGGTGACCCGGAAACTACAACTAATCCAGAATGCAGCAGCCAGACTGGTGACTGGGAACGGCCGCCGAGACCATATAACACCGGTCTTGAAAGACCTACATTGGCTCCCAGTACGTTTCCGAGCACAATTCAAAGTGTTGGTGCTGACCTTTAAAGCCCTAAACGGCCTCGGTCCAGTATACCTGAAGGAGCGTCTCCACCTCCATCGTTCTACCCGGACACTGAGGTCCAGCACCGAGGGCCTTCTGGCGGTTCCCTCACTGCGAGAAGCCAAGTTACAGGGAACCAGGCAGAGGGCCTTCTCGGTAGTGGCGCCCTCCCTGTGGAACGCCCTCCCACCAGATGTCAAAGAGAACAACAACTACCAGACTTTTAGAAGACATCTGAAGGCAGCCCTGTTTAGGGAAGCTTTTAATGTTTGATGTATCACAGTATTTTAATATTCTTTTGGAAGCCGCCCAGAGTGGCTGGGGAAACCCAGCCAGATGGGCGGGGTATAAATAATAAATTATTATTATTATTATTATTATTATTATTATTATTATTATTATTATTATTATTAAATGACCAAGCAGCATACTTCAATGACAATAACAAAAGAATAATGTGAGATGCAAAGAAGAAGGTAATGGAAGGCGTGCAATGAGGATAAGAGGAATTAAATATGTAACTTGACTAATTACATTTCACAGTGTAGTGCTTAGGGCTGTTCTTAAGGAATCGTTATCCTATGAGCTTTGATTATGTGTATATCTGCATGATATATAGATGTGTTTTGCATCATGGATCATGATGACCACAAGCTCTGGGAAGATTCGCCACCATTTCTTTCCAAAAATTGGCAGATGGGACCAAGGTGAATTCACTGACATGAATAAAGAAGGCATTCAAAATATTTGTTTAGTTATTTTCAATATTTCTATACCAACCTTTTATTACTATGTTGACCAACTGCAATTTGCTCTATCCAACAATGCAAACTGATGGCTTCAACTTACAAGAAAGGAGATTCCAATAACAACAACAACAACATCAAAATAATAATAATAATAATAATAATAATAATAATAATAATAATAATTATAATTTATACCCCGCCCATCTGGCTGGGTTTCCCTAGCCACTGTGGGCGGCTTCCAACAAAATATTAAAATACAGTAGTCTGCCAAACATTAAAAGCTTCCCTAAACAGGGCTGCCTTCAGATGTCTTCTAAAAGTCTGCTAGTTGTTGTTCTTTTTGACATCTGGTGTAACTTGGCTTCTCGCAGTGAGGGAACTGCCAGAAGGCCCTGGGCGCTGGACCTCAGTGTCCGGGCAGAACTAAACACCAGGAAGAACTTTCTGACAGTAAAACAGTCTCCCGTGGGAGGTGGTGGGCTTCAATGGAGGTTTTTAAGCAGAGGTTGGATGGCTATCTGGCATTGGTGCTTTAGCTGAGATTCCTGCATTGCAGGGGGTCAGACTAGATGACCCTCAGGGTTCCAATGTTACAATTCTACGATGCTATGGAATTTAAGCTAAGTTTGTGCATGCCCACTTTGGTCACCTGTGGTGAGTAAGAACTGACTGTAGGCAACCAGGCAGGAAAGGATTACATAAACCATTTTGTTTTTAAAGGCTAAAAAATGCAAAATACAAATACAGTCGTACCTTGGGTTGTGAACGCTGCGGGTTGCGCGTTTTCGGGTTATGGACCTGGAAGTACTGGAACGGGTTACTTCTGGGTTTCGCTGATTAAAAACATGTTTATGAATGTTGCTTCTTCCTCAAGCTGCACTATATTTCCAACATATTTTTCTTCTCTCCTCCAACAAAGTTTATGTTCTTTAATCACGTTACACCACAGAAATAAAGGCAGCTAATAAAACTGAAACAAACAAGTCTTTGTTGACTTTAGCAAGGGCTTGATGTAGGACTTCAGTAGAGCTGGCGGCTCAGCAGGATTTAGCAGGCCTTCATGGAGAATGTTAAAAGGGGATTCTATTCTTACCGCTAAGCATTGGATCTATCTTCCTGGTCCTGTATGCACATGATGTTTTTTGCTTTAAATATGGGGCAGCTGCTATTATTATTATGATTATTATTTCAATCATGCAGTTCCTAAATTGAAGGGGAACAGCGATAGCTCAGTGGTTCAGCATCTACTTTGCATGCAAAAGATTGCAGAATCAATCCCTGATATCCTTGGTATCTCCAGGTAGGGCTGCCAAACCCCGCAGCCTCTGAAACAGTGGAGAGCCACTACCAGCCAGTATCAGCAATACTGAGCTAGATGGACTAGCGAACTGACTTGGTTCAAGGCAAATTCCTATTTCCCCCCTAAATTGAAGTCTGAATTCAGGGCACTGCTGAGGCCTGCTGAGTATTTGGGGTGGCACATCCTCTTTTGCCACTTAAGAACAAATGGGAAGTGCCTCTTTGCCCTGCCACTGCCACCGCTCCTGCCACTACCTACCACCTCCTCCTGCCCATCACCTGCTCTGCCTTTGCCACATGTCCCGTTGTGAGAAGCGCCATCGCCATCGGTGCAGATGGTGATCTGGGCCAAAATTGGTGTGGGTAGTGTCATGTGACAAAGCCGCGGACCTGAGTGAAAACTATCTACAGACCTGAGTGAAAACTATATACAGTATCCCCCTGTTGGCCCAGGGTGAAACTACACTACATAACACCCCTCCCCACCGAGATAAGGCGTTAGTTACAATCGTAATGGTTTCCTTATATACAGCACTACGCGTAATGGTTCAATTAGGCACAAAAGCATATCGGTTACATTTCCCATACTTAGACCAACAGTGATACCTGTCCAACAACATAGTCCTTTAAATGAGTTGGGCGCTTGGAAACTCTGCCAGACCGCCGGGGACTGGTAGCCAAGTCCGGAGGGCCACACAGTTCTCGCTGAGGCTGTGGTGCGACCCTAGGTGGCGTTGGAACCAACTCCCCTGGATCCGCTGCTGTGAGTGGAGCCTCCGCAAGTGGAGTGGTCTGAGTCTGTTCTGAGACGGCTTGGTTCGGCTCCACGCTGGCAGTTTGCGAGGGAGGTGTAGGTGGAGCCTCGCCATCTGTACGTGTCTCTTCTGGAGCCGCAAGCGCAGTTGGGGGCACCTCGGTAGTGTCCAAGTCCCCAACCCTGCGCCTAAGTTGGTCTATGTGCCGTCGCCACAAGCGCCCGTCTTCGAGTGCCACCTGGTACGAGCGAGGTCCAGTGACTCCCACTACTGTGGCTGGCACCCAAGGGATGTCCCCCACATAGTTCCGGGCAAAGACCTGGTTTCCTGGGACAAATGACCGTGGTGCGTTGGCACAGCCTGGGGGTTCAGCCACGGCAAAGTCTGGGTGTAGCCGGTCGAGCGGTGACCTGAGGCGGCGGCCCATAAGCAGTTCCGCAGGACTCCTCCCTGTGGCCGCATGAGGGGTGATGTGTTGCGCGAACAAGTATTCGGCGACCCGCTCATGCCAGTCTCCCCGGTCCAGGCGCGCCAGTGCCTCTTTTGTCGAGCGCACCATTCTTTCCGCTTGCCCGTTGCTGGATGGATGAAAGGGTGCCGTTAGGGCATGGCGGATGCCCAGTCCCAAAAGATACCGCTCAAACGTGCCTGATGTGAACTGCGGTCCGTTGTCAGAGACAAGGACATCAGGACACCCATGCGTTGCAAACAGGCCTCGTAGCACCCGGATGACAGCTTCGGTAGTGGTGGAGGGCATCAGGGCGACCTCCAGCCATTTGGAATAGGCGTCCACCACTACCATAAAGGTCCGGCCGTGAAAGGGGCCAGCCAGATCGATGTGCACCCTCGACCAGGGTGTCTTTGGCGTCTCCCACGTGTATCCCTTAGCTGCCGGTGGTGCAGGCCTCGACTCCTGGCACGCTTGACAGGCGGACACCCAGGCAGTGATGGCATCGTCCATATTAGGCCACCAGACGTAACACCGAGCCAACGCCTTCATTTTGACAATTCCCGGGTGGCCAACATGCAGAGCCTCCAGGACGCGCTGACGGAGTCCCTGGGGAATCACGACGCGGTCTCCCCACAGCAGACAGCCGCGATGAGCTGAGAGTTCATGTTGTCTGGTTGCGAAGGGCTGGAACTCCGATGCAAAGGGCCCTTGTGGCCACCCCCTCCACACCCAGTTGAGCACCCGGCTGATGGTGCGATCCTGGGCAGATGCGGAGGCCACAGTGGCAGCCGACACAGGCGCTGCCGGAAGATCCTCAATCAGAAGGAGCGATGAAGCTGGAGCCGGGTCTTCCACAAATGCTGGAAGAGGGCAACGGCTGAGGGCGTCGGCATGGCCCATCGATTTCCCCGGGCGGTGGATGAGCCGGTAGTGGTAGGCAGCCAGGAAAACAGTCCATCGCAGCATGCGTGGTGAGAGGACCGGTGGAGTTGGACGATCACCGGCGAGGAGGCCCAGGAGTGGCTTGTGGTCAGTGATGAGGTCAAAAGTCCTGCCATAGAGGTATTCATGAAACCTCTTCACTCCAGCCACAAGTGCCAATGCCTCCTTGTCGAGCTGGCTGTAATTCCGTTCCGTCGGAGATAGTGTCCTGGAAAAGTAGGCGAGCGGTGCTTCTCTTCCATCTGGAAAACGGTGACTAAGGACAGCACCGATGCCAAAAGGTGAGGCGTCGCAGGCAAGGACCAGCGGCCTGGATTCACTGTACTGTACCAGCACACTGTCTGAAGAAAGGAGAGCCTTGACCGCGTTGAAGGCCGCCGTCTCCCGATGACCCCAGGCCCAAGGCGTCTTAGTGCTAAGGAGTCGGTGAAGAGGCTCAGCCACTGTGGCTTTGTGGGGCAGGAACATGTTATAAAAGTTCAGCAGCCCCAGGAACGCCTGCAACTCCGTTTTGTTCTTTGGAGTGGGGGCCTGCTGGATAGCGCGGATCTTGGATGTGGTTGGATGAAGACCGGAGGCATCGATAAGATAGCCCAGGAACTCTACCTGTGGAACGGCGATCTGGCACTTCTCCCTTTTTACCTTGAGCCCGGCCTCCTGGAACCTGGTCAGCACGGCACGGAGGCGCTCGAACAGCTGCTGGTGTGAGTCTGCAGACACCAAGACGTCATCAAAATATGGTACCACGCCCGGAAGCCCTTGCAGGAGACGCTCCATAAGGCCTTGGAAGATGCCAGGAGCCACACTCACCCCGAACTGCAACCGGCGGCCACGGAATGCCCCCCGGTGGGTGACGATCGTCTGGGCTTCAGCAGTGGCATCATCGACTGGCAGTTGTTGATAGGCTTGGGCAAGGTCCAGCTTAGCGAAGACCTTACCCTCACCCAGGGAATGCAGCAGGTGTTGGACAACAGGAACCGGATAAGCGTGCTGCTGAAGTGCCTTGTTGATCGTGCACTTGTAGTCAGCGCAGATTCTCACCGACCCATCTGGCTTGACAGGCGTGACGATGGGGGTTTCCCACTTTGCGTGGTCAACCGGCTCCAAAACTCCTTGGGCGATCAGTTTGTCCAGTTGTTCGTCCACCTTAGCCTTGAGAGCAAAGGGAACCCGGCGTGGCTTTAGCTTGATGGGGGCGACTTGTGGATCCAGGCTAAAGGAGATGGGCGTACCTGTATATTGGCCCAAGGTGCCGTCAAAAACCTCGGCAAAGTCTTTGACCAGACCCTCAGTCTCTGCGTTAGAGATGCAGTTGATGCCGGTGACTTCCAGGCCGAGGGCATCAAACCAGTCTAGCCCTAGGAGGCTTGGCCGCTGACCTTCGACCACCACCAACCGGAGCAGGCCCGAAAAATCCTTGAAGGCGATCCGGAACCGGCCAACGCCTACCACGGGAACGTCGTTTCCCTGGTAGTCTCTCAGGTGTACGCGGTGAGAGTCGAGTTGCCTTTTGGACACTCTGGGTACCAGTCTTTTGATGGTGCTCCATGACACGATGGACAGGGCAGACCCGGTGTCGATCTCCATGTCACATGGAGCTCCTTCAATGAGCACCGTGACGTTCAGCTTGCGTCTCGTAGGCGAGTCGGTTTGGCCAATCGTGGTTCCAGACGGGCAGCGGCAGTTGGTGAGAGCGAAACAACTTTCCTTGGCAGACTGGAGTGAAGACTTGGACTTGCGAGTCGATGAAGGGGGGGTGTCAGACGGAGCCGATCGGCAGACCTTAGCGATGTGGCCCCTTCTGGAACACCTCCTACAGATGGCGTCTCTGAATCGACACTTGGCACGGGAATGGTTGCCTCCGCAGCCAGCACATTCCGGTTGGCCCTTGGACTTCTGTTGGAACTTCCTGCGCTCCCGCTTTGTCTGGTGCACATCATCGTCTTCACTGGAGGATGCCTCCTCACTGCTGGCCTCTTCATGATGCACCGGAACGGGCTCCCTAGCAAGACGCAGGCTGCTGGACTTGCGGATCTCCTGAGCGGAGCGTTCAGCAGCTTCTGAGGCCACAGCCTCCTCAATGGCTTTCTGTAGCGTGAGGTCTGGCTTGGCTAGGAGACGCCGTTGCAGATGGATGTCCCGGACCCCGCAGACGATTCGATCCATCAGGGCATCGTCTAAGTCTCGGAACTCACAGTGCATTGCAGCCTGTCGCAGGGCGGTGGTGTAGTTGTTGATTGACTCCCCCTCTGCCTGGTTCCTGTGGTAGAACGCATGGCGGGCAGCAATCTTGGACGGCTTTGGTGCGTAGTGGTTGCGGAGCTTCTCTTGGATCGTGTCCCATGGTGTTGCCTGGACTGCTTCCGGCGCAACCAACGCTCGGGCAGTCTCAAACACCTCAGGCCCACAGAGGCTGAGGAATAGGCCCCGCTTCCGATCCTGTGATACTGCTGTCAGTTCGTTGGCTTGGAGGTAGCAGTCGAACCGAGCGAGGTAGGAGTCCCATGATTCAGAGGCTGGCGCAAACGGCGGTAGAGGCACAAGTGAAGCCATGATTCCGATGCCGGCGTGAAGGGCGATGGATGGAACACAGTGCTCTAGCCAGAACAGTCAGCTCTGAACTGGTTCTGCCCAGTGATTTCGCTCAGTGATTTCGCTCTGTGATTCAGCTCAGTGATTCAGCTCAGTTCAGAGGCTGGCCGCATCTGGCTGTGCTCTGATGTCCATCCATCCCATCCTCGTCGCCAGTGTTAAGTCGTGGGTTGACATAGCAGCCGGTACAGCGATCTCTTCAAGTAGCTCTTTATTATGGTAAGCTGGAATAGAACTGACAGTGAACAGCTCAGCCGGCCTGTATTTATAGGCAGCCGGCTGTCACATTGTAACCACAACAGCCCAGAGTTCCCGCCTAAAATAACTGCCGCGGACCTGAGTGAAAACTATCTACAGACCTGAGTGAAAACTATATACAGTATCCCCCTGTTGGCCCAGGGTGAAACTACACTACATAACAACCTGCTCTGCCTTTGCCACATGTCCCGTTGTGAGAAGCGCCATCGCCATCGGTGCAGATGGTGATCTGGGCCAAAATTGGTGTGGGTAGTGTCATGTGACAAAGACACATGAGAGCAGAAGCAGCAGAGCAGGCTGGGAAGTGCTGGGACTGCACAGTCATTTGGGCCTACTAGCAGTGCTGGGCAGCAGGGGATGTGCTACTTGAGGGGCTTCTGCCATCTGAGGCAGTGGCCCATGTTCCCTAACAGCTGGCCCGGCCCTGATTCAGCCTATCCTCTTGCCCATTTCTCCTGTTTCCTCAATGCACCAGAAAAGCACCACACTGGATCACCGAGGGAAATTCAAAATGGCGGGCGGCTTGCATTTGCTGCCAACCGCCACTGACCATTCACTGCTGCTGCCTGGAGAGGCCACATGGGATTCTGGGGAAGGGTTGTCGCCAGGGGACGACCAATATCTGAAATGGTGCAGTTGAGCAAAATAAAATTACACATCCATGAGGCAGCTAAACCTCTACAGCAGCAACTTCACCCCTGTTCCTACACAGGGGCATCTTACCCATAGAGGCTAGTGGCACGGGGTGCCGGGGTGCCAAGTTCTGGAGGGCGCCAGGGAAGAGGTGGAGGCTGAATGTGGTGCCTCCCGGCATCAGCTCGCTGCTCCTACCCGCCTCCGCCATGCCGCGCCGAAGCAACACTGCGCCTGGAGCCTCCGTCTGCCGCGGCCACTGCAGCATGAAGCGGCCAACTGAGCCGGGAGGCACCGTGTCCAGCCTCTGCCTCTTCCCCATTGGAGGAGCCGCCCTCCAGCCGCTGCCCGCCTCCTCCAGCAGTGCCGTCCTCCCTAAAAAACTCTGGAAAATGGGGGCTGGGGGGCGCCGGAGGGAGCTTTGCACCACGGCGCTGGAGATGCTTAAGACGGCCCTGTTCCTACAGCTCACCTGGGTACAAATTACTCAAGCAGTAAACTTGAATCACGCAGAGATGAAAGAGTGCCATGAGGATATTTATTTACTTTTTTTTGTACAAAGTTGTGTGCAACCTTTCCACCAGATATATATATATGTCTGTGGTGTTCATGGCAGCTTAACTGATGTTCATAAAAAACATCAAAGGTGTCACGAACGAAATAAAGCAGCAAATACAGTGGTACCTCGGGATACAAATGCTTCAGGTTACAGACGCTTCAGGTTACAGACTCCGCTAACCCAGAAATAGTACTTTGGGTTAAGAACTTTGCTTCAGGATGAGAACAGAAATCGTGCGGCCGTGGCAGCAGTGGGAGGCCCCATTAGCTAAAGTGGTACCTCAGGTTAAGAACACTTTCAGGTTAAGAATGGACCTCCAGAACGAATTAAGTTCTTAACCCGAAGTACCACTGTATGATAAAGAGCAGGGGTCAGCAAACTTTTTCAGCAGGGGGCCAGTCCACTGTCCCTCAGACCTTGTGGGGGGCCGGACTATATTTTGTAAAAAAATTATAAACAAATTCCTATGCCCCACAAATAACCCAGAGATGAATTTTAAATAAAAGGACACATTCTACTCATGTAAAAACACGCTGATTCCCGGACCATGCATGGACCGGATTTAGAGGGCGATTGGGCCGGATCCAGCCCCCAGGCCTTAGTTTGCCTACCCATGATAAAGAGGCACACTGACACAGAAGAAAACCCCTAAAGCAAATAAAAAGGTGGGAAAGTATTTATGGCAGTCCAAAAGCCAAACTCAAAAAAGCCAAGCTGAGTAAGTGGACGGGTATAAACGAGATCACAACTGCAACCTGAGCCATCGGTGGCTGGTTTGAACAGGATCCTTTGCTGGGTGCCTTAAGAGGTGAGTAAAAAGAAGAAACTCCAAAACGAGAGAACAACCACAGGAAAGGCCATCACTCGAAGAACCACTTTCCTAACCTTTGTAGGTGAGTAAACCTGAAAGATGTTCTGTCATGATAGGGATTAGTGTGAAGTTTATGAGGGAAGGTAAAGTTTCAGGTACAGTGATCCTATCTGTACCAACAATAAACAAATGGTATTATTGAACCATACATTTAAGCGCTATTGTACCATTTCAAACAATCACAACTTTGCCCCAAAAGTCTTGGGAACTGTAGTTTTTTTGTTTTTTTTTAAAGTGCTGCATGTTTTTAGGAGACCTTGTACTCTTCACATATCTACAATTCTCAGAGCTCCCTGGGAAGAGGAGCTGATTGTTAAACCGTTCTGAGAACAGTGAGAAGATAGGGGGGGGTCAACTAAAAGTCAACTATCTGACTTATATAAGATATCTGAAGTTTTTAATATTTGATGTTTTATCATGTTTTTAATATTCTGTTGTGAGCTGCCCAGAGTGGCTGGGGAAACCCAGCCAGATGAGTGGGGTATAAATTGTTGTTGCTGCTGCTGGTAAAATGTGAGAAATGTGGTAAAATACATCGATTTTCCCTGCCCCCATTCTTCTTCTTCTTCTTCTTCTTCTTCTTCTTCTTCTTCTTCTTCTTCTTCTTCTTCTTCTTCCCCTGCCCATCTGAGTGCCCCAAAATCCAACTTTCTGGACAACAACCATATGAGAAATATGTAAAATAACCAAGCAAGTATTAGAAATCACCCCAGAATTGGCCTTACTAAACATCTTCCAAGATAATAATGCCCACTCACACCACAAAGAACTCATAACCCACCTACTTTCAGCAGCCAGAAACATCATAACCAGACACTGGAGAGACCTGTCAGGAGTAAGCATGGACCAATGGTACCAAATAGTACGGGAAACAACCTTACTAGAAAAAATTAACCAATAAACTGAAACTGACACGGGGACAAATAGAAGAAGACGCCTTCACCCCAGTATGGATCCCCTTTATCACACACACAGCCCAACAAGACAACGACAAAAATCCACCAACAACATACAAATCAAGATGGCTAACCTGATCCAAAACACCCACCCACCCCACTCATACATGAAAACAAAGACCACCACAGCCAACCACAAATGAACAACCACACCCTAGGCCAACCCAAACCTCTCTCACCACCAAAAGAACACAAGTGAACAGCAGAAAACCCGCACAAGCGACGCTGACACAAAACCCCACACATATATTAATTAAAATAGAAACATCGTCACCCAACCCCAACCCCCATCTCCCCCCCACCTCTTTCTCCCTTTTCTCCCTAATGTCTCAACAAATAAAACTGATTCGTAAAAATGTTACATGGGGGGGGGGGAATACGAGAGAGAGCCATTGCACATACTTTTGTAAATCAAGAAAATCTTTAATAAAAATACATTAAAAATAATAATAAAAAAGAAAGGAATGTAATGTTGTTGGATTACAGCTCCCATAATCCCTGACCATTGGCCATGCAGAGTGGCGCCAACCTCTGCACAGCCATCCCTTCCCCCTGAGCTAGGCAAACCGCAGCTTCCTTATGCCAGGATACACTTGTATTCTGCCAGCCCTGCCCTTTGCTTTCACAGCTCACACCTGTTGTGTTTGTTTTGTCCGCCTGGCATGGCAAGTTGTAACCGACACTGCAATGTTTTTGGAGAATACGTTTCGAAATATCTGTCGCTGAAGAGCTGCAGGGCTCAGGCAGCGGGGAGGCCCTTAACTGGCCCTCCGCAAGCATGCCAACATGCTTCCCTTTGAGGGGGGGTGCCCCTTCTGAGGCAAGCAGCCCCTGCTGCCCCAGATTATGAATGATAATGCCGGCCCAGTTCTTCTTTTTCATGCTGACCTTTGGCAGACTTCAAAGCCCGTAGGTGTAATAAATGTGGTGGCACCGCTCTTGAATGTCAGGGGTGCTCTAGGGTTTCATTGGGGAAGAGGGACGAAGGGAAGGGGGGGAGAAGACAGCTATTGTGGGAAGATTATTTAAAAATGCAAAGCAATCAGTGCTCCCAGCCTAGGAAATCCAGCACAGTCACAACCGAATGCATCAAAATAGCAATTTTAGCTCCACACTGTGATGCATTGTGCCAGCAACAAGAGATAACAATGACCTTCCTCCCCTCCTTCTTTGCTTCAGGGATTTATCTAATTGGGGCTGTCTGCTGTTTTTCTCTTTTCAGTGTTTACTCCTTCTGAAGCCCTGGCACAATTCTGACCAGCCTAAAGCTGAATTAATGATTCGCGGGCATGAGAGACAAAGTCACAGTTTGGCTTTTTCAAAATCTGTAGCTCATCAGTGGCAGAACATCTGCTTTGCTCCTAGATTCAGTCCCCAGCATCTCCAGGTAGCAATGGGAGAGACCCTCTGTTTGAATCCCCAGAGAGATGCTGCCCCTCAGTGCAAGACCAGTGGCCTGACTCTGTGTTAGGCAGTGTCTTCTGTTTCTAGCCTCAGGCAGAGTTTGAAAATGATGTCTCAAAGCAGTAATCACTGACAAGCTATAGAATCTTGAAGCCATTATCTACCTCCTCAGATATTATAGTTTTAGGCCACCTATTCACACAGGGTGCCCATATCCTCATATCCATATGCTCAAGACTAAACTATATGTTACAATAAACCAGGAATAGCCAAGGTGGCACTCGCCAGATGTTTCAGACTACAACTCCCACCATCCTTGTCCACTGCCCATATTGGCTGGGGCTTAGGGAGTTGTAGTCCACCACATCTGGAGAATAACAATAATTTATAATAATAATAATTTATTATTTATACCCTGCCCATCTGACTGGGTTTCCCCAGTCACTCTGGGCGGCTCCCAACAGAATATTAAAAACACGATAAAACATCAAACATTAAAAACTTTCCAAGCAGGGCTGCCTTCAGATGTCTTCTAAAAGTCAGATAGTTGTTTATTTCGTTGACATCTGATGGGTGGCCATTCCACAGGGTGGGCACCACTACTGAGAAGGCCCTCTGCCTGGTTCCCTGTAACCTCACTTCTCACAGTGAGGGAACAATGAGAAGGTCCTCAGAGCTGGACCTCAGTGTCCGGACTGGATGATGGGGGTGAGACGCTCCTTCAAAACACCACATTGTCTACCCTGCACGAAACCTTCCTCTGAATTTTGTCCCCCTTCATGGTCTTCACCATTCCTAAATCTCAAAAAGAATTAGAATATTGTATGGCCAACGCAAGGTAAACAGGCACTTCTCTTTTTTCGAAACAAAAAGCATCTATATCTAATATATAGGACTAATATTGAGGTTGTTATCCCTGTCTACAGAGCTAGTAGGCTTCTCTGGAAATACATGTGGTCTCCAGAACGTGATCTCCTGGTGGAAGTGGTGGTGATTGCTCAATATCTTCTAGAGGGTATCTCCACTTCCTCAATCTCTCTCGTGCTGCCAACCATTGAACCTTCTTCTCATCTTCCTGTGGAAGTAGACATGAGGAAGAACATAATTGGCTTCTGCATTGCACTGTGCCTTGTATTTATGATCCAACACCAGGGTGGGAAATCTGTGCCCCCCCCTAAATCTGTGGTAGCTAACATATTGCTTTCCACATGTCATTGGACTCCAACTCCCATCAGCCAACATGGATCAGCAACATCTGGATAGCACCACGTTGGCTACCCGTATGCAAAATGTTGGGGTCCAGCTCCCATCATCCTTGATCATTGGCCATACTGGCTGGGACTGATGGGAGTTGGAGTCTGATAACATATGGGAGAACACACAGATACCCCATCCTTGCTCTTTGTGATTGGTGTTGCATTAACTCGCCGAATAATACCTTTTCCCCATTGCTATACTGAGGTTTAAAGCATTATTTTTTTAAAAGAAAAGAAACCCACTGGTGGTGTTCAGTTGCACCAGTGCTATTCCATTGTGTTTAGGGGGCCCATGTTGCAGAAAATATATTACTTGAAAGCAAGATCTAAAGAAACCGTTGTTCCCCAAGAGAGGCATTCATTTTATACTGCTGTCAGGGCACTCTTGTAAAAGAGGTGTTTTGCTCGAGCAAAATATATTAAAATAAACAACACGACATGCTGAAATGACATGTGTGTGAAATCTTTATGCTGCAACTGGGCACGGGGTGTGGGGCTCTGTTTGAAGCTTCAGCTGCCCACAGGAAGCCGGGATTATGGACCACCCTGGCATATGACTTGTATTATGCTGGTCATCTTAATATTCATTTCCTGTAGGCCTGGGCTGTCTGTGGTTGTACGGGTGGGCAGGCGGAGAACCCCACAGCACTCTTGGCACTGTTAGGAGAGTTACATTAAAGGTTTCCACTTTGATATAAATCTCTTTCCTGCATGAGTTGTGGAAATGGTTTCATTTCATGACGTGCAACCCTGATTTGCTGCAGACCTCTGTGCCTGGAGAACGGGTAGATTGCTATGTTATTACCTTGATATCCAACCTTTTGCCACAGAACTGCATAGCAATTTACTTGGCTCCCCCGATACTCCTCAATTTTTGTACTCACAACAACCCTGTGAGGTAGGCAAGGCTGAGAGACAGAAGGTCACCCAGTGAGCTTCATGGCTGAGTGGGGATTTGAACCCTGAGTCTTCTGAGTTGTAGTCCAACCCTCTAACCATTACACCATGCAGGATTCTCTCTCTCTCTCTCTCTCTCTCACACACACACACACACACACTTAGTAAAGGTAAAGGGACCCCTGACCATTAGGTCCAGTCGTGACCGACTCCGGGGTTGCGGTGCTCATTTCGCTTTATTGGCTGAGGGAGCCGGCGTACAGCTTCCGGGTCATGTGGCCAGCATGACTAAGCCGCTTCTGGCGAACCAGAGCAGCACACAGAAATGCCGTTTACCTTCCCGCCGGAGCAGTACCTATTTATCTACTTGCACCTTTACGTGCTTTCAAACTGCTAGGTTGGCAGGAGCAGGGACCGAGCAACGGGAGCTCACCCTGTCGCGGGGATTCAAACCGCCGACCTTCTGATCAGCAAATCCTAGGCTCTGTGGTTTAACCCACAGCGCCACCTGCTATTTATTGCATTTATATCTCACCTTTCTATCCAAGGCACTCAAGGTGGCATACATTTTATCTCCACAACAACCCTCTGAGGTAGGTTTGGCTGAGAGGCAGTGAGCCTCAAGGCAGTAAGCTTCCTGGCTGAGTGGCGATTTGAACCTTGGTTTCCCAAGTCCTAGTCTAAGGCTCTCATGTATTAAACGGTATTACGTCATATATCAATCAAATGTCTATATATTTATGATCACAAAAATGCTTTGTGTTTGATTGCATAATTACATTTTTGTAACCAGACCCAGGACCTTACGGAAAGACAAAATGCTTTGTGTTTGATTGCATAATTATATTGTTGTAACCAGACCTGGGACCTTACGGAAAGACAGATGCAAAATCAAATTGCTGCATCTTCAGAAACAAGCCCTTAGCATTTGCTACCAGGATAATTGTGAATGAGTGAAAGATTTTCCTGTGCATGTCATCCTGAAAGTAATTACACTGGTGTACAGGAAGTAATAAAAAGCATAAGAATGCACAGAATTACCTTTGAGCTGTATGAGGATTATGGGTGCGGTCAACTGGGGCACAGGGGCAGAGGCCAATAATAAGTATTCTGAACAATCCAAAGGTTACCTGTTCAAATTGGATTATGGTACAGGAGTCAGAGCTGAACAAAACACAGCTGCTTTAATTCTATGAAAACAAACCTAGTTGCAAACTTTCCCCTCTTATTCACTGGGTTGGGCCTGTTTGTATACTGCACCAGCCCTGGTTGGTGTTGACCCATGACAGGGCCTCCTCGGTGATGGGTCCCCATTTGCAGGATGCCCTCCCTGGTTAGGCACATCAGACTTTTTCATTATTAAGACTCAGGAGTTGACTTAAAGACAATCCTGTTCAGCAAGGCATTTAATGGCTTGAAATCATTAGCTGCAAGGGCATGTGATGCAACTGTTTTTAAACATTTTTATTTTAAATTGCTTTATCATTTTGGTGCTTGCTGCCCTGGATGCCTTCGGGAGGAAAGGTGGGATATTAGCTTATTTATTTAGTAATAGTTTGGCTTATTTATTTATTTAATAATAAACTCTTGTTTTTTTATTATGTACTTTTATACTGTATCTGTAGATGAAGGGCAGTATAGAAATTAAACAAGCAAATGAGCAAGCAAATAAAACAAATCATTGGCATACGACACGTGGACATCCTATGAACAATTTGCTTGCAGTGTGTTTAGCTGGAGGTCAGTCCCGCTGAGTTCAGCGGTCCATACTCTCGAGTAAATGTGCACAGAATCAAAGCCTTACAGCAGAGCTTGGGAACCTTTGCCATCCTGAGGGTTGCTGCCCCTCATAGGGAGGCTTCTGGGGGCCACGTGCAATGGTGAGCAGGGCCAGAGGTGAAAGTGAACAGCGTGGTGGTTGAGGCCATATTCACGACATATATTTGAAGTGCTATGATCCCACTTTAAACAGTCATGGCTTCCCCCAAAGAATTCTGGGAGCTGTAGTTTGTAAAGGGTGCTGAGAGTTGTCGGGAGACCCCTACACCCCTCACACAGTGGTTTAACAACCACAGCCAGTCCATCTTCCCCTGGGGGTTGTAGTTCTGTGGGGGCAGCAGGAGCATCCTTAGGCAACTCCCATAATTCTTTGGGGGAAGCCATAACTGTTTAAAGTGGTATCACAGTGCTTTAAACGTATGGCATGAATGTGGCCTTGGGTTGCTTTTGTTTTTATTTTGATTATGTATTTTGTGTTTTCATATTGTGATTTTATCTTGTGAACCGCCCGGAGACCTGCGGGTATAGGGCGGCCAAATAATAATAATTCATGCATACACTCAGGAGTCCTGTTTTCCCCTCTATATAGATAAGGAGAGGTCTGCACATCTCCAAACACACTGGACATGTATGAGGGAGCCAAGGCCATCTGCGGCTCCCTCGGTATATGTTCCCACAGCGTGTTATCAACTGCTTTGTGATATGTGTATCCCTTGAACATTTCTATTTTTATAGAGGCCAAAGCCACACTGTTTTTTAAACTGCTTTTTAAGCTGTGAGGTTTTCTAGGTGTCCCTGGACCCAACCTCTCCCTAGCTGTGAGGTGAAAATGCTCGTTCTTCAAGGAACTTCCTGTCAACAATTTAACTGCTGCAGCCTTTCATCCTAACCTATCTCACAGGTTTGTTGTGCCTATAAAAATGGGGAGGAGGAAAACCATATATGTGACCTTGGACTCCCTATAACCGTAATAATAAATAAATAAATTCATTTCAGCCCTCTTAAGTGACCCGCTATCATTCCAGCCATTTGTCAGAAGGGTAGATTTTCTCTGGTGTTACCTGGCACTACAGTGAGTGACATTTTCATAGGATCCCATGTATGTGAGTTAGGAAAAGACACTGCTTTAAATTTGGTGCTTTCTGCATCAAGTGTAGCCCTCTTCAGGTGTTCCTCGCGCATGGCAGCTCCTCTCTCAAGCTGCGTGCTGAATGTCTGAAGGGGGATAATAACCATGTTCAGTTTGGACAATAATCTTCCACACGTCTGGGAACTCTGTGTCATCAAACTGAGTGGAGAACAAAATGGGCACACGCAATACATTCAAAGCACATTCAATGCACAATTAAAGCACATAACTTTCCCCAAAGAATCCTGGGAACTGTAATTGGTTAATGATGCTGGAAATTGTAACTCCTTGAGGGGGAAGTTACACCTCTCAGGGTTCTTTGAGAGAAGTCATGTGCTTTCGATGTGTGCTGGATGTGCTTTAAATGTATGGTGTATATCTATGTATTTAAAGCACTATGACACCACATTAAACAATAATGGCTTCCTCCAAAGAATTCTGGGCACTCTAGTTTGTTAAGGGTACTAAGAGTGCTTAAGGAACAGCTACTATTCCCCTTTCAGAACTACAAATTCCCAGAGTTCCAAGGGAAGAGCAACCGATTGTTAAACCACGATGAATTACTAGAGCAAGTTTTATGTGAGGGAATGAACAGAACAGCTAGAAACCGTGATCTATTTTATGTAACAAGGTGGGACCAGGATGCAAGTACACAAACACTAGTAGCCAAACATTAGCTCATCGGATAAACCTCCATAGAAAATAAACAAGTAATAAAAGCTTTGGTTAGCTTGTTCTCTTGCTGCTTTTCTCGAAAAGCATTTCACACATTACATTTGCATGTGTGCCATGTATCATGCAAGCACAGTGGTCTGTCGTCCACTGGTGACCCGCTATGCCCAGTCAGGTGGTCCATGGAAAGGTTGTGGAAGCGTTGAGAATATTTGGGCTCGGTTCTATGCTTGGTTTATTTATGATGATGGAGATCAAAACTGTTTTGACCCAGCTCAGATTATCGAACAGGCTATATGAGGCCTTGTCCTTGGGCTTCTCATGTTCGTGATGCAATAAGAGCAGCCACAGATACAACAACAACAACAACAACAACAACAATTTATTATTTATTATTTATACCCCGCCCATCTGGCTGAGTCTCCCCAGCCACCCTGGGCAGCTTCCAACAAATTATTAAAATACTGATAGGAACAGCCTCCAGTGTGGCTCATTGCACTGGGCTTGAGAAGCCGGAGAGAGGCGTTGGAGCCCCACCAGGGGGAATGGGGCAACCTGCCACCACTTGTATCTTGACAGCCAATGTAGTGTAGTGTCCAGAGTGTTGGACTAGGAGGTGGGAGACTAGGGTTCAAATCCTCACTTAGCCAACGTGTTCCTATGTTCAAGTGGTTCGTGAAAAAGCAGGCATGAGAGCCACTGATGCAATAGGGGACAAGATGAGTGTGGTGCTGATAACGCTATGGTTGCAGGTTCAATCCCTGTAAGCTGCATATTCCTGCATTGTAGGGGGTTGGACTAGATGATCCTCAGGGTCCCTTCCAACTCTTTGATTCTATGACTGATAGTGGCTCCCCGCTGAGTTTACACGGGATAGCAAACCTCAGTTTGTTGCCCTGTAATGTGTGAAGTGGCCTGTAGACACTGTTCACCCCTGTGTTAAATGCCTTCCCATTCATTTGGACAAATGGGTTTATCTAGAGAAGAAAAAGGCTTGCTATTGTATGATGCTTTGACATTTGCCAAGTGTAAGCAACTATTCTGGAAGGCCAAATGGATTGCTGTCCAAATTCCACATCCTTCCACCTTTGGCTGCTTTCCTAAAACAAAAAAGGGGGACCATTCAGCCCCCCTGCCCTGCTTTGGGCTGGGCCTAATGGCATTCTGAACATATAAATAGCAGTCTGCTTTCCCTTGACTGAGGACTTCTCCGTGGGGAGTCTGGAAGTGGTTTTTGCAAAGTAACAACAAATAAAAAGAAATAAGAAGGCACCGGACTGTTGAAAAAGTATTTAAGTATTCAGCTTTTTTTGTTTCCTTGGAGTCTTTGAAGGGAAGGCAGCGAAAGAGGAATATAATGGATGCACTACAGCTGGGAAGCCTGCAGCTTAACTTGGCTTGGCTTACACAAGAGCTTCTCTTCATTGATAATACACCGATGCACCTCAAAGAAATAAGCTGGTTTAATCTCAGTGCTCTCAATGGGCTTCAGATAGCAATGTCTGATCACTTCACAAATGCTAAACACAAGGGCTCAGTGGTTCCTGTATGTCTTTGGGTCCCAGACACTTGCTCAGTGAACTTCAAGGCATCCAAGGTGCACCTTATCCTCTCATTGGTCAAGTATGAGGATTGGTTAAGAATGGTCCACTTGCTGAAGGCTGAGTGGGCTGTGGTTCTGTTTTCCTGTTCTACTTTTCACATTAAACTTAATATTTACATTTTACAGTAACTTTTAAATGTGTTCGTCTTTAAGCCGTCAGGAGGCTTCAGAGTGCTTTCTCCTGCAACGGATTCGTAAAGCTACCTCTTTGGAAACTTTTACATTGAAGCAGAACAAAATGCTGAAATTACACAACACCCCAGTGGGTAAGGTCTAGAGTGAAGGCTACAGTCTCTAGGTAAAAAGGTAAAGGTACCCCTGACCATTAGGTCCAGTCACGAGTGACTCTGGGGTTGCGGCACTCATCTCGCTCTATAGGCTGAGGGACAGACAGATAGCATGACTAAGCCGCTTCTGGCAAACCAGAGCAGGGCACGAAATCGCTGTTTACCTTCCTGCCGGAGTGGTACCTATTTATCTACTTGCACTTGATATGCTTTTGAACTGCTAGGTGGGCAGGAGCTGGGACCAAACAACGGGTGCTCACCCCGTCACAGGGATTCAAACTGCCGACCTTCTGATCTGCAATCCCTAGGCTCTGTGGTTTAGACCACAGCGCCACCCGCATCCCTGTCAGTCTCTAGGTAGTTTGTCTAATACTGAGTTGCTATTTTATAGTCCTTGGCTTATGGTGGAACCAAAACATCAAGCCAAAGGGAAACATGAACTGGAATATCTAGAGATGATCACTTCTTAGCTCAGCCTTCCCCAGTTTGATGCCCTCATGATGTCTTGGACTTAGGGTTGCCATATTTTGAAGAGCAAAAAAGAGGACACATTTGCCGACTTTTTAAAACTATGGATCTCTATGATGACTCTCATTTTACATACCCATGAAAAAGAGGGCATGTCCTGGAAAAAAGAGGACATATGGCAACCTTACTTGGACTACAGTTCCCTGGGGCTGATGGGAATTGTAGTATGAAGCATCTGGGAGATCCAAGGCTGGGGAAGCTCCCTTAGGTGAAAAAGAGAAGCAGCTTAAGTTGTGCTACTTTTGTCAGGGTGCACAGAGACACCCATCTAAAAACAGCTGCTCAGCTATCATATGATTCTGCACTGGATTTAACAGAGAGGGAATTCTGTTGTTGTTGTTTTGTAGTTGCTACTACAAGCTGGCCAGCTTTAGCATTTGCAGATGTGTGTGCATTTATCAATTAGAAGTAATTGTTTTGTCAGACAAAACAACAAGAGATGTTTCCAAAATCTTATATAATGAGGGTTACCCTGCCCCCTTCTCAAAGTAACTAATTTGGAAGCTCTTCAACAACAGACAACTGCAAGCTTGGCCTTTGGCCCTGTGATAGCAGCATTCTAAGACCACAGTTGTTTGCAGGTGTAATGCTATAAATGCTTTCCTTAACTTGCAGGGACAAGATCTGACACATAGACATCCACAGGAAGTGCTCAGATTTCTCATGCAAACAACTCATGCAAGGGCTTTCATGCAGAGAAAATAAAACTGCATTCAGATAATTTTTTTCTGGATAAAAGGCCTGTTTCTACCATCTCATTTTGCATAAAGGGCACAATCCAAGTCACCTGGAGCACTTTTAAGACCCGTTGATTCAACTTCCCCATTGCAATTCACTGGTCAAGCAGGGCTTGACTTTGCCTGGTCTGTGCACCTGCATGCAGAACAGCACAAACAGTACATTTTCTTTTGCTCACACTTCGCTAGATCCAGTTCCCCATGTTTATGGAATCTTACAGAGCCATGACACTGGGCTCCCAGTGCTGGTACATGTTGCGGTTTCCATTTTTGGCACATCACACAAACAAACTATACATCATTTGAGTTGTACACTGTGCACATGTAAGCATGAGCTCAGAGTTGTTTGGGTAGCAATGAAAACATGGAATAAGTGAGAGAGAGGATGGCCTGGGATTTGATGGGTAAAAGACCTGGGAGCTCAAGGAAGACACAGACGCAGAAATCCATACATAACACTGCATGTTATGGCCAGCCACAATCTCTCATCTGCTTTGCTTGGGGGGAAATACTCTATGAGTAAGAAGGAATATGATGAAGGTGTACAGTGGTACCTCAGGTTAAGTACTTAATTCATTCCGGAGGTCCGTTCTTAACCTGAATCTGTTCTTAACCTGAAGCACCACTTTAGCTAATGGGGCCTCCCGCTGCCGCCGCACCGCCGGAGCACGATTTCTGTTCTCACCCTGAAGCAAAGTTCTTAACCTGAAGCACTATTTCTGGGTTAGCAGAGTCTGTAACCTGAAGCGTATGTAACCTGAAGCGTAGTGTGGGGAAAATCAGAAGAAATAAGTTTTTATCTCTCTTACTCAGTGCTTTTTTCTGGGGGTACCATATCCCTAAACATTTTGTGAATCTAAATTTGGCCTCAATGAGGGGCAGTATTTCAATATGAGTAGGAAAATGAGAGTACCCCTAAACATATTTCTTTTTAGAAAAAAAGCACTGCTCTTATGTAATAAAGGTAAAAAATGTAAAGGACCCCTGGACGGTTAAGTCCAGTCAAAGGCAAGTATGGGGTTGCGGTGCTCATCTCACTTTCAGGCTGAAGGAGCTAGCATTTGTCCACAGACAGCTTTCCAGGTCATGTGGCCAGCAGGACTAAACCGCTTCTGGCACAGCAGAACACCGTGATGGAAGCCAGAGCGCATGGAAACGCCGTTTGCCTTCCTGCCACAGCAGTACCTATTTATCTACTTGTACTTAGAATCATAGAATCATAGAATCTATGATTCTATCAAAGCACTTTGATGTGCTTTCCAACTGCTAGGTTGGCAGGAGCTGGGAAGAGCAACGGGAGCTCACCCCATCACGGGGATTCAAACCGCCGACCTTCTGACTGGCAAGCCCAAGAGAGTACCACCCGGGTCCCCCTCTTGCGTAATACTAGAACCCAGGACCATCCATTGAAGCTGAATGGTGGGCAAAAGGAAGTTCCTCTTTCCAAAGCACATGGTTAAAACATAATTCAGTTTTGTGTAGTGTTTAGAGCATTGGACTAGGACTTGGAAGACCAGGGTTCAAATCCCCACTCATCCATTAAGTTTCAATGGGAGACCTTGAGCTTTGTTGAGGATATAAATATAATGTAATCTACTATATGTTTTGGAAAGTGATTTGTCTGCTTATCCATCTCCCTGTCTGTTCTCTATGGGTTCGGAAACACTGTGAGATATAATTACCTCATTTCGCATGAGGGTTTCCACGTGGAGGAGCTGGTTTTTGTCTATGGATGGATGCAGGATGCCAAAAATGTGCTGATTTGGACACCTATGAAAATACAGTATTGTCATTCCAGCTGGGCACCATTTTGAATCAAGATGGCCGACCAAACCGTTTCAGACTTGGACACCTCTGCAGATATCGTCATGCACTTTGGTGTGGCTGTTCCCAAGATGTAAGAATAGTTTATGGTCTACATTTGGATGATACCGGATGCCATTTTGAATCAAGATGGTGGGGTCCAACTGTTTCAAATTGTGTTGATGCCTCTGAAGACACTGTTGCCCTATTTGGTATGACACTTCTTGAGATTGAGGAGCTGTTTTGGGTCTATGCTTGAAAGCTGTCAGGTGCCATTTTGAATCAAGAGGGTGGGCTGAATAGTTCAAACTGTGCCAATTTGCTGCCTCTGAAGTAATGCACAGCCCAAGAAACTAACCGAGCCCATTATTCATTCATAAATCTCAATATTTTCCCATTTCTAAGATATCGTACAGCTGCTTGCAGTTTTGGACTTTCCTTGAGAGCATCACTATAGAACCTCTTTGCTGATGTGGCTATGTGAACTGTTACGATAATGTCCTTTGCTTCAAAATCTACCACTACACCACTGTTTTGGTGTCATGCCAAACCACACTTTGTGAAAACCATGGTTTTCGGAGTTGCTTCATACCACTGTTTTGCATTCTGATTTGTTGGCTGATCTCAAGGCAAGCATGTCAATTTGAACATTGCAAAGAAACACAACTCCAAACTACAGTTTAGCCCAAAAACTGAGTAAAGCTTCTACTTCGCCAAAGCCTTTTAGTGTACTGTTCCTTTGGGTGCCTCTTTTTATTTCTCAGGTTATGCATTAAAGAGCAGAGGCCTGGGGGTGGGGGGTGGGCACAGAAATTGGTCTTCCAAATTTCAGTGGCCCCCTGTGCCAGCCCAAAAATTTTCACCCCCTGCCTCTCACCTTTCATTCTGCGCATGCACTACGTTGTACTTACAATGCCCCATGTTGCCCTCCCTCACCCCAGTCTCAGCACCTAGGACTTGCCGATCGAAAGGTCGGCGGTTCGAATCCCTGCGGCGGGGTGCGCTCCTGTCGTTCGGTCCCAGCGCCTGCCAACCTAGCAGTTCGAAAGCACCTTCGGGTGCAAGTAGATAAATAGGGACTGCTTACTAGCGGGAAGGTAAAACGGTGTTCCGTGTGCTGCGCTGGCTCACCAGATGCAGCTTTGTCACGCTGGCCACGTGACCCGGAAGTGTCTGTGGACAGCACTGGCTCCCGGCCTATAGAGTGAGATGAGCGCACAACCCTAGAGTCTGGCAAGACTGGCCCGTACGGGCAGGGGTACCTTTACCTTTTACCAGGGGAACTGGTTGCGCTGCCCTATAACAGGATCGCTTTGTTATCTCAATGAAAATGGCCATTTGTCATGGAAGTTTTACTTGCATTGCCTGGGGTGGACTAGATGGCCCTCGGAATTCCTTCCAACGCTACAATTCTATGATTCCATTACTTTCTTGTTCATGTTTCTTGGAGAGCGGTGAAAAACCCTTAAGTTAGGAAAGCACCAAATCCTGTCCCATCATTTTCTGCCATAATTGGTACTAACAAGCTACAGTGAAGGCTTTCTTTTTTTCCTTCTTTTTAAAGTGTTTAAAAGATTTGGCAGCGTATTTTCAGGCTTGTGGATTAACATGCTCTAACTTATTCCCTTCTCCCTCCACCCTTGATCCTTAAGGATTTGCCTGAGTCATGGATTTCTTATCAGGCTTGTTAACTCTGAGATTATATATATATATATATATATATATATATATATATATATATATATCCACCCACTAGAATAAAGGAATCTTTTACTGAGAGCCACTCATCAGGAATTAAACCATGAATAGACTGAACAACTCGCTGACTCCCCTTGGGGGTGACCTTTGACCCCGCTGGGTCAGATGGCAATGCATCTTTAGCCTCCTAAATGAAGCAAGATGAAGGCTCCAAACAAGCGTTTTCTCTGTCTTTGCAGATGTACTGAATCCAGTGACAGGCGGGATAAAAGATGGGCTCTGTTGGCATTTTATTTTCACAGCTGTTTTTCCACAAAATTGGGACGGGTTGCGGGGGGAAAGAGAAATGATAAAGTAGATAGAATATCAAAGGCTATGGAAACTGTTATGAGAAGGAAACTGCAAGCTGAAGAGTCCTGCAAGATCTGATCTATATCCTTCATTTATGATTCCAGAGAGTGTTTTCCAGCTGGGATGTTTCCCCTCAGACAACACAGCAAGTGACATGTCTGTGGGTTCCCAAACTGAAAGACAAGAAAAGCTTCTTCTCTTTAAAAAAAGAAAAGAAAAAAGAAATACCATGGCCTCAACTTGAGAGCATCTTTGTCTTATGGCCATTTTGCATATTACTGTAAGACCGGGGAACGAATTTGGCCTGAGGCCCACCTTCCCTTCTGGGACAGCTTCTGAGGGATGCAGGCCTGCGGCAGGTGAGGCCAGAGGCAAAAGTGAGAAGAGCAATAAAGATGAATTCTACCTTTATGCAGTAGCATGGTTTCTTCACGTTCAAACGCCCCTCTCTTATCCTTTATCCAGGGAAGCAACAAGTAGGAGCAGAATCCTAGGACACATTTGTGCCTGGCAAAAAGCACTCATGGACGGTGCAAAGCAAGGGAGGGTGAGGGGTGTGGTTTGGGAGGACATGCGATCTGGAGTGGGTCCACAGGGGGTCAGATAAAGAGCTCTGATGCATTGCATTTGGCCCTGTGTGTGAGCCGTCCCTGCATTACACAGCAGCAAGAGCTGTAGCCAGTTATGGATTCTCCTTCATTGTTGTTGTTTGGTCGTTCAGTCGTGTCCGACTCTTCGTGACCCCCTGGACCAGAGCATGCCAGGCACTCCTGTCTTCCACTGCCTCCCGCAGTTTGGTCAAACTCATGCTGGTAGCTTCGAGAACACTGTCCAACCATCTCGTCCTCTGTCATCCCGTTCTCCTTGTGCCCTCCATCTTTCCCAACATCAGGGTCTTTTCCAGGGAGTCTTCTCTTCTCATGAGGTGGCCAAAGTATTGGAGCCTCAGCTTAATGATCTGTCCTTCCAGTGAGCACTCAGGGCTGATTTCCTTCAGAATGGATAGGTTTCATCTTCCTGCAGTCCATGGGACTTTCAATAGTCTCCTCCAGACCATAATTCAAAAGCATCAATTCTTCGGCGATCAGCCTTCTTGATGGTCCAACTCTCGTTCGTTAGAGGTTTTAAATCAGAGTCTGGGTGGCCTTCTGAGGATTACCAATTAGTTGTACTAGTGGATTAAGTAAGACTTGGACCAGATCGCTTTGCCATTTGTACCTATAGGATTCATGTCTTTGCACATTCGTCTTTTTTATTTATTTTATTTCTAACATCTTCGTTGCATTCGCCCTTTGCACCAGCCTTCCCTAACCTGACAGCCTCCATATGTCATCAAACTATTCTTCTCATCATCCCAGGCTGGCCAGACCTGATTAGGATTATAGTCTGAAACATCTGGAGTGACCAAGCTGAGGAAAGCTGCTTTGCAAAAACTCTGCAAGGTTTCACAGATCAAAATAGAGGTACACACACACACACACACACACACACACACACACACACGACAAGGGAGCTCATGACCTTAGGATCACTGTGTGTTAGTACTCCCATCAGCTTTACACAATTTTAATTGACTCTGTCGTGGCCTGTTTGGCAGTATTTAAAAGCGAAGAGGGTATGTACTCTCCTGATTAAAGATACACAAACAAATATATCTTCCTTAACAAGACATGGTGATTCAACTGGCAAGGATGCAGTCCTCATAACTCTTAAGATCTCGGCTTTGAAGAGTGTGTTTGTGTGTGCATGTGGCCAGGAAAAAACTCCATCTGAAACCCTGGAGAGCCACTGCCAGTCGTCTTCTGGAGTAGATGGGAATGTTTAGGAAAATGTACCTGTTCTGTGATCAACACCTGGAAAGATGAGAGTTGTGGACTGTAGTGCATGACAGCTTTGCATTTTCATTGATGAATTTGGTTATGTGTGCACTGGAGGAGAAGGAGAAGGAGAAGGAGAAGGAGAAGGAGAAGGAGAAGGAGAAGGAGAAGGAGAAGAAGAAGAAGAAGAAGAAGAAGAAGAAGAAGAAGAAGAAGAAGAAGAAGAAGAAGTCATCTATAATATTATTAAGCCAGCCACTCTGGGTGGCTTCCAGTAAATTATAAAACCCCAGTAAAACATCAAACAAACTTCCCTATAGAATTTCAACCTGAAAATAGACAATGCACGTACTTTTGTAACCCAAGAAAATCTTTAATAAAAACTATTTAAACTTCTTCTTTTTTAAAAAACAACAACACTTCCATATAGGTTTGCACTGTGATTTACTACAGACAGTGGCTGAAAAATTGACAGTTCCTAGTAAATAGGTACAGCTGGCATTTGTGTTTTTGTTTATTGGTAAACATGCAAAAAATCTTAAGGAGAATTTTTTTTAAAGAGAAATGTAAGTGTGTGGAAGTGGAAAGTATTATTATTATTATTATTTTATTTATACCCCGCCCATCTGGCACAAGAAAAACCTTGCTGAATTAGGTTAAAAGGCCCGGTCTTGTTCATCGATACTGCGGTGTTGTTTCTGGAAGTTTTAAAAAAGGAATCGTAAAAGGTACATGGTACGTTAAAAATGGCACAAATGAATCACATCCAAAGGCTTTTCTTTAGGCTTTTTGGGACTAGATAGTGTAAAAGCCCCCCAAAACCTGTTGAGAAGTTAAGCACTCAAGTGCTTAGGTGCAAGATTTTTGTTATTTATTTTTTTAATGGCACCAAAGAGGCTAAGAAATTGCACTAGGCTAAGAAGGATGATTGTGCAAAGTGGTTGTTGTGCAGATTAGCCGAGGGCTTTGCGGGAAGTCAGCAAATTGCATGATGACTGTCTAATGCTTTATCCAAGCAATCATCGCTGAAGTCCTCTTGTCATGCAAAGCAGTCAACTGTCTCCTCCATCAGTTTTGTCAATGGCTGGGTGAATGGACTTCCAAAAATGCTCCCATTGTGAATCAAGAGGCTTTTCAAGTGTAAGCAAGAGAAAGAGAGAGAGAATGCTTTTCCCATCATTGCTGGGAAGACGCCAAATATCCTTAGCAGTTCAGGCAGTTAATACGTATTGACCCATCAATGAAATGAATCTAATAACTCATTAAATGCTGGATTAAAAAACAACCCACAACGCATTTCCTCCTGTGGGCAAAGAAGTTTGACTGAGACACAACTAACGTTTTAAAAACTCCAACAGCATTTTTCTTTGTTTATTTACCGAAAATGAATATATATAATTGCATTCATTGCCTACCCTTTCCTCCAAGCAGATCAAGGTGGCGTAAAATCCCCATTTTATCCACACGACAACCCTGTGAGGTGGGCTAGGTGGAGAGACCATGACTTGCCCCAAGGGAGCTTCATGGCTGAGTTATGGGGTTGAACCCTGGTTGTCCCAGGCCCTAGCCTGACACTCTAACCACGGACCACCAAAACAAACCCAAGTACTAAAAAAAACGAGGCAGGTATTTGCAAACGTTTAATGAAAATAGACATCCGCACTGGCCCTGGCACTGGCAGGGCTGTGGTTGTTCAGGCTTCCTTTTCTGTGCCTTGGCACTCGTGCCAAGCCATGCCCCCTCCCTGGGCCATGATCCACACCACACCCTTGGAATGTGATGATGTCACTTGCTTACCTGAATGGATGGATGGATGGATGGAGAGCTGTGCATGGAAACCACGAGCTTCTGCATGGAGAGAATGTTGCATACTTAACAACAACAACAACAACAACAACAACAACAACAACAACAACAACAACATATTTATACCCCGCCCATCCCCAGCCACTCTGGGCGGCTTTCCAACGAAGTATTAAAATACAGTGGTTTGTTAAACATTAAAAGCTTCCCTAAACAGGGCTGTCTTCAGATGTCTTCTAAAAGTCTGGTAGTTATTGTTCTCTTTGACATCTGGTGGGAGGGCGTTTCACAGGGCAGGTGCCACTATTGAGAAGGCCCTCTGCCTTGTTCCCTGTAACTTGGCTTCTCGCAGTGAGGGAACTGCCAGAAGGCCCTCGGCAGTGGATCTCAGTGTCCGGGCTGAATGATGGGGGTAGAGACGCTCCTTCAGGTATACTGGACCGAGGCTGTTTAGGGCTTTAAAGGTCAGTACTAACACTTTGAATTGTGCTTGGAAACGCACTGGGAACGTACTGTTGCATAAGAACCAAGGTGCACACCATCAAGGGGCCAACAGTGCGTGGAGGGAGAGAGGGGAGAGCTGGAAGGGAGCCAAGTATAACAAAGAATGAATGAGAGCAAAACAGCAAATGCAGCTGGGAGGGAGGCACCAGAGGATGGTTTGTTAGTGACACGCTGCCATCAACGGGATTATATAAGCCAGGGGCACCAATGCAGTGGGGATGCGGGTGGCGCTGTGGGTAAAAGCCTCAGCGCCTAGGGCTTGCCGATTGAAAGGTCGGTGGTTCGAATCCCCGCGGCGGGGTGCGCTCCCGTTGTTTGGTCCCAGCGCCTGCCAACCTAGCAGTTCGAAAGCACTCCCGGGTGCAAGTAGATAAATAGGGACTGCTTACTAGCGGGAAGGTAAACAGCGTTTCCGTGTGCTGCTCTGGCTTGCCAGAGCAGCGATGTCACGCTGGCCACGTGACCCAGAAGTGTCTCCGGACAGCGCTGGCCCCCGGCCTATTGAGTGAGATGGGCGCACAACCCTGGAGTCTGTCAAGACTGGCCCGTACGGGCAGGGGTACCTTTACCTTTACCAATGCAGTGCCCTCCAGAAGCTGCCGTAGCTGCTGGATAGTTGAGTCGGTAGAGCATAAGAGACTCTTAATCTCAGGGTGGTGGGTTCAAGCCCCACTTTGGGTGGAAGATTCCTACATTGGGGGGGGGTGGACTAGGTGACCCTCGTGGTGCCTTTCAAGTCTACAATTCTATAACTCCCATCACTTTTGGCTTGAGCTGAAGGGAATGAACAGCTCGATGCTTCTGAAATGGAGACGGGCCGTAGCTCATCAGTAGAGCATCTGGTTTGTAGGCAGAAGGTCCCAGGTTCAATCCCGAGCACCTCCAGGAAGGGCTGGGAGAGACTGATACTTTGGGGAGCTGCTGCCAGTCAGTGCAGACAGCAGTAAGTGAGAAGGACCAATGGTCCGATTCAGTATATGGCAGCTTCCTATGTTCCTAAGAGACCATCAATTAACTGGTTGAAAACAAACCAGCCCATTGACTGGTGTAGAGTTGGATCTTAGAGTTGGAAGGTCCCCAAGGGTCATCTAGTCTGACCCCCTGCAGTGCAGGAATCTCAGCTAAAGCATCCATGACAGATGGCCATCCAACCTCTGCTTAAAAACCGCCAAGAAAGGAGAATTCACCACCTCTCATGGGAGCCTGTTCCACTGCCGAACAGCTCTTACTGTCAGAAAGTTTTTCCAAATGTTTAGTTGGAATCTCCTTTCTTGTAACTTGAAGCCATTGGTTCGAGTCCTACCCTCCAGAGCAGGAGAAAACAAGCATGCTCCCTCTTCCATGTGACAGCCCTTTAAGATATTTGAAGATGGCTATCATACCTCCTACCATAGCTGTCAACGTTTCCCTTTTTAAAAGTGAAATTCCCTTATTACGAATAGGATTCCTCGCAAGAAAAGGGAAAAGTTGACAGCTATGCCTCCTATCAGTCTCCTGTTTTCCAGGCTAAACATGTCAGTGTTTGAAAAAGAAAAGGTTCTGACCTCCTTTTTACTCCTTTGCCTAGTCCTCAGACCTTAGCTGGCACAAAAAGAGTCTTTGAGAAAGAGCATTCTTGCAGAGTATTGCTGCTTTTATTCTTAAAAAGTCTTCTTCTCCAACCACAATCAACAGCTTTTACACACACCAAATGCAACCAGCTTTCTACCATCCAACCAACCCATACCCAACACTAATATTGACCACTCTATATATACAGGTACAATTTGGTGAAAGGTTGCATGAGTCATTGTAGGCCACTGACTCATGCTGACTTAGTTCTTTTAGCATTAAAGAAACAGCGGCCAATTTTTAGCCGTGACAAAACATACCCAGCTCCTTCAAGTGCTCTTCATAAGGCTTAGTTTCCAGACCCTTGATCATCTTGGTTGTCCTCTGCACAAGTTCCAGCTTGTCAACATCCTTCTTAAATTGTGGTGCCTAGAAATGGATACAGTAATGGGGTAACTGTGCCCCTGAAGGACCAGGTGCGCAGCCTGGGAGTCATTTTGGACTCACAGCTGTCCATGGAGGTACAGGTCAAATCTGTGTCCAGGGCAGCTGTTTACCAGCTCCATCTGGTATGTAGGCTGAGACGCTATCTGCCTGCGGACTGTCTCGCCAGAGTGGTGCATGCTCTGGTTATCTCCCACTTGGACTACTGCAATGCGCTCTATGTGGGGCTACCTTTGAAGGTGACTCAGAAACTACAACTAATCCAGAATGTGGCAGCTAGACTGGTGACTGGGAGCAGCCGCTGAGACCATATAACACCGGTCTTGAAAGACCTACATTGGCTCCCAGTACGTTTCCGAGCACAATTCAAAGTGTTGGTGCTGACCTTTAAAGCCCTAAACGGCCTTGGTCGAGTATACCTGAAGGAGCGTCTCCACCCCAATCGTTCTGCCCGGACGCTGAGGTCCAGTGCCGAGGGCCTTCTGGCGGTTCCCTCATTGCGAGAAGCAAAGCTACAGGGAACCAGGCAGAGGGCCTTCTCGGTAGTGGCGCCCGCCCTATGGAACGCCCTTCCAGCAGATGTCAAAGCGATAAACAACTACCTGACATTCAGAAGACATCTTAAGGCAGCCCTGTTCAGGGAAGTTTTTAACGTGTGATATTTTAGTGTATTTTTGGTTTCTATGGAAGCTGCCCAGAGTGGCTCGGGAGGCCCAGCCAGATGGGCGGGGTATAAATAATAAATTATTATTATTGTTGTTGTTGTTGTTGTTGTTGTATTCCAGGTGTGGTCTGAGCAAGGCAGAATACAGTGGTACTATTATTTCCCTTGATCTGGACACTATACTTCTGTTGATGCAGCCTAGAATAGCATTAACCTTTTTTGCTGCTGCATCACACTGTGGACTCATGTTAAGCTTGTGGTCCACCATCAGGTTGAAATGTTGCTAAACATATGGGCAGGCGTATATCTGCCAAAACTGTTGGTGTCACTTGTGTGCAGTGCTTCTAACGCATCAAGTTTTGTGGGAGTTGCTTCGCTGGTTAAGCCCAGTAACCAGCAATCTGACCAAGCATGCAGATCAGACTGCAAGACACTGCAAATCAATGGCGAACCCTGTTAACAATTATCGGGCTAGTGTAAGTCGATGCTGTGTTGCATGGAATCAGTTTTCTGCTCTCCTTAAATTTCCCAAGAGATCCCGAACGGAGTCAACGTGTCTCTATCTGAAGACAGTTAAATAACAGCCAGATAACTAACAAACGAGTCCCATATTTATTCCAGTGGGACCTGGGACCAAAACACATCCTTGCTCTGAGGTAATGTTTTGCACAATGGGAATGTTACTTCCATAAAGGAATACATCTGGTAAATGCAAAGCATTCGTGTGAGAATGCATCTTGAAATACCACAGAGCAAGATTCTAGATCCCTTCTGATTCCTACACATAGAGCTTCCTGGATAAAGATCTAGCAAAAGCCCTGCTGTTGCAAAAAATGTGGGAATACACGGACAATTATGCAGCAATCCAGAATGCATTTCTTAAATAATCTGATGTGGTTTTTACAAAGATTAACAATGTTTACAATAAAGGAGTAGACCATTTATGTATTCATTTTGGGATTTTCTTGGGCTCTTTGCATTTCTGCTTAATGCATATTTCTTTGTTATATAAATTGGTCCGATATTTAATGCAAGGGAGGTGCCTCCTTTCATATGGAAGAAAGAACTCTGTTGAAAGAAGTCATTATGTCTTTATTATTTATTACATCTTGAAACCTACCCTTCCTCCAAGGAGCACTGTGCAGAATACACAACTTTTATCCTCACAACCAGTGGCGGAGGAAGAGGAGTGCGGGGAGAGCGCACTGCCCCCGGCAGCGCGATCCCAGTGGGGTGCCATTGTGGCTGCCCCCTGCCCGCACTGGGCACCACGCCCCTGCAGGCAGCATGCCATGCCCCCAGGACATGCGCCAGCCCCACCCCCCACCCCCTGGTGCCGGAGCATGAAGCTCCGCCACTGCTCCCAACAACCTTGTGAAGAAGGTTAGGATAAGAGAGTGTAACTTGCCCAGGGCCGGATTTAGGTTTGATGAGGCCCTAAGCTACTGAAGGTAATGGGGCTCTTTATATGTCCAGCTGCCCTTTGTCAACAACAAATTGTCACTGTTTTTTGTGTTGAATATATGCTATATGGTAGTTTATGGACCTAATAGGTATCTAAAGCCATTTGCACATAACAAAATATGTATTTTATCAAAGTAATTGTTGAACTGAAATACAATTAAGAAGAAGTAGAGTCATACCTCATGTTACGTTTGCTTCAGGTTGAGCGTTTTCAGGTTGCATCCTGCGGTGACCCGGAAGTACCAGAAAGGGTTACTTCCGGGTTTTGCCACTCTTACACGTGCAGACACGCAAAATGACATCACACGCATGCGCAGAAGCAGTGAATCGCAACCCATGCATGTGCAGATGAGGGTTGCGTTCTGCTCATGTTGAGAACGGGCCTCCGGAACGGATCCCATTCGCAACCAGAGGTACCACTGTATGCCTAGAATCATAGAATCATAGAATCATAGAGTTGGAAGAGACCACAAGGGCCATCGAGTCCAACCCCCTGCCAAGCAGGAAACACCATCAGAGCACTCCTGACATATGGTTGTCAAGCCTCTGCTTAAAGACCTCCAAAAAAGGAGACTCCACCACACGCCTTGGCAGCAAATTCCACTGTCGAAGAGCTCTTACTGTCAGGAAGTTCTTCCTAATGTTTAGGTGGAATCTTCTTTCTTGTAGTTTGGATCCATTGCTCCGTGTCCGCTTCTCTGGAGCAGCAGAAAACAACCTTTCTCCCTCCTCTATATGACATCCTTTTAAATATTTGAACATGGCTATCATATCACCCCTTAACCTCCTCTTCTCCAGGCTAAACATGCCCAGCTCCCTTAGCCGTTCCTCATAAGGCATCGTTTCCAGGCCTTTGACCATTTTGGTTGCCCTCCTCTGGACACGTTCCAGTTTGTCAGTGTCCTTCTTGAACTGTGGTGCCCAGAACTGGACACTCCGCCTCTTGCTTTTCGGGATGGAAATAGACAGGGGTGTCTGAGTCTGTGTGTAGCAACTAGCCTGATGTACAAAGGTAAAATTTTAACCCATTGCTCCACCCACTTTTGTCTCTGGCTCCTCCCACCAGTGGCGTGTGGCCCTTGGGTGGCTAGTCAGAAGGAAGTGCTGGAGCACATGCTTTGAATGCAGAAGGTCCTGGATGCAATCCCTGGCAACTTGTAGGCGGGAGGTAAGGCGGGTTGGCTGTAGAACTATGGCAAGTCAGAGCAGACAGATGGAAAGATAACCTGCATGGGGGAAAGCTAACAGTTGCCACCCTTCCCCATGTGTCAGGTTGCTGCTTTGCTTCACCGTTATTTACTTCCATTTGTCACTAGGCTTTCCCTTGACACCTAAGGACAAACAGTAAAAATAAGCCAAAGCGCCATAAAATATATTGCTTGGGAAACCATCCAAACACTATTCAGATACCAGCAAATTAGCATCGTGTCAACTCTCCAGTGGACAACCTTCCCCAACACTTTCACACATAAACATGTTTATTTATTTCCTTATTATTGTATTTATATCCCACCTTTTCTCCAAAGAGCACGAGGCTGGCATACACACTTCTCCTCGTCTCCTTTTTATCCTCCCAACAACCTTGTGAGGTAAGTTAGGTGACAGGCCCAAGGTCACCCAGGGAGCTTCATGGCTGGTCTCCCTGGTCCTAATCCAACACCCTAACCACTGCACCACACTGCTGTGGGAGAAATACCGGTAGTATGGGAGACTAGATGGAACTCGGTGGAACCGCATAAGCCAAAGGTCATAGGGCATAAAAGCTGTTTCCCAGCACATGCTTCTAGAACCAGCATTGAGAACCTGTGGTCCTCCCGATATTGTTGTACTCCAACTCCCATCAACCCCAGTCAGTGTGGCCAATAGGCTGATGGGAGGTGTGGTCCAATAACATCAGACAAGCTACCAGTTCCTCATCCCTGTTAAAGAACTGCCCTGCCCCGAAAACACAAAGTGGCAGCCCCATCCCCACCTGAGCAAGGCAGCCTAGAAGAAAGTCTGTGCATGCTCAAGGAACTTTTGATCATTTCCTAGGACTGAACCTCTTCCCCTCCTTCCTGTCTGAAATCAACCAGCAAATGCATTTTGCATCTAATAATCGCAATCAGCTGGTTTCATGAGTCTTCACGCTGGGATCTGCTCACAAAGCCATGCTTGTTCCACGCCATGTGTTATCTTGATTTTATTTCCCTGGCAAGAGCCTGATGTTTGTGCAAAGGGAAACAGGCTGACGACCTTCCGCCCTACTGTAAATTAAACTTCTTGGAGTGGTGAAGTTTAATGAGCAGGTTTCCTAGAAGAGCAGCGATGTGAACTCAGCAGCTTGGTGGGCGAGAGCTCGCTGACAAACATCGCAGAATGAGATGGAAGAGCGGAACTTCGATTGCATACCAAACAGCTTGCTGTGGGTTTTTCATATCACAACGGGCCGAGGCAGCTGTAGCCGGGTGGCTGGAAAAAGCCACAGGACTAAAAGGCGCATCTGCACGGTATATTTAAAGCACTAGGATGCCACATTAACAGCCATGGCGTCCCTCAAAGGATTCTGGGAACTGTACAGAGAGTTGTTTGGTCCCTAAACTGTAAGAAGGATGAATTGTTAAACCACTCTGGAAATGTAGCTTTGTAGCTGTTGTTTTAAACTTTTTTTTTTTTTAAAAAAAGATGCATTGGTACCTCGGTTTTTGAACGTAATCCGTTCCGGAAGACCTTTATACTTCCGAAACGTTCGAAAACTAAAGCATTTACTTCCGAAAGCATTTAGCTATGAAAAACTCAATACAGAAGCCGCGTGGCACGTTTGACTTCTGAAAAACATTTGAAAACCGAAGCAGTTACTTCCGGGTTTCGAAAACCGAAACGTTTGACATCCAAGACATTCAAGAACCGAGGTACCACCGAATCATATTCTTTATATATGCACCACTGTTTTATATGATGCAGTTGTTCTGTGTATGTTTTTATTGTCCTGTAACTCACCTCATGGGAAATTATTTAGAAATTAAATAAATAACAACTTTGAAGATTTATTTGTATTGGTTAATTATTATTATTATTACCTTCATAGCTTACCATTCCACTAATGAGCTCAAGGAAGAATGCATAGAATCACAGAATCACATAACTGTAGACGCAGAAGGGACACCCTGCAATACAGTAATCTCAGCTAAAGCATCCATGACAAATGGCTACCCAACCACTGCCTAAAAACTTCCCAGGAAAAAGCTAGAAATCACCGCCTTCCCAAAGAGCAGTTCCCACCCACTTCTCACAACAATGGCCGGCTGGCCGGGGGTGGAGCTAAGGCCAAAGAAAAGAAGATGACCCTTTTGATCAAGCCTCACTTGGTTTTCTTCCTCCCAGGATCACCCACCCACCGTCCCGCAAATTAATAATTTCTTGCCTCCAAATAATTTCATCCTAGGTCAGCTATCACCTGGCCAAACAGTCTATCAGTTCCCTTGGCTGCTCTAGCTGCCAAATGCAAAAAGAGTGACTGGTGTTGCCAAACGCACACCAAGCCACACCACATTCAGCTGGGTGGGTCACACATATTTTGCCAATACAGTGTTATGCTTCAGGTTACATACGCTTCAGGTTTCAGACTCCGCTAACCCAGAAATAGTACCTCGGGTTAAGAACTTTGCTTCAGGATGAGAACAGAAATTGTGCTCCAGCGGTGCGGCAGCAGCAGCAGGAGGCCCCATTAGCTAAAGTGGTGCTTCAAGTTAAGAACACTTTCAGGTTAAGAACGGACCTCTGGAACGAATTAAGTTCTTAACCCGAGGTACCACTTTACATCACTATTTACAGGAACTTATTTATTTATTTATTTATTGCATTTATACCCGACCTTTCCCTTCAAGGAGCTGAAGGTAGCATACGTGGTTCTTCCCCCTCCTCATTTAGTCCACACAACAACCCTTTGAGGTAGGTTAGACTGAGAGATTGGCCCAAGGCCACCCAGTGAGCTTCATGGCTATGTGGGGATTTGAACCCTGGTCACTTAGGGCATTCTGCATGTGCTGTACCAGCCCTTCCCTGATGAATTACTCCACAGCTGTGATGTCATTGTTATACTCAACGCTCTGCAAGTATCTTCTAAAATACAAGTTGAGAGAGAGAGAGAGAGAGAGAGAGAGAGAGAGAGAGAGAGAGATTGCATATCAGGGTTTTTGAAAAGCAACCTGGAAAAAAAACATATCCTCCAACATTTCTCTGATGAAAATCGGGACGTTTCATTGAAAATTTTACTATTTTAGCAGCAAGAGTCTTGATAGCACAAAGATGGAAGAATGAGGAAATCCCAACGAAAGAACAGTGGCAAGAAAAATTGATGAGCTAGGGACGCGGGTGGCGCTGTGGGTAAAACCTCAGTGCCTAGGACTTGCCGATCGTATGGTCGGCGGTTCGAATCCCTGCGGTGGGGTGAGCTCCCGTCTTTCAGTCCCAGCTCCTGCCCACCTAGCAGTTCGAAAGCACCCTCAAGTGCAAGTAGATAAATAGGTACCGCTTTATAGTGGGAAGGTAAACGGCGTTTCCGTGTGCTGCGCTGGTGCCGGTTCGCCAGAGCAGCTTCGTCACACTGGCCACATGACCCGGAAGTGTCTGCGGACGGCGCCGGCTCCCGGCCTCTAGAGTGAGATGAGCGCACAACCCTAGAGTCGGTCACGACTAGTCCGTACGGGCAGGGGTACCTTTACCTTTTTATGCAGAGTTGGCTAAATTGACATACAAACTGCGTGATAAGGACAACTGTGACTTTAAGGAAGAATGGGAACATTTTGCAAATTACCTATAAAAATGACAAAATGAACTGGACTCCTTGGCATGTTTTGAATAAACATTCACAAATTTATTGGTTGATTACATGATAGATAGGGCAAGGATATGTATAATTTTATAACATGCAGAGAATAATATGTGTAGAGAAATCAGAGAGAGGAGCTGAGGAAAGTCCTTGGGGGGGGAGAGGGAGGGATTGAAGGGGGGTGGCAAAACAGGAAAAAAATAACATGTGATTATATGGTCTGATAATTTGTTATGTTGAAATTGCTTAATAAAAATATTTTTAAAAACAAAAAGAAAATTTTACTATTTTTATTCCACACATCTTACTGGGTTGCCCCAGCCACTCTGGGCAGTTTCCAACACATATAAAAACATAATAAAACATTAGACATTTTAAAAACCTTCCGTATACACGGCTGCTTTCAGACGGCTTGCTTTCAGATAACTCCATATCCTCCAACATTTTCACAATGAAAATAGGTACTTCCTAAGGAAAAGTGGACATTCTGGGATCAAATCAGAAACTGGGACAGCTTCTCTAAATCAGGGACGTCCCTGAAAAATAGGGACACTTGGAGGGTCTGGCAAAAGTAGTGTAGATGACAGTCGCTTCATTTGTGGGGTGTGGCATGTCAGAGCTTTCCTTATCTGCTGGCATCTGTGTGTGAAATTGTTGTGTGAGACAGTGTGGGAGAGAGAGACTTACTACCGCAGCGGAGATGGCGCAATAAGAAGCAAATACACAACTACTTATTTCTAAAAGTGGTTGGGGCTGCTTTCAAAGATGGTTCGTAAACTGCAGTGGGTTCAACAGCAAGATTAATGGCTGGGGAAAGATTGTCTGAGCATATAAGAGCAGTCCTGGCAAAACTGCAATGGCTAGCAATTAGTTTCCAGGCTTGCTTCAAAGTGCTGGTTTTGACCTATAAATCCTTATGCAGTTGTGGACCCCCATAACTCAATGCCTGCCTCTCCCCACACAAGCCAGCATTCATCACTGGAGGCCCTTCCCTGTGTGACCTCTCTGAGAGAGATGAGGAAGAGGGTGAGAGGAAGAAAGGGCCTTTTCAGTGGTGGCTCCCCACTTGTGGAATGCTCTCTCCGGTGGAGCACACCTGGCACCATAATTGTGTTCAGACATCAGGCCTGGGGTAGCTCAGTTGGTACAACATGAGACTATTAATCTCAGGGTGGTGGGTTCAAGCCCCACATTGGGCAAAAGATTCCTGCATTGCAGGTGGTTGGACTAGATGACACTCGTGGTCCCTTCCAACTCTACCATTCTTATTCTATTTATCCAGGCCTTTGGATTCCTAATTGAGAGAGCAGCAAGTTGTGACTGTGGCCTTTTCCTCGTTCATGCTTGGGATGGGATGTTCCTTTATATTTCTTGTTAGGTCTTGTTTTATTGCTTTTTTGAAAACAGTTGGCTTTAACGTTTCAGTTATTTTTGTTTTTTATGATGTCAGTTGCTTTGAGGCACTTTTGTGTTAAAAAAAAAAAAGTAAAGGTAAATGGAGCCCTGACCGCTAAGTCCAGTCGCGGACGACTCTGGGGTTGCGGCGCTCATCTCACTTTATTGGCCGAGGGAGCCGGCGTACAGCTTCCAGGTCACGTGGCCAGCATGACTAAGCCGCTTCTGGCGAACCAGAGCAGCGCATGGAAACGCCATTTACCTTCCCGCTGGAATAGTACCTATTTATCTACTTGCACTTTGACATGCTTTCGAACTGCTAGGTTGGCAGGAGCAGGGACCAAGCAGGAGAAGCAACGGGATTCGAACCACCGACCTTCCGATCGGCAAGCCCTAGGCTCAGTGGTTTAGACCACAGAGCCACCTGCGTCCCATTTGTGTGTGTGTGTGTGTGTGTGTGTGTAAAAAAGTTTTGTGTGTGTGTAAAAAGCGACAAACAAATGTGATAAGGAAAGAAAACAAAATGACAATGTGCTGCTTAGTGTTTGTATTTTGTACCCTTGTGCATGCATAATTATCCTGATGCTGGAAGCAAGAACATTATCTTCCCCATGTTTCTTTTTTTCTAGACTGAGGGTGGGGGAAGGGAGGAGAAGAATGTATTATTATTTTTTATCTTGCTGATGGTCAAGTCAAGATCTGCCAGGGTTGTTTTGACCAGGGAATTTGAGCTGGCACCTTGGTACTATCCATGACCCCCAAGTCCAAACTACCTGAGTTTGCAAACTCATTTGCATTATAAAATAGAGTCATTCCAGGACAAACATGGGCAAGTCCAAGCAATTGTTGCCTAGCTGTTACCAGCTATGGCAGTTACCATATGCCAGGAAAACCTCCTGGGGCAGCCCCCACTTGCCTTGGTGTTGGTGGGGAGTCCTCAAGCATTAGCGGCACATTTACATTGTTAATAGCCAGTGAGCCTGCAAGTTACCATAAGTCAAATGCCCTTCTGTGACTAATCAAGGCTTCATGAGTTCTGCCATTCCATGGACCTGAGTCAAGAAGATGCAGGGGTATATGCAAATTCACTGGCCGAACTTATCCTGGTGCAATTTTTGGCTTGGTAAAAGGTTGTGTCCAAGTCAGGACGTAAAATGGCCCTTTTGCACATGGGAATAGCAGCTGGTCAGGCTTTTGTTCAGCCTCTTTAATGTCAAGCTGAGAGTGCAGAAATGAAGATACACAGTGGACACAGAATATACACACAATATACACACAGAAGATACACAGAATAGGAACTTAATTTGTTCCAGGGGTTCTTACGTACCTCGAAAAGTCCGCAACATGTCACTGGTGACGGCCTTTGAGTAGTTTCTGTGGATAACAATTTTAAAAGGGAAATTGATAGATAAGAAAATATTATAAATAAAAAGACAATGGACAAATATAAGCAATAAGTTTATTAGTACAAAATGGAAGAGACGGGAAGTCACTGATTAATGAGGAATATTATGATTTTAAAATTACATCGTTTTTCTTTTTTGTGTACAGTAATACTTGCCGATCTATGATAATAATAATTATGAGCATACTTTGAAAACAGGAATATGTATAATTGTAAGATGTAAAGTTATGATGTAAAGATATACTTGTGAGAAATAAAGGAAAAACTAATTTTAAAAAAGTCTGCAACATGAGGCGCCGCTTTTGCGCACGCACACATGCACATGGTGCACAGAGCGCTTCTGTATACACTTCTGGGTTTGCCACATTCACAACCTGGAAGTTGCATTACCTGAAGGTAATGTAACCCGATAGTATTTTTATATATACACAAAAACACACACTCACAGACCTTCTGTTGTTTCTTATTTGTTCATTTAAGACATTTATATGCTACTTAATTATTCACTTTTCCAAGCGCTGTACAAACAATCCAGAGAAAACGGGGTATAGAATCACAGAATCACACAATCATAGAGCTGGAAGGAACCACAAGGGTCATCTAGTTCAACCCCCTGCAAGGCAGGAATCTTTTTGCCCAACGTAGGACTCAAACCCATGACCCTGAGATTAAGAGTCTCATGCTCAACCATCTGAGCTATCCTTCACAACAGAGAAAACTATCATAAAAACAAACACTGCCTTAAAAGGCCTGCTGGAACAAGAAAGTCTTGGTCCCTCGTCTAAAGTTCAAGGAGGGTGCTGATCGCAGTGGTCTGCCCCATGTGACAAGACTCTATGGCTGCATCTACAAAGCTATAAAAAAACGCTCTGAAAACCCTCCGGAAAAAACCCCGTTTTAAAGCTCACAATGGGAAATGTCATAGAGTTCCAATTCCAGCTCTACAGCGCCATCTGGTGTCACACTGTTAAAACACATTTAAAACGTTTTATTTTTACTAATGTAGTTGAGTCCTTTGTGGGGCTTCCCCTGTGCTTGATCTGGAAGCTGCCATTAGTGCAGAATGCTGCAGCACGATTGCTGGCAGGAGTGAGGCCTTGTCAGAATATAACTCCTGTGCTCAGAGATCTGCCCTGGTTGCTGATTTGCTAGCGGCCCAGTTCAAGTTGTTACTGTTAGTATATAAATCCCTTAACAACTTGTGACCACTTTAACTAGGGGGTCTCCTTACCCCACCCCACATGTGCCCAGCCAATCACTTCGATCGGCAGAGTTGGCCCTACTTCGGGTGCCACATTGTTTCCTGCTTGGCAGGGGGGTTGGACTCGATGGCCCTTGTGGTCTATTCCAACTCTATGATTCTATGATTCTATAATACCTGCTCATTTTTAAGAACAGGCTTGCGTTGAGTGTGGCAGCAGCTACACTTGGGAACTCCCTGCTGATTGAGATCAAACAGGCACCTTCACTTTACTCTTTTCAGCGCCTGCTAAAAAACATTCTTGTTTAGACAAGCCTCCCCAAATGCTTAGAAAGTTGATTGAAAATGTTGAGTAAACCAGATCAGTAGTTGGGTTCCTATTGAGGGTATTTG